>NC_072493.1:19487500-19811250 GCF_027574615.1 Eptesicus fuscus
TCAGAGCCCTGCAGTACGGAATCCAATAAAACCAGGATGGGCACCCGGGTCTGCTGGGGCCCCCCGCAAGCTCTTTGCCACCTCCGGCACCATCGGGCCAAGAGCAGGGGCGGCTGCTTGGTGCAGGCCCCTGGCTCGATCTAGCATGCAGGTTTTGTTTGGCCTGCAAAATGTTTTTGAAAAACATACAAATTGGTTGCCAACATTAGGAACTAGGGAGGTGATACATAAAAATCTGGATTTCTGGCTTCTCTGGAAAAAACAGGAGTGGCAGCAGCACGAAGCCACATTCCTGCTCAGCAACACTCCCACCGTCTCCCTGACCCGAGGGGGCGTGTGGGCAGCTCTACGGACCGATGGGAGAGTGAAATATTTCACCTCATCACAATATGAGAAAGGCCATGAAGGTGGATGTTCCTTACACCCGGCTCGTTTCACTCATTTCCAACCCCTGCCAGGCCCCCGGGGGCATCCCAGCCTTTGACCTGCTGGCAAGGGGCTAGGACTTCAGGGAAGGCCCGCAGCGTCCTCTCGGATTCGTGTTCTGGGGCAGCGCCGCTCAGGTTTTATCGAGCACACAGATCCCGAGGGAGCTTGTTAAAACTCGGTTCTAACAAGAACTAAGACGCCTGCTAGCACTGCCTTGGCGTCTGCAGTGCTAGCAGGCTCCCGGGTGACGCTGCAGCTTCGGGAGCCAGGTAAGGCGGCGGGGTCTCCTGCCACGCCATCGATTTCCCGGGGATTCAGGGTTGCACACCTAACCCCCGGGGCCAATCAGCACCTCCCACTTCCCGACACCCCTCACTCCGGAGTTCAGCACCTTCCGGGCTCCTGCTCTGGGAACTCACCTGCAGCTCCCTCAGGCACTGGCCTTCCAGCTGGAGACGCGCATCACCCACGCACCAGGCCAGGCTGATGTGGAAGGAAGGGTCCTGCAGGGGAAGGGCAGAGAGGCGGGCGGTCACCAGGCGCCAAGGCCGGCCCGGGGATCACAGCAGATCCGTGACAGAGCTGTCATGGCATCCCCGCTGGATCCCTGGACTGCTCCATGGGAGAGACCCTCAGTGCTGATCCGAGTTGGTCCCAGGCACCCTCTACAGGTAAACAAAATAGCCCTGGACCGAACTGTGTTCCCCCGGGTTCCTATGCTGAAGCCCTACCCTCCAATAGAGGGTAGGTGGGGTACTTGGAGGTGGGGTCTTTGGGAGATAATTAGGCCATGCGGGTGGGGCCTTCATGATGGGATAAGTGCCCTAAAAGAAGAGACAGCTGAGAGCTTGCTTCCCCTCTCCACCACGTGAGGACACAGTGAGAAGACGACTGTCTACAAACAAGGAAAAGAGGCTTCACCCAATAATGACCATGCGGACACCTTGCTCTTGGACGTCTAGGCTCCACAATTGGGAGAAAATAAAATTCGGTGTTTAAGTATTTTGTCCTGGCAGCCCGAGCTGAGACAGTTCTGTTCGCATAGACTTTCCTTTACCTAGGGGGGCGAGTCATTGAATCTGGGACGCGGGAGAGAACCCAGGCTCTGAGCCTGTTTCCTGATCTAAAACGCTAAGACAGATGGCACACTTTTTAAGATGAAATGAACAAAAAATCAAAGTGTCTAAAACTATGAAGAAACAATCATTGTCTCCATTCAAGTTCACACTTATCTACCTCAGGATGATTGGAAAAGAAGATATTAAGCAAAACCAGCGGCCCTTTAAAGCCCTGATACTCAGCTTGGAGTTTGAGAATCCCTGGAGACCATGAGGGGAGGTGCAGGAAGGTATATGAAGCTATACCCTTTGGGGTGTCAATACTGAGGAAAACTGCCTCTTACAAAAATCCTATATAATAATAGAGGAATATGCAAATTAGCTGGATGCTGTAATGTCACGATAGAACAGCAGGGACCTGAGGCTGCATGGCGGCTGGCCGGGGCTAGGGACCTCAGGCCGTGCCTCCCGCTCTGCGGGGCTTGACAGGGGACTTCAAGTTGCGCCCCCCGCCTGGCAGGGCTTGATGGGGGAACTCATGCTGTGCCCCGCATCCGGTGGGGCTTGACAGGGGTGGGGCCGGCTGGGTCTGGGTCTCACCCAATGGGGGTGGGGCCAGGCGGGCGTGGGTCTCCTGCGTTTTTGAAGTGTGTGTGGGTGGTGGGTGTGGACTTGACTCTAGGTCCCACGGTGCGCCCCAGACTCTGATAGGAGGGAGAGTTTCATATACATTTTACTAATTTTCTTTAATCTCTGACACTTCTATTATAGAGAAAGGGCAAAGAGCAATATTAAAATATTTCCTCTAATTAATTCCCTTTTAATGTGTACGAATTTCGTGCACCAGGCCACTAGTATAAAAATAAAATTAAAAACAATATGGAGTAGAAGGCATAACTCTTGTGCATATTTAAGATGCAAACAAGAGAATTCTAAGGAATGTCGGCCTTCGGATGGGCTGCGTCTGACCACATCTCAGACCCCACAGCTTCCAGGGGTGCGTGTCCTCTGAAGGCTGGCGCTGGGGACACCTGGCGTGGGACAGTTCTGGGGGGCTCTTCAGTTTGCCTCTAACCGAGGCTGGTTTTACGCGAGTAGAAGAAGAAGGGGCCGCAGGAGAAGGAAAGGCCCGTGGGTTACCTTGTAGAACGTGGTGAGGTCAAATTCCTCCATGACTCTGTCTACCTCTGAAACCAGGTCCAGGAACTGGGCGTGGCCGGAGGTGACCTCCAGCCCAACAAAGGTCCTGGGTGGGAGACAGAAGTGGAGAGAGACCACAGGGCGTGAGACACAGCCACCGAGAACAGGAGCATCTGTGAGGCGGTGGAGGACGTGACAGACGGATGGCCGAGCAGGCTGGACCATGAGTGCTTGCTCCCCGTCTCCTGTTCATCCTCCCTCCTCCGTCTGGAAACCGTCCTTCCCTCGGTCTAACCACACGCCTCCCTTCCTCCCCAGGGTCTGATAACGCTGACAGGAGTGCTTTCATCGGCCACTGCCAAGACTGCAGACCCCGAAGCCCCTGGACTCGTCTCTCCAGCACCACTTTGGAGTCGCCCCTTTCTCGAGGACTTGGCTCCGTGGCACCGGCTACCCTCCCATCAGCACCCAGACATGTCCTCTTTCATTTTTTAATCCTCACCCGAGGATATTTCCCCGCTGAATTTTAGAGAGAGTGGAAGGGAGGGGGAGAGACAGAGAGAAACATCGATGTGAGAGAGACACATCCATTGGTCGCCTCCCACATGCACCCCAACTGGACTGGGGGCGGGATCAGACCTGCAAACAAGGTACGTGCCCTTGACCGGGAATCAAACCCAAGACCCTCCCGTGCACAGGCCGATGCTCTAACCACTGAGTAACGCCGGCCAAAGCCATCAAAAACTCGTGAGCCTCACAAGTGTCCAGTGATGAACGTATCAAGGACAGGCTGTGTGACGTGGAAACAGGTCACAGAGCTGGAGATAGGAGCTAAGCGTTAAATTGGGGGCAGAGCTGGGCAGGAACTCAGGTTTTCTTCTAGCCGCAGTACACCAGGATGTTTTCTCTACCTCTGCCCCTCCCTGCCCCTCCTCTATTATTTCTCTTAATGAAAGAAAGGCTCAGATTTGGGACCAATCGCCTTTGTAGTCATAGAGTCGGTTAAAACACAAGCAAATGAAAAACTGCGACAGACCAGGCCAGAAGCAAAGCACCCCGCCCCAATCTTTATTCTAAAGAACCTTCTGGAAATGACGGGGTCTAGGGGGAAGACCCACCTGGTTTTCTCTTCATTGGTATAAATCTTTACCCGGTCGGCTGTAAAGCAGAATCTGAAATTTAGAAGAAAAGACCACATTTCAGGAAGAATAAGGAAAAAAAAAAATCAGAAAAAAAATTTATAGTAAAAAATAAAAAAAAAAAAAATAGCACTTTGAAAATATAGTGAACTCACAGTGCACTTAGTATTGCCCCCCTATCATACAGGCAGTAAATTGAACCCTAACATATTAGAGCTGGACAAGACCTTAAATAATCACCCAGTTCAAGGAACACACAGCTTCATCCAGAGGCCAGCAAGATTTCTACTTTAGGAATAGCCAGTCCTTCCATTAAACGGGTTGAGACTATCTCAACTTACCGACGGGAACCGAGAGAGTCTTATTCGTCAAGTAGGTGGTGACGGATCACGGAAGGGATAATTTGTTCCTTGTATAGTTAAAAAAAGACAATTCTGATCTCCCCTAAGCAATGACAAGAACAGTCCCTGTGTGCCAGGCACTATCATGATGCCCATTTCACAGACAAGAACACTGGGGCGGTTGGATTTGGTGAGCCACACTTGGAACCTCAGTGTGCCCGATTCCAAAGTCCTTGCTCTCCTAGTGGATTGGGTATAAAATTGGGGCAGAAACTCCCTCCCACCACTCAGATCAGTTACACAGGGACCGTCCGCTGCTTCTAGAACCAGCACCGGAGGACCCAGGGACGATCTGGGGGCTCTGTCTGGCCTGCGCACTCACTCACTGTATGTCCGGGGGATGCCTACAGGGAGCAGAGCACCTGGAAACAAGGGGGGAATTCCGAGAGAAGCCGCGTTCCTGGGCTTATAGGAACTTGGGTTCCGAAGGGACATGGGAAGGACTGGGTATGAGGAGGAGTGAAATGAGCTCTAGGGTGTAAACAGCCGTGGGATGGATGATCCTGGGGATTCCCCCCTGAGGGATTCTGGGGGAAACACCAACTGGGAGAGCAGTGAAGGGGCAGGACTCGGATCTGGCCAAGTCTCGGGGAAAAGGCATTCCTGGCAGGCCGATGTGTGAAACAGTTAAGATTTTTAAAAAGTCCTAGAATGGCAGATACAACGAGAAGTGGGGTCCAGGTCCGATCCTTCGCCAAGTGCCATGGGAAGGGCACCCCGGATCTCATGTCACTCTCCCAAGTCCCCTCCCTGAGCAGCTACCACCACGCCCATGACCTGCACACAGATGAGGACTTGAAGGCTCCAGAGCAGGGGTCCTCAAACTTTTTAAACAGTGGGCCAGTTCACTGTCCCTCAGACCGTTGGAGGGCCGGACTATAGTTTAAAAAAAAAAACTATGAACAAATTCCTATGCACACTGCACATATCTTATTTTGAAGTAAAAAAACAAAACGGCAAAAACACCTGCATGTGGCCCGCGGGCCGCAGTTTGAGGACGCCTGCTCCAGAGCTTACGTGGCGGGCCGAGCTCACACAGGATGAGGTGCAGACGTTTGGCCTGCTTGCTGGGGTGATACACCCCACGCCTACATGGCCCTGGTAGCTCAGGACAGGAAGAGGAGCCTTGGAGGGGAGGGAGGGGAGAGGCAGGGGGGCGCTGGGCACTCACCTCTGGCGGGAGGCCACACGCCCTTTCAGAGCCTGCACGAAGGGGAGGATCCAGTGGTGCCGCAGAACCACACTCTGGGACAGGCTGAGGTGGAAGGCCTCCATCCTCACCAGCCGGGGCACGTAGGTCTGGGCGTGGGGCAGCAACGCGTCAAGCAGGTCCGGGAACTCCTCCCCGGCTTCATCTGGAGGGCACAGTGCAGAGGGTGGGCCATTCTCTTAGCCAGCGGGGTGGGTGGGTGGGTGGGTGGGGGGGGGGAGCGGGGGGCGTGGGCACGACTGAGTGAAGGAGCCCAGAAAGCAAAGGCCTTTTTCACTCTGGGTTTTAGGAGAAAATTACCTCAACAGCAGCCTGTGTCTGTGTACTTTAATAATATCTTAGCCTGGCCTGTGTGGCTCGGTGGTTGAGCGACGACCTATGAACCAGGGGGGTGGCATGGGGGAGGGACGTGTTTGTCATGGTTCGATTCCCAGGTCAGGGCACATGTACGGGTTGTGGGCTCGATCCCCAGTAGGGGGCGTGCAGGAGGCAGCCGATTAATGATTCTCTCATTGATGTTTCTATCTCTCCCTCTCCCTTTCTCTCTGAAATCAATTAAAAATATGTATATATATTTTAAAAATCTAAAAAAAACAAATACAAGAGGCACCTATGGGCCTCAGCCACTTGCCTTTCACACATTACTCACATGGAACGTAGACATGGGTGGCCCAGTTGCCCCGTTCGTGGGGAAAGGAGCGCACCCGGCCCCCATGCTTTGCGCTGTCGTCTTCAGGGCCCTCTTCGGTGCCTGGGAACATGTGCAGCACGCTGTCCGGTACTGGCAACCTCTGGCTGGGAAGGGGGCTCTGGGCACTGCAAGAGGAAAAGAAGGAAATGAGCACTCGTGTCCTCCGAGCATTCTCTACCTCCGTACAGAGGGGCTGTGCGCCTTTTCCCACCAGGTGCTGTAAGCCACTGCAAAGCTCCTTCCCTCCCCAGGATTGTCTCATTGGGGTCTCCCCACCACTCAGAGTCAGACCTCAGCAGGGAGCATGGTTCTCCTGGGAAACAACTGAGCAGGCAGCAATGTGTGGCTCAGATGGCACCTTCCTTAAAGGGGCAGACTGAGCTGGGGCAGCACTTCCTAGCTCTGTGGTCTTGGCCAGCCGTGTGCCCTCTGTGGGCCTCAGTTTCCTCATCTGTAAAGTATACTTGGACCTGATGGCGCCATTGGAGCGACTGCTGGAAAAGCACTCAGCTGCCCCAGGCCTGCCACCTCAGAGCCGAGGCTCCGCCAAGAAAGAGGCTTCGCTGGTTCTGCTCCCTGCTGAGTCCCCAGTCCCCAGCCTGGCGCAGAGCGGTGCTCAATGAATCTTTGTTGAATGAATGAAAAAAACTCTCCATGCTTTAGCTATTATTATTATGCAACTGTGTAAAATGAGGAAACAGACCTAGGGCGGTGCAGTGATGGGCGCCAGGAGATGGTCAGCCAGTGGCAGAGGCTGACCCGAACCCAGGCTTCTTGCCTCTTAACCTGGGTCTAACCTGTGTGTGTGTGTGTGGGGGCATTCTGGGGCTTTGTCCAGGGGTGTCTCCTGGAATCTCCATTCCTCCCCCACTTCTCGCCCCCTCCCTGCCCCTTCTCCTTCCCTGCCCAGTCGCTTCTCACTGGGATCTCCCACTCTCCCTTCGGGGGCTCACGTGAACCCGCAACCCCCCAGAAAGACTTCTTCGCTTCTCACCGAGGGCGGCATCCAGCCCCCGGCCTGGCCTGACGCCCGGCCTCGGCCTCGGCCTCGGCCTCATCCTCATCCTCAGAGCCGCTGCTGCTGTAGCCCACCAGGGGAGCCGCGCTCATAGGGCCTCCGGGGCGACAACAGGGTGGCCGGCTCACTGCACTTAGCACCCGGAATTCCGCGACGCCGGAAGTACCCCTGGGGGGCGGGACATGAAGGGGCGGGGCCTGCGTTAGCACCGCCTCGGGGCGGGCCCTGGAGGGCGGGGCCAGCACCGCCCAGCACTCTCCCTCCCCACCCAGACCGCACCGCCTGCCTCTCGTTGCTGGTGCAGGGTAGTCCGGCCCCTCCGGGTGCCCTCAGCCTCCGTGTGCCCATTTCACAGGTCGTGCGGGAGCTCTGTCTGCAGCCTCCGGGACCAGACGTCCCAGCTCCCGACAGTCCCTAAGTCAGCGGGCCGCGTTCTAGACCCAGCGGAGATCCTGCCCTCGTCGCCCCGGCCGGATCCGAGGTCCCCGAGCCCCCAGCTCAGGCCGGCCCCTCCCTTAAGAACCGGCTGAGCCGTCAGGCGGGTCACTTCCAGAGGACCCGGGGTCTAGGGGCCCTCCTCTCAGGTGCAGGGGTCGGGCCGGGGCCAGGACCCCCTCCCCTACGGCTGAGCGGGGTGCTCGGCAGCGGCGGACCCTCCCGAGTCAGCTGAGGCGTGACGGCCGGGCGCCTGCAAAGCCGCCCCGCGCGCCCGGCGGTCCGACCTTGCGCGGCCGGGCCTCGGGGTCCCCGGCAGGGGGCAGCCTCGCTCCGCGTGGCCCGCTCCTCCCGCAGCCGCCACCGCCCGGGCCGCCGCTCCTCCTCCGGCCCCGCCTCCCTGGCCCCGCGCGCCCGCCCGTCCTCCGGTCTCTGCAAGGCCATCGGTCCGTCCGCTCGTCCTCCCGGCGCTCCTCCGCTCCGAACCGCTATCCCGGCCGCATTCATCGCTTCCTCGGTTCCGATCGCCGATAGCGCGTCCCCCGCTCCCGGGCCGGTGCCGCCGCTACGCGAGGCCGGGGATTGGCAGCGCGCGTAGGCCGCGCCTCGGCCGATCGAGCCGGAATAAAGGGGCGGCCGAGAACAGCGGGTCTCCTCTCGCCCCGCGCCCGACTCCGCGGGTGGCCTGGAGCAGGTGAGCGGCGGGGCGCCCGCGGCCGAGTCTGGGGGCCACTCCCGCGCCCGCCGCACCCCTTCCCCAGCCGTCCCGGCCGCCCGCCCGCCCCCCCCTCCCCGCAACCATCCAGCCCGACCCGGCGGCCTCCGAGCTGGGCGGCCAGGCCGGCCTTGAGGCGCAGCTGCTTCCTGGGCCGGGCCTGCGCCCCCAGGCCTTCCTGGGGCCCATTCGCCCGCGGGGCCAGCGCCCGGGCTGCAGCGGCCTGGCCGTGCCCGGCGAAGGCTGACAGGCGCTGCGGAGCTGAGCGGGCAGGCAGTGCTGGCGGGGAGGTGATGGGCTTTCATTCGCCCTCCCCGGGAGGAGGAAGGGCTGGGGTGGGGCGCAGGGGTGGGCCTCCCCTTGCTTCCCTATCCCACTCTTCTGCAGGGCGATCAGGGAGGCCTCATGGCTGCACCTTCTTGGAGCGGGTGGGCAGTGGCATTGGGGGCTCTGGGCCAGGGACCTTATGTTTGGCAGCCATTCATGCAGGAAAAAACAGTTGTGTTGGCGCAGCCTAACCTACACCGCCATTGGAGTAGCCCCGCTTCCCTCTCTTCTGGGGAGGCTTTGGCACCTGCTAGCTCGTGCAACCTGCTGCCTTCACCCAGAGCAACGGCTCCTTTCCTCCTCTTCCCAGAAGATGGAGGATGACAGCTTTTAGCCGGATTCTCATGTTTCTTTGGCAGAGCAGTTAGAGGCCAGGCTGGCCTGTGAAGGGATCCACCTCTCTTTCCCTCAGGAGAAAACTTTGAAACTTTTCAGTTTTAGAGGCAGAAGAGCTGGGAACCTGTAAGTGGGCTACATTTGATTCTAAAAGTTCCTCCCTCTCGCTGTCATTACCTTATGCTGCCACAAAGCGGTGAGTTAGAGATTTGCCTGGACTGGGTGGTCTTTACCTTCTATTGATTACCCGGGAAGTTATATAGACTTGGAGCCAGGGAGCAGGATTGTCTCTGGAAAGGTGATGAGGAGAAACGCTCTGTGGTTAGCATGTTACTCCTCACAGTGCAGAGGCAAACTTGTAATTGCTCATATCTTCCTGCAGGCCTCGGCACAGTCACATCAGAGGATTTAGCACTTTTTTCGATACTCCGTGGGATTCGTAGACATTCTCCTTGTAGATATTGAAGCTTGGTGGGTCTGTGGACCTATCATTTAATCCCATCATGCATTGGCTCAGGTCCCCGCAAGACCTGTGTGTGGAGAGAGAGCAGTCGCATGGTCAGGGTGGAGGGCCTGGGGGATAGTTGAAAGGGATGTGGGCCAGCCCCTCACAAGAGAAGGTTTTGAGATGGCCCTTTGTTCCATGGAGTTGTTTGAAATATTGACTGATTGAGGCTGTTGGCTGCGGGGCTCTCACACCTGGGAGGCCTGGCCTCTTTGAGCCAGCAGGCTGTTCTGAGCAGTGATGTCCTGAGTTGAAATTCAGGGCAGCAACGGGAGAGGAGCTGGCAGGCCTTAGGGAGGCCCCAAACGGAGCCTCTCTGCTTTTATCCATCTGATATACTGGGCTTCCGAGTAAGAATTTATTTGCAAAAAAAAAAAAAAAAGTTATGCTGCTAAAATCATTGTTTTGGATATTGTGGCCCCAACTGGTCAGCTTTTCTCGGAGCCTGAGCGGAACTTGTGACCTCTTTGTGTGGTGGGCCCCGGACCCGCACCTGTGAGGGAGGCAGCTGGTGGAAGAAGGTTGGCGGTACTTCGGAGGCTGGGACTCCCTGGCCCGGGTGGGGCGGAGACAGCCATTGTCCCTTCTGCTGGAGGAGCTGAGCGGCCAACAGACTTCTTTGGTGGAGTGTGAAGGGAGCAGACCTCCCAGCCCCGAGCCTCCCCCTTCCCTGGTGTGGTTTATGTCACTGTGGCAAGTGCAGGAAAAACAGGGAGAGGGCCCAGTGGCGGGACCCTGCCTCAGTCTCACGAGTTCTCTCTTTTCTACAGAACCCGGCATCCGGGAAGGCAGAGCCTCCCTGGCATTGGCGGCACCTGCCTCGAAGAGCCCCCGGTGCTGCAGGCAGAGCCTTGTAGTCTGTCTTGGTGAATGACTTGGGCCATCTGACCAGTCCCTGTTCTGTGCCTTGTCTGAGGTCCTTGTCCACCCCTGATCCCGGGCACCTTCTCTCTCTGGGTTGGGTCATCTTCATCGGGGAAACTGAAGCCATTACTGTCCAAGCCCTGCTTCATCTTCCCAAGCATGTCGGAGAGCTGGCAGCAGCCGCCGCAGACGCAGCCGCAGCAGCCGCAGCCCCCGCAGCCTCAGCACCACGCAGAGCCGCCACCGGCCCTAGCGGAGCACTCGCTGCCCCCAGGCACGGCCGAGAACCCTCTGGGCTGTGCCGTCTATGGCATCCTCCTGCAGCCCGACCCGGGCCTGCAGCCCCCACAGCACGAGCCCCTGCAGGCGGCAGGGGAGCCGGGCCCCAAGTGTGGGGTGTGCGGGCACGACCTGGCACACCTGTCCAGCCCGCACGAGCACCAGTGCCTGGTGGGCCACGACCGCTCGTTCCAGTGCACGCAGTGTCTCAAGATCTTCCACCAGGCCACCGACCTGCTGGAGCACCAGTGCGTGCAGGTGGAGCAGAAGCCTTTTGTCTGTGGCGTCTGCAAGATGGGCTTCTCGCTGCTCACCTCCCTGGCTCAGCACCACAGCGCGCACAGCGGCACCGGCGGCCTCGTGAAATGTTCCATCTGCGAGAAGACCTACAAGCCGGCCGAGGCGGCCGAGCCGGCGGCCACTGCGGCCCCCTCGCTGCCCCCGCCGCCCCCGCCGCCCGCTGTCGTCCCTGCCGAACAGGTCGACAAGCCCTACAGCTGCCCCGTCTGCCAGAAGCCCTTCAAGCACCTGTCCGAGCTGTCGCGGCACGAGCGGATCCACACGGGCGAGAAGCCGTACAAGTGCACGCTGTGTGACAAGAGCTTCAGCCAGTCGTCCCACCTCGTGCACCACAAGCGCACGCACAGCTCCGAGCGGCCCTACAAGTGCGCCGTGTGCGAGAAGACCTTCAAGCACCGCTCGCACCTGGTGCGCCACATGTACGCGCACTCGGGCGAGCACCACCTGTTCCGCTGCAACGTGTGCGAGCTGCACTTCAAGGAGTCGTCGGAGCTGCTGCAGCACCCGTGCACGCCCAGCGGCGAGCGGCCCTTCCGCTGCGGCGAGTGCCAGAAGGCCTTCAAGCGGCCCTCGGACCTGCGGCAGCACGAGCGCACGCACAGCGCCGAGCGGCCCTTCAAGTGCGACCTGTGTCCCATGGGCTTCAAGCAGCAGTACGCGCTGATGCGGCACCGGCGCACGCACAAGACCGAGGAGCCCTTCAAGTGCGGCCTGTGCGAGAAGGGCTTCGGGCAGCCCAGCCACCTGCTCTACCACCAGCACGTGCACACCCTCGAGACCCTCTTCAAGTGCCCCGTGTGCCAGAAGGGCTTCGACCAGTCGGCCGAGCTGCTGCGGCACAAGTGCCTGCCGAGCGCCCCCGAGCGGCCCTTCAAGTGCTCGGTGTGCAACAAGGCCTACAAGCGGGCGTCGGCTCTGCAGAAGCACCAGCTGGCCCACTGCTCCCCGGCCGAGAAACCCCTGCGCTGCACCCTGTGCGAGCGCCGCTTCTTCTCGTCCTCGGAGTTCGTGCAGCACCGCTGCGACCCAGCCCGCGACAAGCCGCTCAAGTGTCCGGACTGCGAGAAGCGCTTCAAGTACGCGTCCGACCTGCAGCGGCACCGGCGCGTGCACACCGGCGAGAAGCCCTACAAGTGCCCCAGTTGCGACAAGGCCTTCAAGCAGCGCGAGCACCTCAACAAGCACCAGGGCGTGCACGCCCGCGAGCAGCAGTTCAAGTGCGTGTGGTGCGGGGAGCGCTTCCTGGATGTGGCTCTGCTGCAGGAGCACAGCGCGCAGCACAGCGCCGCTGCCGCCGCCGCCGAGGGCGCCTACCAGGTGGCCGCCTGCCTGCCCTGAGTCCCTGCCGTGGCCCCCCTCCAGGCCAGGCCCATCCTCCTGGTTCAGAGGCCCCTCCACCCACCTCCATGTTCAGAGGCACTGGGCATGAGGACAGGAGAGCACTGGGCAGGTGGAGAGGCCTGGCACTTCTGGAACCTGCCTGGTGGTGGGGGAGCCAGATTGCCCTGGCTGGTCCCCATTCCACAAACCGCTTTCCCATGAGAGGATTCGTTTTCTTGGGAGCCATTGGCCTTCCTTGTCTTAGGGGGCCTGGAACCAGACTGGAAGTCAGGTGGCATCTCTCCACCCCAAGGAGGGGTTAGTGCCAGCCCAACCTTCCCAAACCTTGTAGCCTAATTAGAAACCAGATGGTTAGGAAAGAGGACAGCCATGGTAGGGCCTGGGCGAAGGGCTGGACTCCAGAGGTGGGCTGGGTGTAGGGCACCCTCCTTCAAGTTGCTGTTTGAGGGAGAAGGCCAGCCTCGTGATTAGTCTTGGGGACCAGGAGGGCACACCATGAACCGTAGGCCTCTCTGTCTGCCCCAGCCAGGCGTTTCTGACAGGTGAGATGCATAAGCGGGCTGCACACCTGTGGGCTGGGTCTGCCTGGAGAGCCATCGGCTTGGCCAGAGGGAGGAGGCTGAGAAGTTCTCCAGGGGGGACACTCAGCCAGGGACAGTGCCCAGGACAGTGCCGTCCACAGGGAAAGGAGGAGAGGCAGGAGGTCTAATCCTGATACTTTAGAAGCGCCCCTCCCCGCTTTGCAGCCTGGTTCTGAGCTCTGCCGGGGAGTGTGCTCTCAGCCAGACAGAGCTGCCGATGCGACAGAGGGGGATTGTTAGGCCACCTGGTGCCCGGGCCACGCCCATGATCTTCCCAGTGGTTGTGGACAAGTGTCCTCCCCCTTGAATTGTGTGAACCAAAGTGTCAAGGGTGTGGCCTCAATCAGCTCGGGGCCCTGCCTCATGGCCCAGACCAGGCCTGTGTACCCAGGGTGGGGCAGGTAAAAGGACTGTGCGCGTGGCCAGCCCACGGGAACCCTCCCCGTCAGGGACTGCAGCGATTTCGCATTGCCCAGGTGCCCTGGACGACATCCAGCTACTTCCAAGGCCAGCAAGTTCTCCCTTGGGTTCTCCCTGTCTCTGGCTGCCCACAGTGTGTGTGGAGCCGAGGTGCTGGCAGAGGGAGCAGGCGGGGAAGGGGTTAAGGAGATCAGTAGGTGGATGGAGTCCACTGATGTCAATGGACGCCGGGGCCCTCGGGAAGCCCAGAGGACCTTTATCATGGAAGTGATTGTTTAGGCCCCAGCTCTGCCCCTGCCTCTTCCAGCCCCCTTCCCTGGTCATGGGTCTTAAAAGAAGACTTTAATCAATGCACCAAGGACCCAGAGGAGCAGGGAGCGCCACCTCGTCCCACTGTCCCCTTAACACGTCTGAAAAGCACATCCACCTCCTCCATCTGACCGGGTCCCCTTCCCGTGGGGCTGGGCCGACCCCCCAAAAGACAGTCTCAATGCCTCAAAAGACATTGAACCCAGGCTGACAACCGTCCCGACTGCTACTTCTTTCTTTTCGTTTTGCTTTCTAAAAGCTATTGTTATACTCTTCATAACATCGTCTATTTTAATTTCATGTCATTTTGAATCTTATATAAAAATGTGAGAATTTGGGTTTTTAAAAAGAACGTCTCCATTTTAGATAGCCCCTTTTGATGTTAATATATAGTGAGTCCAATGTATGCTTTAGAAGTAAAGACATTGACCATCACAGACCAAAGCGCTGCGTGTTCCGGTCCTTCTTCCACGGGGGCGTGATGGGACGTGGAGGGGGAGAGAGGTGCGCGGGCCAGGGTGGCAGGCTTGAGACTGGGACATAGGCTGGGTTCGGATCCTGAGTTTTTGAACCTTGTGGTTGTGTGACTGGGCAAGTCACCGTGGAAACTCCCTCGCTGGGACTCATCTGTAGAACGGGGAGGTTAACCCTTCCCTTGCTTGGCTGTTGTGAGCATTAAATGGAGTCGTGTATGGAGGCCCTGGTGGGGGAGCTGTGGAGATGCTGACAATACCAATGGCAGGATACCCGGGACCCTCAGAAACGGCCCTGCAGCCCTGGATCGCGAGGACTAGCAGGTCCTGGATGGTCAGAAGCCGCTTGCTCAGCGCCAGTGGAAAACCAGCGCCTGCCTAGAGCAGCAATGGACCCAGAGGAGTGGCTGCTCTCACCCACTTCCACTCGCCCTGTGATCCGTCTGCATGCCCAACCCAGCCACCTCCCAGCTCAGCCCTCCTACACCCCTTTTCTCCTGTACCCTATCCCTGTCTCCCAGCGGCCCAACTCCAGCTCAAGCTTCTTCCATTTCTCAAAGGCCAGGGCGGAGGTGGGGAAAGAGAGGGAGAAACAACCTTCCTAGGTTGGGGCATCTGAGAGCCAGTGGAGGGTGGTCAGCAAAAACACGCTGTCCTGGGGGTGGGGGTGGGGGTGGGAGTTGAGGCTAGAAAATCAAGAAGACAGGGAGCTGCCCACAATGCAGGGGCTCAAAAATGGGTACAGAAGGCTTAGTGGAAAGGCTGGGGGGACCCCAGATAGGACCCGGACCTCACACTTTTATTTCCTCTGTGTGTAGCCACAGGAGGACCCCGCCCCTGAGACTGAGAAACCTCTCTGCAGGCGGTCACCACTCAGCAAGAGGACACCCGGTCCTTTGTGCCTGTGCCAGGCTCGGATCCTGGCTTCCCTTCTAGCTGCATGACCTCAGGCAAGCCCCACCCACCCCGCAGAGATGCCTGGAAAGCACTGGCATGGGCCTGGTGACCTATAGCTTCAGGTTGCCCTTCCCGAACGGAGGATGGTCTGCGCACACCAGAGGTAGGAGCAGCCCTGGCTGGGAATGGCTGAGCCCACGTGGAGCCTGCAATGACTTTTTCTTCCTTTGTCACTACCCCAGTGACTGGATAGAGTGTCGGCCTGCGGCCTGGGACCCTCCCTCCAGTCCTCTCCCTCCCCTCCCTCATTCACGAACCACCGAGGCCCCGAGAGCTCCCACCTGGCCCTCAGCCTCTGCGCTCCAGCCTGGGCCCAACTCGTGCCGTGAATAAAGCCTGGAGGCTCAGTTTCAAGTCCTAGCCCTTTGATAACAAGGGACCACAAGCCTTTCTCTGCCCCTCTCAGGGCCTTAATTCTCCATCTGAAGCAGAGGTCTTGACCCCTGATCTCCAAAGGCCCTTAGAGACCTGAGGCTCTGATTCTGGGAAGGTGACAGGATCGATCCACCTCTCCTTCTCCCTCCGCGTCTCTCCTGGCCTCCAGCCGGCTGCCCTCCTGCCTCAGTCTGCGTTCTCTTGGTTGTAAGTGACAGGAACGGCACAAACTGGCTTACGCAGCTGCGCAATGCACCTGGCCACACACACAGGTACCTCTCTCACCTGTCCCATACCTGATGCGACTCTCCTTCTCTTAGAGCAGGGGTGGGGCATGTCCGGCCTGTGGGCCATATACGGCCTGGGAAACCATTTGGTCTGGCCCTGCCCAGGCAACTGCATGCGGGACTCAAAATTCAATAAATCTAGAAGGTTTCTTTCATAGCAACATAAATTTATATTAAGTGAATTACAGTAAGCAAATGGTGATATAAATATCCAAATGGCCCTCGGCAGAAGCAAGGTTCCCCACCCCTGTCTTAGAGCGTAGCATTCTCACAGGGGAACGTCAGACATTGTGACCAGGGTGGCAAACCAGCGCTGTCTTCTAGTCTCTGGGTGATCATCCCCTTTGCCCCAGCCACTGACGGTATGGCAAGAGGGGGTGGCACCTTGTGGGGGGTGACATCGGATGCGAGCCAGAGCTGGGAGGAGCGAGAGGGGGAGGCCGACATAAACTCTACCTTTTGGAGTTAGTCATTCCCGCTGGCTGGGGGGAGAGGCACTGCCCTGGTGGGGGTGGGGCATTCTCCCAGGGTCCACAGGTCACCGCCGGGGCAGGCAGGGCCACCAAAGACAACTTCCCCTGGGAGCCATCATCCTGGCAGCTCTGTCAAACTCCCACTGTGTGGCTGGCTCTGTGCTTGGCCCTTCAGGGGACAGTGGGAGGGGACCCTGTGCTCATGAACTGCGGTGGCGTGATGACGAGCATACGGTCACAGCTGGCTAGTGTCCCGCCGCTGTCACTCATCAGTGGCAGGTTGTTGGACTTTCTGAGCCTCATTTTCCTCATCTGTGAAATGGAGCCAGTAATGGCCTCCCCTGGGCTTAGGGTGAGGGCACGGTGAGGTGACCTGTGTGTAGTGTTTGGCACATAGTGGGCACTCAGGAAAGCAGAGCACTGGGAGGGCAGAGGAGAGAGGGGGCCGGCCTAGCCCTCCCATCGGAGTGCCAGGGGTGTCCCACTCCCCTCCACACCCTGTTCCCAAGACCTGTCCCGTCCCCCAGCTGGCCTGAGCCTCAGGCCATCTCCGTGAGATGGGCAGGGCAGACCCTTGAGATGGGCAGGGGCTGCCCAAGGCCATGCAGTTAGTGATAAAAGGAGCCTGGCACTGCGGGCGCTGGCCGGACGGGCCAGGTGGGGGACAGGCAGCGGGGCTGGGACCTCACAGGCCTCCGGCTCCAGCCACTGGCGCCTGGGGCTCTGGCTCCCACCCACTGCAGTTGACCAGGAAGTCGGAACAATGGCCGGGACTGGCGCTGGCACTGGGTCTGGCCAGGGGAGCAGGGAAGCTCTTTCCCAGCAGGCAGAGGGGGCGGCCAGCCCTCTGCTTCCTCAGAGGTCGAAGCCACCGGGCTCCGTCTCCCCATCTGTGCAGAGCAGCTTTAGAAAGAGCCCGGGCCTCCGCAGGCCTCCAGTCCTCCCTCCTGACCTCTCAGCCCCCTGCTCCCCCCTACCCCCTTCCCGCCTTCACAGGGGGCCTCAGACAGGACCAGGGGCCTCCCAGCCCGGGCCAGGCTCCCTGTGATAAGCTGCCATCCTCACGCTGGTGGGTTTCTTTGTTCCTTGAAGGTCATGCCTCCAGGAAAAGCCTGACCTTCCGCAGATTCACAGATTCCGGCTGGAATGCCTGGCCCTCCTCAGGGCCCAAAGAGAAGGTGGAAGGAGGGCTGGGCTGGGTGGGGGAGGGCCTGTGGGTCTCCCCGTCACGGAGGGCGTCCATCCCCACCCGGCTGCAGGCCTGCCTTTGCTCACCCGCCAGCACTGGGTAGAGCCCACAATGTTTGCTCACACGGTGTGTTCACTGGCGGTGCCTGTGGGGCAGGAAACTCACTTCTCTGAGGGGCCTGGGGCATCATCTTACTTCTACTCTCGGCTGTGTCACCGGGAAGAGTCCCCAGGCCTGGCCAGCCCTCCAAGCTGGCCTCCACCTCTCCAGCCCCAGCACCCCCCGCCCCCCCCCCGCCCCCACTGTATGGTGTCTAAAAAAATCCCCTTTGAACCTCCTCTTTTCTCTTTAGGGCTCAAGTTCACAGTCTGAGGTGGAGGGGACTTGCTTGTGGTGCTACAAGCAGGGGACAGGGGCACGAGGAAACCCCAATTCTCAGGTCTGCTTCTGCATCTCACCCCCAGCTGGGCCTCGGGGCTTAGATCCTGACTTTCCCCCGGGTCGCCAGACTTCCTCCCCCGCCCCCCCCCCAAGTCTTGCAGGAGTCAGTAGGGGCAGGAAAGGATAAGATATTGTCATCTCCAGGTCCTGGCCACTCCCAGTCCCTGCCACACACACACACAGACAGACACAGGCACGCACACACACACACACACGCACACACACACGCACACACAGACACACACACACACACACACAGGCACACACACAGACAGACACACACACATACACAGGCACACACACGTACACACGCGCGCGCGCACATGCACGCGCGCGCACATGCACGCGCGCACACACACACACTCACAGGATATGAGCCTGGTGCCTCCCTGTGGGAGCATTAGGTTTATTTCCAGTGAGGATGAACTCTTAGGGAGCTGGGGGCTGCCACCGTACCCCCTCTGTCCAGCTGGGAAACTGAGGTGGCATGGTCCAGCAGCCTGGGCATCGGCCTCCTTCTCACAGATTAATGCCAGGGGATCAGGTAGTTGACACGACTGTGGAGAGAAACAGGGGTGAGGTGGGCGCCTCTGGGGAATCCTGGGGGAAAATCAGGATGTCTACTCCCCCAAGCCCACCTTCCTGCCCTCAAAGCTCTGCAAACACAGCTTCCACCCTGCCTCTCTGTGGCTCAAGAACCTTCAGTAGCGGCTCCCTATTTCCCTTGTTATATTTTCAGTTGCTCTGCCTGACTTCCAAGCCCCCTTCCCTTCCGGTTTGCCTCACCTCTATCTCCCTCTCATCCCCAACCATGCACCGCATTACTCATGTTCACCCTTTAGGGAACCGCACTGGCAGGCGTTGTGTGTTAGTATCAAAATCGCACGTGCTCCCTGGGTGTGCACAGGGTGGGCGAGAGGAGCAAGCTTCCCATCAGCCACAGAACACAGCAGTCTGTGCACCATCAGACAGGGACACCGTCCCTAGGGAGGGCGTTTGAGCTGGAGGCGAGAGGCGGAGGGACTTCGAGGATGGGATATCCGTGGGCTGGGCCTTAAAGACTGGAGAGGAGTTTTCCAGGCACAGAAAGATCGGCACATGCGAAGGTGTGGAGCGCGTCGTTGTGCCGCGGCTTGTGGGAGAGGCGGGAGCCGGCCCAGTGAGGGAGATGCCTGAATGCCGTGCACACGCGGGCTGAGAACGCTGGCGCCAGCTCCTACCAGCTCTGCATCCCGGACGGCAGCCCTGACCCTCTCCATCATGTTTCTTATATCTGTCTGCTCTTCTGGCCCCTGCGTCCTCTCCGGTAACCCTCCCAGCCCTGCATGGCCAGGGGCACATTGGGTGGAACAAGCTCTCCGTCCCCCCCAACTCTAGGTGGGCTGCGCTTTTGCCTGGGCGGGTCCCTGGAAGGAAGCCGCTCTCTCTGACGCGGTTGGGGGGGGGGGTCTCCATCCCTTGGAGCCCCCCTCGCCCAGGAGCCCAGGCGGAGGGAGGAAAGGTCAGGTGTGGGGCAGGGAGAGGAGGGGCGGGGCGGGGCAGTTCCCTACCTGTACTTGGAGCCGAATTGTCGGAACGCATTCCTGCGGAAGAGGGAGGAGGGTGAACCGGGGTGGGGAGGCGCATTCCCATCTTAGGGAACCTCGCCCCCCGGAAACCCAGCTCCCACCTCGGAGGTTGCAGGCCACCAGAAGGATTTCGCCCACCCGAAAGGGTGAGGTGGCCAGGGACCGGAGGACAGGGGGCTCCATTCGGCAGAAGTTCAACAGTTATTCATTTTGAAATTGCGATCTTCTTGCGGTGTATTGGAGCCAACCAATTTTCCCTCGCCTCACAGGGGTCTGGGGCGGGGAGGAGGGGTGGGGGTGGGCTGTGGCTTCACTTACAGGGACTCGAAAGGCAGGGGCTTCTGTCCGTAGCGGTCCAGGCTGGGGTTCTGGTTGAGACAGTACTGGGGCAGGCCAGAGGAATGGGGGTGGCCCGTGAGCCGGGGAGACACGCACCCCCCAACCCCACCCCGCTCACGCCCCACACAGCGCTCTATGCGGGTTCGGCCCTGAGGACTGGGAGACCCTCCCTCTGCCCACGTCCCATCCCGGGTTAGCCGCTCCTCCCTCCACCCTGCCGGGCCCCCAAGGACGGGCCAGCGCGGCGGCCCTCCCTACCCGCCAGTTCTGGGTCAACTCCGGCTTCAAGTAGCGCACCGCGTAGCCGCTGAAACTCTCGACTGCGGGAGAGAGCGCCTGTCTCCCGCCCCCAGCACACTCGGAGCAAGCCCCGCCCTCTTTCTCACCTGAGCCCCGCCCTGGATCCAGCCCCGCCCACACCTGCTCCTAGAACCGGCCCCGCCTTCTCTCTCACCTGAGCTCCGCCCCTAGACCAAGCCCCGCCCACACCTGCTCCTAGAACCGGCCCCGCCTTCTCTCTCATCTGAGCCCCGCCCCTAGACCAAGCCCCGCCCACACCTGCTCCTAGAACCGGCCCCGCCTTCTCTCTCACCTGAGCTCCGCCCCTAGACCAAGCCCCGCCCACACCTGCTCCTAGAACCGGCCTCGCCTTCTCTCACCTGAGCTCCGCCCCTAGACCAAGCCCCGCCCACAGCCGCTCCTAGAACCGGCCCCGCCTTCTCTCTCACCTGAGCCCCGCCCCTAGACCAAGCCCCGCCCACACCTGCTCCTAGAACCGGTCCCGCCTTCTCTCTCATCTGAGCCCCGCCCCTAGACCAAGCCCCGCCCACACCTGCTCCTAGAACCTCGACTGAGCGGCGGGAACAAGCCCCGCCTCCAGACCCTGCTTCACGGGTCGCAGAACCCACCTTTGGCTCAGCCTCAGCCTCCAAGGCTCCTGGCCCGGACCTGGCTCCACCCTGTCCCTAAGACGAACCTCGCTTCCCTATCCCTCAATCCGTCTCAGCCCTTCCCTCTCTCAGTACCCCCACTGCTCCCCAGCTTCCCCGCCCTGTCCTTGCTGGAGCGCCCCCCGCCTCCACCTCCCCATCCCTCTGTCCCCTGTCCGTGGTCAGGGCTGCGGATCCCAGACTCCCGACCCAGGGCATCCTCCGCCCCCCGGAGACTAACCCCTCTTGCTCGGGCAGGGCAGCTTGAACTCGCCGGCAGAGGACACGAAACGGGACCAGTCCTCGATGGCGCGTGTGAAGCAGGGCCAGTTGACTCGGTTGATGCCCGGAGCGATGGGCGCCAGTTTTCCCTCGCGGCACCTGTGGCGGATCTTCTGGCCAGTGGCGGTGATGTCCTGACCGGGCGATGGGAGTCAGGGCCCCAGGGGCAGATGCAGAAGCCTGGGAGGCCGACGCAAACTACCCTGGAGGGCGGAGCTGACCGAGGGGCAAACTACCCTGGAGGGCGGAGCTGACCGAGGGGCGCCTGAAGCCCCTGATGGAGATGGGAAGGGGACCAGGGTCCCCAGGCGGCAGCTGAGGAAGTACACAGAGTAGAGCCCAAGACCTGGGGCTGGGTGCAGGCTTGGCCTTGGTTCCTTTCCCCTGAGCAAACCCAGGGCCAGGGGCAAAGGACACTCACTCACCAAGCACTGCAGGGGTTTGTTGGGGACACCCAGGAGTGTGTAGTGTGCGTTGTCAAAGTCATCTGAAGAAGGAAGAGAAAGGCAGAGGAGATGTCTCCTGCACAGCAGTCACAGGCCCACACCAGAAGAGGTTTGGCCCACACTGCTTAAATTTTTTTTTGGGGGGTGGAAATATTTGACAACTTTAAGAAAACTAAGATAAAGTGGATTTTTACTTAATATGGCTTACAACAGAATAAACTCCAAAAGATCAAATATTTTAATATTAAGAAAACAGAAACTATAGAAGTACTAGAAGAAAACATGGGTAGCCCTGACCAGTGTGGCTCAGTTGGTTGGGTATCACCCCATGTACTGAAAGGTTGCTGATTTGATCCCCCGTAGGGGGCATGCAAGAGGCAACCAATTGATATCTCCCCGCTTCTCTCTCATCTTCCTCCTCCTCTCCCTCTCTCTCTATCTTAAAAAAAAAAAATCATCAATTACAAATAATCTTTAGAAAAAAAGAAAAGAAAGAAAACATGGATAAATTTCTTCCTAATCTTGGGGTGGGGAAGGCCGTGCCAACTCTAAATCTGGGAGCCTTAAAGAAAAAGTTGATAACTTGGGCTACATAAAAATAAACTTCTGGCCCTAACCGGTTTGGCTCAGTGGATAGAGTGTCGGCCTGTGGACTGAAAGGTCCCAGGTTCGATTCCGGTCAAGGGCATGTACCTTGGTTGTGGGCACATCCCCAGTAGGAGGTGTGCAGGAGGCAGCTGATAGATGTTTCTCTCTCATCAATGTTTCCAACTCTCTCTCCCTCTCCCTTCCTCTCTGTAAAAAATCAATAAAATATATTTAAAAAAATAAATAAACCTCTGCATTGCAAAAACAACACGAGAAGTCAAAAGACAAATGGAAAAAATATTTCCCCTTATTTTCCAGATGGAGAAGGATTGGGCAGAAGTTGTTATTAGTGCTTTTATTATTAACTAGAGGCCCAGTGCATGATTGAATCATGCATGTGTAGGGTCCCCTACACGCTTTCGCTTTTCATGGTGGAGCTGGGTGCCTGTCTGCTGGTGCACCAGGCCTTTCAGAAGCCTCGGTGGAGGCTTCTGAAAGGCCTGGTGCCAGAGGGGTTAGTCCCACCCCCTGCGCTTCTCAACAGCAGGGTAGCCCCCCTCAGTGGCAGCGGATCCGTGCCTCTCAATGGCCGGATAGGCCACCCCAAGTCCCGCCCCCAGCCTCCCGCTGCCCAATCGTGGGCGTAGAGGAGTGATGGTAATTTACATGTTACTCTATTATTAGATAGGATTCCTGCTGCTGCAACTACTGACCTCTGCACAGTTGTTCTCCATGAATAATAACAACATCTACATCAATATGCTCAATTCGCTGAGACCTGTTAGGTGCCAGGCACTAGTCTAATTACTTTTCCTGCCTTATCTCATTTGAACCTCACACTCGGCCTTGGGAGGCAGGTCCCATTCTCATCCCCATTTTACTGATAAGGAAACAGAGGCTCAGGCCTTGTGAGGTTTCCTGAGTAGGAAGTAGCAGAGCTGGGCCTAGCCCCTTGGATGCTTCCACCTGCCACTCATGGCCTTGCATTCCCAGATCTCTCTCCTCCAAACCATCCACCCCTTTGGCAAAGGCCCAGGGGCCCCAGCAGCGGGCGAGGCGGCCTGACCTTTGCGGCAGTAGGTGGTGGTCTGGCAGTGCTCGTCCGACAGGCAGGCCCTGGCAGAGTCCATGTCCATGCGGCGCAGGCTGGGCAGGGCCGGGTGGTAGAGCTGCTGCTTCACGCTGGCCAACTGGTTTCTCTGCCGCTCCATCGGGAGCAGGACGGCTGGGGACGCGTACATGTGGGTGGAGCCATCGTCCCAGGGCACCAGGTCGATGATGCGGGCCATAGCTGGGGAGCAAAGAGTACAAAGGGGTTCACCCTGGGCTCAGGTCAGCCAGACACCCTTCAACATCAAACACCACCTTGGCCGGTGCTGATTTGTCTTCTGGCCCCACATTTATTGAGCACCTACTGTATGCCAGATCTTTTTTATTTTTTTCACGAGCTCCCCGTGGGGTGGCAGGGACAATCAGACAACATGGCACACACAGGAGGTGCTAAGGGCTCTGACAGGGTCAGGACAGGGTGTGTGTGTCTGGGGAGGCTGGAGTTGGGGCATTCGGGGAATGGTCTAGAGGAGGTGGCATTTGAGTCTATTCTTAAATAACGAGCAGGAAGCAGCAGCAGCAACTGGGTTCAGATTTAGCTCAGAACGGGAACTAATTATGGACTTTTGGCCTTAGCTAAGGCCTCTGGCATTTACTCAAAATCCTACAGGGAGACAAATGCATTTTAAAAGAAGGGGGGAGACAAGATAGATACGAACGAGGGAAACATTGCTGCCCGGGCAGTGCCGCCCTTTAAAAGGCAGGTATTCCCAGGAGCCATTCCGCCTTTTCAACTGTAGTGAGGATTTGCTGACTCAGCTCATTTCCTTCCTGAGCCCCCGTTAGAGGCCAGAGATGGAGGTGGGTGGTAGGTGGGCAGGAGGCGAGGACCTGGGGCCATGGAGGAGCAGGGAGAGGGCACAGGGGATGGACTTGCAGGGGGAGGGACAGGGTGATGAGCAGGGAAGGGAGGCCTCTCTGCTCCTGACCCACCGACAGTGGCTACCTGATCTGCAAGACTCAGGCCCCAGGTGCTCAGGCTTATAAGGATTTTCTCTTCTTCCAGCTGCTCAGGGCGGGGAAGAGGCAGGGAAATGGGCCAGGACCAGTGCCTTATAAGACAGTAGGAGAATAAAGAATGTTCTGCAGAGACAATGCCCATTGCAACCTGATTGTGAGGGCACCCACTCCTTGGCAACCCTGGCAACCACAGGCTCTGGGGAGAAGAGCCTGCTGCCAGGGGTCTCTGTTCCTCCCCCCACTCAGCCCACCCCTCTATTTCAGCCTTCCTGAAGGTTGCTGTCCCCTGGGCCACAGCACAGGCCAGGCATGTTGGGAAATGTCAGACAGGGAGCTGGGCTCCCTGGGAATGGCCATGTCAGGGCTGGCCAGGGAAGGCGGTGTGATCCTGGACTAGTTACTGTCTGTCTCTGGGCCTCAAGGCTCCCATCTGTGTTAAGCAAGGGCCCCAGGCCCTGCCATGATGGGGGTCTGGGGTCTGGGAGGGTCCTCCCTATAAACCTCAAGGAAGAGGGCACTGTCCTGCTTGCCAGCCCTTGGGGCTCCAGGGGTGGAGATTAGTGGTGGCCAGTATCCAGGGTCAGCATAAGGGGATCAGGGAGAGTGGTGGCTTCAGCAGGACAGGGATTAGCAGTGATACATCATCCCCAGCCCCCTGCAGCCTCCCTCCCTCCTTCCCAGAAAGCAAGGTCATGAGTGCCTAAGCCCAGCAGCCCGAAGCCCTGGGGCCTGTTACCACCTTGGTTACAACCAGTAGAGAGAGACCCTCAGGTGAGGGACCCCTGGGAGAGCCTGAGCTATTTGCATATATTGGCATGTACTTTGCATATGCCTGCCCGGGTGCTGAGCCTGTGAGATCACGTAGGATTTGACGCCCCGTTGCTGATCCTGCAGGGCTCCATACAGCCCCAGGGCAGCATCCCCAAGTCCGAAGCTCACGGAAAACTCTCCCAGAGTTGACTTCATTCACAACACCGCCCCCCCCGCCCCCCCATTTGTTTCTAACTATTTTGAAGCTGTAAAATGTAACAAAATACAGAAAGTGCATAAAAAATGTAACCAAAAATTTATTAAATGAGACCTCATGTAACTACCACTCAGGTCAAGACATGGGGCACTACTTTGCAAAATAGTTTAGCAGTTTCTTAGAAAGTGAAACATAGCCTGGCCAGTGTGGCTCAGTGGTTGAGTGTCAACCTATGAACCAGGAGGTCACGGTTCGATTCCCGGTCAGGGCACATGCCCCAGGTTGGGGGCTTGATCCCCAGTAGAGGGCCTGCAGGTGGTGATTCTCTCTCATCATTGATGTTTCTATCTCTCTCTCCCTCTCCCTTCTGCTCTGAACTTAAAAAAAAAAAAAAAAAAAAGTGAAACATAAATTGACATACGACCCAGCAATTCTACCTCTAGGAATCTTCCCAAGGTAAATGAAAGGATATGGCCACACAAAGACTTCACACAAATGTTCGTTCTTTATAATGGCCCAAGAGTGGCAAACAGATAAACAGAGTGCGTTCTATCTACACCATGGGATACTCTTTTTTTTTTTTTTTAAAAATATTTTATTGATTTTTTACAGAGAGGAAGAGAGAGGTAGAGAGTTAGAAACATCAATGAGAGAGAAACAGCGATCAGCTGTCTCCTGCACACCTCCCACTGGGGATGTGCCCGCAACCAAGGTACATGCCCTTGACTGGAATTGAACCTGAGACCCTTCAGTCTGCAGGCTGACGCTCGGTCCACTGCACCAAACCAGTTAGGGCTCCATGAGATACTCTTGAGAATGAAAAAGAAACGAAGATACGTGTTATCATGTGGATGATCGTCAAAAACATTATGCTAAGAACATTATGAAAGAAATCACACAAGAAAACACTCCACAGATTGTATGATCCATTTATATAAAACTAGAGGCCCAGTGCACGAATTCGTGCACGGGTGGGGTCCCTTGGCCTGGCTGGTGATTGGGGCTGATCGTGGCTGATCAGGGCAGGCCGGCCGGGGGGAGGGACCACGAGAGGTTGGCCAGCTGCAGGAGGTTGGCTGTGGGAGCACACTGACCACCAGGGGGCAGCTCCTGCATTGAGCATCTGCCCCCCTGGTGGTCAGTGCAGGTCATAGCTACCAGCCGGTCGTCCGGTTGTAACGGTCGCTTAGGCTTTTATGTCTATAGATGTGCACAAAAGGCAAAGCCTGGGAGACAGAAGGCAGATTAGTGGTTGCCTGGGGCTGGGGTGGGACAGGAAGTGACATGAGGAATCTTGTTGGGGGGATGGGTGATGGGAATGTTCTAAAACTAGAGGGTGCTAATTTCCTAGCTCAGGCATTTTACTAAAACTCATTGTACACTAAAACGGGTGAAATTTATGGCATGTAAATTATACCCCTTAAAGTTGTTCTAAAAAAAATAGATGCCAACTAAAGAAAGCAAAAAACAGAGTCTAGAAGCTTCCAGTACCTCTTCCAAGTCACAGCCCCAACTTCCTACAAGTGGCAACCCATTTTCCTGCTGCATAGTTTAACTACGGCTTGTCTTTACTTATGTTTGCAGCCACAAGACAGGCTAATGTGGCCCATCGACTAAAACCCAATCTTCTTGTCGTGGCTTACAGGCCTACATGACCGGCCCCTTGCCTCCTCAGGTGCATCCAAGCTCATTCCAGCAACAGGACCTTGACCTTGGCAGTGTCCTCTGCCTGGACCACCGTTCACTCAGATCTTGCTTTTCATGTCTCAGCTCAAATGTCTACCTCTTCACAGACACCTGCCAGCCCCTACTCCCTGCCCTGTTTGCCTCTTTCATGGAATCAGCAAAATTTGCAATATTTCTTTTTTAAAAATATGTTTTTATTCATTTTTTTTAGAGACAGAGAGGAAGGGAGAGAGAGATAGAAACATTGATGAGAGAGGAACATCAACATCCATCAGCTACCTCATGCACACCTCCTGCTGGGGATCAAGCCCACAACCTGGGCATGTGCCCTGACCGGGAATTGAAGTGATCTCCTGGTTCATAGGTCCACGCTCAACCACTGAGCCACACCAGCTGGGCTGCAATATTTCTTTACTCATCCTTCATCTGTTTTACTTCTGTCCCCTCCGTTGAATAGAAGCTCCAGGAGGGCAGGCCCCATGCCTGTCTTGTCCAATGTGCCAGGTTGGCACGCTGTGGGGCACATAGGAAGGGCTCGGGAACTATTGTGGATGATCAAGTTAGGTTCCCATCCCTTTGCTGAACATCCCTCTACCCCACCGCCCGTCCAGGTCCTGTCGCCTCACTGCGTCCCTCTTTACTGGGCCTCTGTCCCTCTTGTCCTCTTCCCCTAGATCTCTGTCTCCCCTCTAGGGTCCCACCTCAGTTCAGGGGGCCAGCTCACCCCCAGTCAGTCACCCATCAGTCCTTGGATCCTTCCTAAAGGCCTGGCCCTGGGACCACAGTGGTTCAGGCAGAGCCCAAGGCAGGGGCTGCTGAGGCCCCGCCCCGCCCCAGCTGCCCAGGATTTGAGGATTTGGGACCAGAGAGAATCCGCCTGAGTTCGGCCTTGGGGCTGGGGGGCTGGGATGTATGGCCACTGATGACTGAGAGTGTACAAGCCCCTGCCACTTTGAGGAGTCTCCCAGGATCACCCGGGGACCCCAAGCTGTCCTTCCCCGACCAGTCACTCTGCAGTTTGGCCAAGGTATGTGGGGAGCCAGGCTCCCAAACCTCCTCCCCCCCCCCCCCCCCCGCCCCCTCCCGCCCCGCAAGGCTCCTTGCCTGGGCCCCAGATCCCTGCTGGCCTCTAGGGGGCTGCTAGAGTTGGCTCCCTGAGCATCAGCCTCCCCGCACCCCCCTACTTCCCCACTCCCATTTGGCACCTGCTAATCCTTTGCACACGGCCCGCCCGCCCGGTGCTGTCAATTAATCCCGTGTCTGAGAGGGCAGCTGTGAGTGGTGGGGAGAAGGCACTTCCTGGCTGGTGGCCGGCCTCAGAGCAGGTAACTGGGGATGAGGGGGCGGTGGGCCTGCTGATGGGATCCCCGTGCTCTCCTGCTAGCAAGGCCTTCAGACACGGAGAACCAGGCGAGGCTGAGAACCCGGGGCTTCCCTCCCCCGTCCCTCCCCAAGAGGCTCAAACCTTAGTGTGCATCCGGCTCCCAGGGCAGCTTGTGGAATGCAGATTCTAGGCCCGCAGAGGGCTTGGGGGCCCAGGAATCAACATTTGCACCAGCTCCTCACAAGATTCTGAAAGGCTGGAAGGAAGGGGGCCCTGAGAGGGACAGCCCTGGACAACAGGGGTGCCTGGGCCACCAGCCACTGTCTATGCACCCCCCCACCCCCCCACCCCACCCAACAGGGACATGGATGCCTGGAGGGGTCATGTCGGCCCAAGTTCACTTTTTTGGAGGCTGAGCCTCTCATAGGGGAGGCTGGCTGCTGAGGCCGGGTGGGGACAGAAGTCAGAGCTGTGAGCAGAAGGAGGCAGCGTGGCCACGGGCTTCAGAGAGGGGGGCCCCGGGGCAGGGACAGAGGAGCCCTCTACTAACACCTGGCTGCCCGGGGCTGGGGCGGGCACACCGTGCCTGGCATTGCCCGGAAGGGCCCGTTCCGGGCTGGGAGTTTGCACGGCCTGACCTGTGTGGTGTCGCTGGGCCAGGCCCTCCTGCAGGGATCTGATCACGAGGGAGGGGGCTCCCCGTTCCCCGAAGGGAAAAGATACCAGAAACTGAACCCATATAAGGTAGGGCTGAACTCTCACAGTAAACCATGCAAGAGGGGCTTCGCTGTCATTTTACTTTAAGAGATTTAAATCAGGAAAATAGGTTAGTTTTGTCTGTATTCAAACAGATTTCCCACTTACATATTAGAATGTATTCATAAAAATTTGCAGGGGGATTATGCTGAACATGATATTCCACAACAAGCATTTTTACTCCATATAATAGTCACAGCCGTTTATTAAGCTTCCAGTGTGTGCAACTCGCTGTTCTAACCAGTTTATTTCATCCTTACACTCACCCCTACAAAGTAGGCGCTCATATCCCATTTTACAGCCAAGCAAACTGAGGTACTATGAGTTCCACTGATTTGCTCACGACTAGAGCATGTGAAACTTTCCATGTTAGTTCAGATAGATCCACAATATTCCATCATTGGATGTAGTGTAATTTATTCAACATGCGCCTCTCTTACAGGTGAACATTGAGGTATTTTCAGATAGCCAGTCTCCTGTCGAGGGATATTTGAATTTTTTCATCTTTTGCTATAACACTGTTGTGATCAGCCTCTTTCTACACATGTGTTTGTGGGCCTGACTGTTGCTACTTGGAGATATAATTGCATAAATATTTTAACAGATGAGAGGAGAGGGAAATGTGTAACCCACAAAAGTGGCCCCCAAGTGGTGGGGAGGCCTGAGGACTCTGTGCTCTCCAGGTGTCAGGATGTGGGGCTGGGTCCAGAGGGTGCTGCCTCAGCCCCCAGGGACCCCTCAGAAGACCAGGATGGAGGAGGAGGAGGAGGGGGCAGGACCAGAGCCAGAGCCCGACCTGGAGGCGGAGCTGGAACCAGCGCCAGAGCCTGACCCAGCCCCCCAGGAGGCCAAGCCAGAAGGCGCGTCGCTGGTAAGAAGGGAGGGTGAGGGAGGACCTGCTCCAGAGTCAAGAGTTCAGGCTTTGCGGGTCATGCCATCTCTGTTCATCACTTAACTCTGCCATTGACGCGTGAAAACAGCCATAGGCTATTCGCAAACGAAGGAGCATGGCTGTGTTCCAATAAAACTTTATTTACAAAATGCGCAGCAGGCTGGATTTGGCCCACGGGTGTTGTTTGCCAGCCTCTGGAGCAGGCGTCCTCACACTACCGCCCGCGGGCCACATGCGGGTGTTTTTGCCGTTTTGTTTTTTTACTTCAAAATAAGATATGTGCAGTGTGCATAGGAATTTGTTCATAGTTTTTTTTTTTAACTATAGTCCGGCCCTCCAACGGTCTGAGGGACGGTGAACTGGCCCCGTTTACAAAGTTTGAGGACCCCTGCTCTGGAGTCCAGGACAGAGCTGCCGAAGCAGCCAGGGTGTGGGCTGTTCCTTAGCAGTCCACCATGAGAATGAGTCCACCATGTCACTGAGCGTGCTGAGCAGAGTCCTCAGTAGCTCAGTAGGTGTTGGTTTGGTGGTAAGCCTGCCTCAGTGAAGAAGGCAGTGTGTTGATTGATGAACATTACGGTGCAAACCGCCTGTTCACTGTGGACCAGTGTGCAGACTGACACTGGTTCGTGGACCACACTTCGAGCAGCACTGCTCTAGAACTTTCCTTCGAGCCCATCACAACTTGCCAGGCTGCATCTCATTCATCCAGGGGCCTGGTGAGAACTCATTCAGAAGCTCAATTAAACAGATTCGATTTAGCTCCTCGTGGACGCCAGGCCCTGTGTGCGGTGCCGGGAGCTGAATGATGAAGTTAGCATTGCCCGGCGGGGGACGGGGGAGGGGGGGGCGGTCAGCAGACAAGTACCTGTCCAGGTCATTCTGCAAGGAGACGGAGGTGATGAGGAGGTGCGCTGAGTTCCAACCCTGGTCTCGGCTCCACCCCCCTGGGAGGCCACATAAGTGTATCAGACTGAGGACAGTGGGTGTTCAGAATAGGGAGACTGGAAGCTGGCAGGTGAGTGCTTCCTAGACACAGCGGGGCCGGGCTGAGTTATAATTGTATCCACACAGGTTTGCATGTGTCTGTATGTGTTTCGGGGCATGGAACACAAATGTATGTGCACATGTTTGTGCCTCCACTTGTATGCGTGCGTGCTTGTGTATGTCTGTGCCTGTATGTAAGTGCATGTGAGAGTGAGTGTGCCCGTGTCTGCGTTTGTTGTACACGCACGTAAGTGCATGTAGCAGCAGGAGGTGCTGCTGCAGAGGCCGATGAGGGGCAGGTGGCAGGGGCCGGCTCCCCCGGGCTGCTGGAGGGGGTGGAAGGCTTGGCCCAGAAGGAGAGGGAGAGCCTGACTGGGGCTGGGGCGGGGGGGGGGGGGGGCTCCTTTCACCTCCCTCTTCCCCTCCAAGGCTACACAGCTCTCTATAACATTGCCCCTCTTCCCAGGCCACTGACGTGGGGCAGCTCCCTGGGTAGCTTCGTGGGGACCGCTGGGGGTGTGTGAGGGCCCTGTCCTGGATGAGGGGCCCTTGGGGCTGGGAGGAAGGGCGTGTCCCAGGGGGAAGGTGAGGCCGCCAGGATTTACAGAGACCATTATGAGAATAGAGTTGTTTGGTCCCGTGGGAGATAGAAGGGTCCCTTACCGGTGGGTCAGGGGCTGCCCCTGCCGGAATCAGACTGGCCTCTCGAGGGCTTACATGGTCCTCTCTGAACCCCCCAGCCACCCGAGGAGCCACTGGAAGGGGAGGAAGGAGCTGTGGCTGCCCCGGGCCCTCAGGGTGAGTGCTGCAGCCCAGGATGGCAGGGCCCAGGTGGGACGGGCTGTGTTCTCCCCTCGGCCTGTAGAGGAGCTGCGAGGCTGGCATGCCTGCTTCCCAGTGAGGCTCAGAGAAGCTGGGGGTGGGCTCCTGGGCACTTCGTAGCTGAGCTGAGCTGGAATCCCAGCCTCCTGACCTGCTTGGGGCTCTCCCCTCGCCCCTGCCTCTGACTTGACCTCCCAGACAGGGTAGAAATGGGCTCTCCAAGGCTCCAGATCTTAAAGTGTGGGGGACTTGCCTGGCCGGCGTGGCTCAGTGGTTGAGCATCGACCTATGAACCAGGAGGTCACGGTTCAGTTCCCGGTCAGGGCACATGCCCCGGTTGTGGGATCGATCCGCAGGGTGGGGCGTGCAGGAGGCAGCTGATCGATGATTCTCTCTCATTGTTGATGTCTCTCTCTCTCTCCCTCTCCCTTCCTCTCTGAAACCAATAAAAAGTGTATTAACAAATGTACATGAAGTGTGGGGCCTCTTTTTCCAGAGACCCAGAAAGCTGTCTCTACTCCGCCCTCCTCCCTCCAGGGCCGGGTGGCTGTGGACCCCGGAGTGAACAGGTACTGTACCCCTTCCCCCTCCTGAGGGCCGGCCCCCCACCCCAGGTAGGGAGCCATTGGGGGTGGGGCCCCACACTGCTCTCAGATCCACGGTCACTCCCAGGCCAAGTGTGGGACCTTTGGGGAATTGGCTGAAGAAAGCCGCAGGAGTGGGTGGTGGTCTCTAGCCAAATGGGCCACGCGACCAAGAGAAGTGAGGGTGGGGTTCTCAGGGCCGGAGTGAAATGGCCAGAACTTCCGGCTTTCACAGGAAATCTCTGCTCGGCTCACCTGTCATCCAAGGCAGTGAGCCCGGGACCCTCATATCTAGGATGACCAGCCTTGGCCACAAGGAAACGACCCTCCCCCCACCCCCCGGAAACCCTCCACCCTCTGGAGGCAGGACGTGTGCCAAGCGCAGGGTGGGGACCCCTGAGCCAGGCCAGGGGGAGGCAGGATGATGGCGAGAGCTGGCTGCTCTCAAGCATGGGCTCGGGATGGCACCGGGCACACCCAACTCACCAAGACTTGGTGCCCCTACTTCCCGGAGAGGGACCTGAGGCTCAGGGGGAGACGGCGTGTCTGAAGTCTCCCCGTGGGGAGATAGAGGTTGTGATTCCAGCCAATTGCTTTAAGTTGAAAAACCCAGGATCTTTAGTTGTACGGCCACTCGGACCAGGCGGGGGCTGGGGAGGCTGAGGGTGGGTGTGTACCTCTGTCCCCTGCAGCCCCAGCGCCTGGGTGCTGACCTGGCTGAGGAAGGGCGCGGTGAAGGTCATCCCGCAGCCCGTCCATAGCACTGTGGCCGGCTTCGAGGGCCCTGATCAGGTACTGCTGGGTCTGGGAGGGTTGGGTGCGGAGGGGACCCTGGGAGGCTGGTGCACCTGGACTCTGCCCACAGCTGTCTGTCTGTCTGTTCCCACAGGCAGGAGCTCAGATCCTTGGGCATTGCAGCACTGGGGCCTCAGGTAAGGAGGGAGGGTGGCTTTACAGAGCTGGGGCTGAGAGGCCATTGGCATGGGCCTTGCCCTGGGGAGAGTCCACGGGCCGAATTTCATGGGACTGGCCCTGGCTTCAAACCTGGTTTTGAGTTGGGGTGACTGGGGGGCTCTGGGCAGGCCTCTTGCTGCTGACCACCATGCTTTCTTCTGCAGATGGATCCAACGAGGCCTCCAGGGCAAAGGACACTGGGTGAGTCCCTGTCCCTGAGCACTGGTTTGGGTGCCCTGAGCCTCATCTGTAGTGTGTGTGTGTGGGGGGGGGGGGGGGGGATGGAAGAGAGGAGGCAGTGTGCACAGAGCCCAGGCTCTTGTGTTTAAGAGCAGGGTCCACCACCCCCTCAGTGTGTGACCTTGGACATGCCGTTGGTCTCTTCTGGGCCTCACTTTTCTCATCCACAAAATGGGGCTATGGGTTCTGTGCCGCCCACGGCTTGTTGTGTTGATTCCTGGGAGATCCCCAGGCGGGGGCACCTTCTGAGGATGGGAGGAGGTGTGGGTGAGCTCCTCACAGGTGGGCTTCGTGTAGGCGATGCCGTGTGGAGCCCAGAGGCAGAGCCTGGGCCACCGTGGGGGACATGGGAGGACCTAGGTTGGCCTCATAGTTGTCAGCAGTGTTGAACTTGCCAGAGGTGACCGAGGCGGGTGGCTGCCTTGTCATCAAGGGGGGCAGGCTGGGTGAGGAGCCCGTGTCCTCCTCCAGGGAGGGGCCTGCTCAGTTCCAGGTCCTCTGCCCTGTAGGAGTGTGGGCCCGGGGTGGCCAGATCCTCCAGTTTTTCAAGAGAAGCTAGAAAATACAAGTGCCATATGGTTTCACTGAGATGTGGAATCAGAATAACAATATAAGTGAACAACCAAAACAGAAACAGACTCACAGACACAGAGAACAGACTGATGGTGGCCGGCGGGGAGGAGGGCTGGGGGACTGGGTGGAAAGGTGGGGGGATTGGGAAGTATAGTTCGGTGGTTACAGCGTAGTCGTGGGCATGAAAGGCCCAGCCGAGGGAACATGGTCAGTAGGGTTGTAATAACCGTGTATGGTGGCAGGTGGAACTGGGAGTCTGCGGGGAGCACTCTGTAAAGTATATTATGCTGTACACCTGAAATGAATACAAAATAATATTGGATGTAAACTGTAATTGAAAAAAGGAGAGATGCTAGAAATGTAGGTTTTAATGTCAAATTGCCAAGTAATTGAAAAGTTGTCAGAACCATGTGGGCTCCCCAAATAAGCCTGAAGCCCCCAGTTTGCAATCTCTACTGGAAATCCAGTCATGCGTTCATCTCCATTTACCCGTTCATTCAACCCTTCCCTCATTCATTCTTTTAAAAATATAAGGACACATGTGTAATACCTTAATCAATAAAGAAATTAAAAAATATATGCACACATACACACACACACACACACACACACAGACACATATATATTGATTTCAGAGAGGAGAGAGAGAGATAGAAACATCAATGATGAGAGAGAATCACTGATCTATCGGCTGTCTCCTGCATAACTCCCACTGGGGATTGAGTCGGCAACCTGAGCATGTGCCCTCACCGGGAATCAAACTGTGACCTCCTGGTTCCTGGGTTGATGCTCAACCACTGAGCCATACGGGCCAGGCCTGAGGTCCTTTGAGAATACTCAGTACAAGGCCCCCACTGGGCAGAATGGGAGCCGAGGGCTGGGAGGGGCTGGGTGAGGCGGTCGGGACAGCGTGGCTGGACACTCCTCAGGCCGCCTGGCTGACCACCGGCCCCTCTGCAGGCCGGTGCCCTGGCTGCTCAGGTGGTTTGAGCAGAACCTGGAGAAAGTGCTGCCTCAGCCTCCGAAAACCTCCGAGGTAAGTGGAGAAATAGGGGCAGCCGGAAGCTGACCACCTGGGCGGGTCTCTGGGGTCTCAGGCAGTCTGTCCCCACCCCTTCCCTGGAGGGTGTCTGATGGGAGGGGTGACTGGAGGAGGGACTGGTTCAGGGGGAGGATGGGCGGGTGCACAGCTGGCCAGGGGCGGGGTGCATGGGGCTAGCCCTGCTCCATGACCTCTCTCCCTGCTTATGATCCAGGGCTGCAGAGACGAGCCTGCAGACGCTGCCTTGGGCCCAGGTACAGGCAAGGGACCTGGGAAGGGGCTGTCTGAGATGGTCACGGGCTGGGCTGGGGTAGCACTGGGGCCTAGGGGTCCCGGCGAGGGAGGGGTTCAGGACTGGCTGGTCTATTGTGGGGGGCACTAGAACCCCCTCCCTAGTCCAGGCTGAAAAGCCAGTGGCCTGGGACAGCCTAGTGAGGTCTTGGACAAGTCTTTGCTCCCTGGGCCTCAGGCCATGTCTGTCTGCTGATGGGGGTGGTTGGGTGATCCCCAGGGGCTCCCCATTCAGTCATGGTTACCCCTCAGATCTGGTCCCCTGTGCCCTTAAGGGGTCCCCTGGAACCCGGCCTGAATCTCCTCTCCCTGCTGCTTAGAGCCCCCAGGGTGCCCCTTGGAAACGGAGCTCGTGCTGCAGCCCCCAGAGGGTCCCCCCCTGCCCACTCCTGGCCCCCCAGAGCCCCAGCAGGAGCCTGGGGAGGAGCCTGAGGAGGAGCCCGAGGAGGAGGCCACTCCAGAGCCCCAGCCCGGCTTCCAGGCTTCCTCCCTGCCACCCCCCGGGGACACTGCCAGGTGAGCCCCCCTAAATGCCACACCTCCCGTGGGGAGCAGCCCAACACCCAACCTTCACCAAACTCTTTTAAAAGTTATAAAAGTGACACATGCCCCTGGGAGGAAACTCAAAGGGGTTTCCAGGGCCCCTGCCCAGGGCCACCCCATCAGCAGCTTCTCAGCCTTCCCAGCATTTTCTAGGCACAGACAAGATTGTGTGTGTTTCACGTTTAAACACACCCACCCGACAGCAGCAAACTGTATGCACTGTTCTGCACCTTGCTTTCTTCACCCCAAAAATGGTTTTAGACACCCAGGCCCGCTTCATGCTTTGCATGGCTGCATAGCACTCCACTGTATGGGTGTACCGGCTTTTATTTAACCACTAGAGGCCCGATGCATGAAGATTCGTGTAAGAATAGGCCTTCCTTCCCCTGGCTGCCAGCATCACCTTCGCTCCGGCCCGGAGCCACCTTCTGCCTCTTGCCTTGTCATGTCAATTTGCATATTCCCTCCTTATTGGCTGTGGGTGCTGCCATCTTTGTCGCAGAGTTACGGTCAATTTGCATATTCCATCTTCATTAGATAGGATGCCGTACACAGTTAGGTGTGTTTCCACTCTTTTACTGCAAGCAATAGCCTTGTACGGGCATCATTTTGCCACATGCAAGCAAATATGTAGGATAAATCTGTGGGAAATGAAGTTGCTGGGCCAAAGGATACATGCATTTAAAATCGGGCTAGGGCCTGGCCTGGCGTGGCTCAATGGTTGATCATTGACCTATGAACCAGGAGATCACGGTTTGATTCCTAGTCAGGGCACATGCCTGGGGTTGTGGGCTTGATTCCCATTGATTCTCATTGATGTTTCTGTCTTTCCCTCTCCCTTCTTCTCTGAAATCAATACAAATATACACAAAAAATAAAATAAAATCGGGCTAGGTAATGACCAGTTCCCACCCTGGCAGTGGGCGAGGGGCCTGAGGGGCACCTGCAGTGGGTTGGGGTGGAGGTGGGGGAGCCTGAGCTACCTGCTGGCGCCTGAGCAGTAGCCTGAGACTTGCCTAAGGAGGCGGGGGAGGGGGACCATGGTCTTTGGGGCTGGAGGCCTGGGTTCCGGTCTGCCTTCTGGCGGGCTGGCTGTCTGCCCTGGGCATCCCTTTCCCCCCTTGACGTGGCCACTCTCTCTCCCCCACAGGTTGGTGGCGTGGCTCCTGCATAGGCTGCAGATGGCCCTGCCGCAGCCCGTGCCCCGTGCGAAGGCTGGGGAGCAGGTGGGTGCTGGGCTAGGGGAGGGCGGGCCCGGATGGGGCAGGAGTGGGGTGGCTGGTCTGTGTCTCAGGGGGGCCATCACACAGAATGAAGAAGGGCGCCGGCCACGGGAGCCCAGCCCGCCCAGCTCGCCCGTCTGCACGGCCCCGCCATTCTGCACTCCCTCAGGCACCATGTCTGTGGGGCTGAGGGGGCCGGCTCAGCCCTGCCTTTGAGAGGTCACAGTCGGTGGGGGAGGTGCTGCCATGGGGGAGCAGAGAGGATGTGGGGTGCAGAGGAGGAGCCGCCCGGGAGCATGACGGAAGGCTTCCCCGTGGAGGTGGCCTGCGAGCTGAGACCCGAGGAGGAGTAGGAAGTGGGTGGGTGACCGTGAATGTGGGTGATTGGAAAGGCCCTCGGGCAGAGGACCAGCCTGTGCAGAGGCCGGAGGTCAGAGAGGACTGGCATGTTCTGGGAAGGATGGGGCTGTAGGAAGCCCGAGGCTCCGTGTGCCTCCTGACAGCCTCGGACTCCAGCGTGGGTGGGTTTGGGGAGCAGGGCCCGGGCGCCTCTTCCCCTCCAAGAACCTGGCCCCTGGCCCTTCTCTCTTGGGGACAACTGGACACCTTCATCGAAGCACCTGGAACTGGGGGTGGGCGGCCTGGATCCCGTGCTGCTTCGGTAGGGGGTGGAGAGCGACTGGAGCAGAGCCGACCTCGGAGGCAGGAGAGGAGAGGCAGGGAAGCGTGGGGCCCGGAGCACGGGGATCTTCTGCGTGTCCTGGCCGTGGGGGGTGGGGGGTGGGGAGAGTGTCCTGATGGGGAGAAGGAAGCTCTCTTGCCCCTGCATGTGCGGGAGGGACGGTGGAAGTGGGGAAGCCGGTGGGGAGGCCACGTGGTTTTCCCCTTTCTCCCCGTGCAGGAGCCTGACTCCCCTGGGCCGTGTGACGTGCAGACCAGTAAGTGACAGGTTGGCGGGTGCTCGTGTGCCTCTCTGGGAGGGTTGCTTGGCCTGAGCGCGCATGGGCCATGGTCTGCCCCTTGCCAGGCCTGCACTGGCTCGGGGGCACAGTCAGGGTCCTGAGGGAGCCTGTGCTCCGGCGGCCCCTCCTCAGGTCAGCCTGGCCAGGGAGCCAGAGCCCGGCCCAGAGCAGATGGTGGCTGGAGGCCCTGCTGGAGGCTGGGGAGATGGGGGAGGGGACGGACTTGAGCGTCCACGCAGAGGAGCCGGTCCTGCTGGGACACCCAGAGAGAGCTCCCCACAGCCCCTGGCAGCTGGGCCGGGATGGGGGTGGGGGCGGTGGTTAGCTGAGCAGAGTCCCTGGTTGAGCGAGGAGGGGAGATGGACAGGGACCTGGACCCCACAGACTTCAGCTGGCTTGAGCTGGGAGGGTATCCCCTCACCTGTGACCTGGTCAGGCAGGTGAGTGTGTTGCCTTTTGTCTCAGACCTGCATCGGGACTGGGGGAGAGGCTGAGGCAGGAGGGGTGGGCCAGGGTCCAAAATCTGCTCGTCTTTCATTTTGTGGCCTCAGGAAAGGCCAAACACACCTGGAGGACAGGGCATCCATCCATCCATCCATCCATCCATCCATCCATTCATTCAATCATCCATTCATCCGTTCATTCATCTGCTCATTCATTCGCTCACACATGTAAAGGAGGGCCTGCTGTGTGCCAGGCCTGTGATGAATGCTAGAGGTGGCAAAGTGGCGCTCAGGCCCTGAGTGCAGTGGCCCTACACACGTGGGTCCGGGCACTGGGACTGTGGGTCTCAGGGCCTCCCAGGGCTGCTCTCACCGTGTCTGTGAGGCTGCGTCCAACCCCAGTCCCATTAGGCCGGTGGGGACCGCCGTGGACAGCAGCAGATGCTTTCATTGACATTAAAGAGCGTAAGCAGCCCAGCTGGCCTGGCTCAGTGGTTGAGCATCGACCTATGACCAGGAGGTCACGGTTCAATTCCTGGTCAGGGCACATGCCCGGGTTGTGGTCTTGATCCCCAGTGTGGGACATGCAGGAGGCAGCGGATCCATGATTCTCTCTCATCATTGATGTTTCTTCTCTTTCTTTCTCTCTCTCTCCCTTCCTCTCTGAAATCAATAAAAAAACATATGTAAGTCTCCATTAGTCATGCATGCTCGGCGTGAGGGCTACCTGGACCCCTGGAACTTTTTGGAAACACCTGGTACCCCAGCAAACCTCCCCCTTTCTTTCTTTCTCCTGCCTGGGGGTGGGCTTAGGTTCCCGATGAGTCTCCCCTGCACCCACTTCCGCCAAGTTCACAGCCCCACAGAGTGTTCAGGGTCAGGGGTCAGGGTACACGGAGAAATGTTGAAAATTGCAGATTCCCTCTGAAGGTGGGACCACCTCCATGAGAAAGTTGACCCCCCCCCTTGGGGGGTGGAGCCTCTAGGTCCAGGAAGGAGAAACAGATGGCCAGAGGCAGGTGCTGAGCTTACAGGCCTGCAGCGTGCCGTCACCAGGGGGCGGCATCGAGAGAGCAGGCAGTGGGCGAGCTCTCTCTGCATCGCGGGGCCACTCAGGCTCCCTGCACCTGGGCGTGCAGGTGGACCCCGGGCCTCGGCCTGTTGGCAGCACCTGCAGCACTGTGGTGAGAAGCATTGCTGCTGCTCCTGCACAGACGCCAAGAAGGAGAGACAAAGACTAGCTCTGATGGAAGCTCTGTCTCCAGAGGAAAACGAATGGCAGGAGACAGGCCGACTGATGACGGGCTACAGCCCATCCCTTAGCGCTGATCCGGTTGTTCATGGTCCCGCTGACCATGGTGCCGGGTCCACAGCTGGGCTGAGGGCTGGCGCATGGCTGGCGATGGCCAAGGCTCCCTGGGTGGTCCCTGGGACTGAGCCCCAAGCCCACTGTCCCCCACACCCTGTGTCCCCTGCAGTCAGCATCCTCCCTGGAGGGCCAGAGGAGCCCGAAGATCTCATCCTAGAAGAGGTCGACCCTCACTGGGAGGAGGACCTGCCTCAGGACGGCAGCACCGGCCCGCAGGGCGCAGAGGCGGTGGCGTTGGCTTACGCGGAGGAGAATGAGGCCGGGGCAGAGATGTCCAGGTGGGAGCCAGGGGAGGCCCTGAGCAATGACTGGGAAGATAACAGGCACTTAGTACAGAACCTCCAGGACTTACAAGGGCGCAGAGAGTGGACCAAACCTGCCTCTCCCTCCCTCCTCTCCCCTAGACACCCATCCCTTTCCCAGGTTCTTCTGTGCCATTCCAGGGACCATCTGAGCACATGCAAGCGTGGACTCCCCTCCTTTTATTTTTATTTACAAAGCATAGCGTGCACCTGCCTCGCTGCACTTTGCTCTATTCATTTAGCAATCTATCTTGTGATCTTTCCACCTTCAGTACATAGAGATGGCTCACTTTTTTTTTTTTAATGAATGCATCATATTTCATCATACGGATGTGCCAGAATTGATTTAACCTGTCTACTATTGATGGACATTTAGGTTGATTCCAAAAATGTGTTATTATAAGGAATTCTGCAACAAACACTCTTGGGCATGCCTGCGAGTGCATCCGCAGGAGCTCTCCGGTCCTCAGCCCCACGCCCCGCATTGCACAGCGGGGGAAACTGAGGCCCAGAGAGGATCAGGGGCTAAGAAAGGCCCCTCCTGCCATGAAGAGGCCTTGTTGTTAGCGAGAGCCTGGGGCTCCTCGGGTGGGGGTTTCCAGGTTGATTCTTTTTTTTTTTTAAAATATATTTTATTGAATTTTTACAGAGAGGAAGGGAGAGGAATAGAGAGCTAGAAACATCAATGAGAGAGAAACATCGACCAGCTGCCTCCTGCACACCCCCCCTACTGGGGATGTGCCTGCAACCAAGGTACATGCCCTTGACCAGAATCGAACCTGGGACCTTTCAGTCCGCAGGCCAATGCTCTATCCACTGAGCCAAACCGGTTTCGGCCCAGGTTGATTCTTGGTTGAGGGGTTCAGGTCTGATCTCAAGGGGTCACGGGACATCTTACTGAAAATTGGGGCAGGAGGTGGACTCGGGGTGCATCTTCAGGGGGCCTCACCTCTTGCCTCTGATCTCATTTCAGGGAGTTTCCCTGGATTCCAGAGGACAAAGAAGATGAGGAGGATGGGGAGGAAGAGGAAGATGAGGAGGAGGAGGAGGAGCCTGAGTAAGGCACTACGCCCTTGGCTAAGGAGTGGACCAGGGAGGTGGGCCTGCGAAGTGATGATTCTTCAGAGACAGTGGGCCATATTGTAAAGGCCTTGAATTTCCTGGGAGCCATGGGGAGCCATTGAAGGCTTGTGAGCAGGGGAGTGGCATGATCTGGCAGCTGCGTTGTGGAGAGATGGAGGCAGGGAGGAGCCTGTTATCCCATCAGGCCAGACTGATTGAATGGGACCCTTTGCTCCACCCCCTGGCACGATTCCCTGTCACTCTGCCCTCCGTGGTACCCCCTGGCCCACATCCTTCCTCCCTGACCTGCCCCTCTGGCCGTAGCCTGGGGCAGGGTAGCCCCCTGAGTGTTAGGGGCCCAGGCTCTGCTGCTCTTAGGGGCATCCCTGTACAGAGCTTCTCCTCCCACCCATCAGGTGGGGGAGAACAACAGCGCCCTGCAGGGTGGTCACTGGCCCAGCTGTAAGAATGGGTGCGGCAGGATGTTCGAATCCCCACCGAGGGTCCGTTTTAGTCCCTGCCAGGAAAGAGTTAAACCATGAGGCCAGCATAGGAGCCTGCTCAGTGTCATCTACCTTTAGTCTACCCTTGCCCAGGTCGCATACAATCTTTTCATCCTCGGCAAGAGGCCACACAGCTGTTTGCTTCCCTCCAATGATGGGGAGCTCACCGCCTCACAGAGGCTGTGCATTCCATCCATATGCCCCCCTGGCTTAGGAAATTATTTCTTCCACCAAACCAAGCGTGCTTCCTTATGACTTCTGTCACCTGGTCCTAATTCTGCCCTCTGGGCCCCCGAGCCAGGCTGCTGTCACGGACAGGTGACCGCTCTTGCCCTGGGTGAGGACCTTTGAGGCTGCCCGCTCCCTTAGTGCAGCCTCTGTGTGGAGCATATAGTGGGGGAGTTGTTCCCCCATTAAACCTGTGCGCCCGACACTCAGGCCTGAAAACCCCTTTCTGTGCCATGGCTCCCGAGTGAAATAGCCCTTGAGGCCAGTGATCCAATGTGCTCACACACATCTACATGTGCTAACTACATGTATTCTCATGCACACAGGTACATGAGACAGACGAGAAAACAGGCAGTCAGAGGGCGCCCCGGTGACTTGCCCACACACACCAGCACACAGGCACAGACACACAAGTCTGCATACATACACAGCACGCACAACACACACATGTTCACACATGCGTGCTCACAGACACACTTGCAGATAGATACCCACACGGCACCCTGCACGCATGCTCATGCACACAGCACATGCATAAAGTTACCCACACGTGCTGCGGCCACATACACACGCCTACACAAATGTTGACCCAGAGTTTCAAACTCAGGGAAGTGTTGGGCCCGGGCCTCAGGCAGGGATGGGGGCTCTGTGGTAAGAGAGCGAGGGATCCCAGAGCCAGGGCCAGCGGGGTCTGGCGTGGGCAAGCCGCTGGGCTGTCCCTGGCGGGGGAAGGAGGCTCTGGGCCAGCTTTGTGGAGGCACAGGGGTGACTGATGATGCTGGCAGATGGTCGCCTAGCGACCAGGTCTCTGCCGGCAGCAGCTCGGCTCTTCCTAGCAACCGCAGCCTTTTGGTCCCCACCTGGCCTCCCTGGGGGCGCTTCTGCAGAGTTGCCCGCACAATCTGATTAGAAGCAGGAAGAATTGGTGGCTCATCCGCCACCCGGGTCTCACTGGCTCCAGAGCCAGCCCGGCAGGCGCAGGCTGGTAGGCTGTCCAATCCTCCACTTGTTCGCGCTGCCTCGGGCCCTGGGATGAATGGCACCGCCCCCCGCTGAGCTCCTGCACCATGGCTGTCCGGGTCGGCAAAGCCAGTGAGACCCAAGTAGGTGGCTGCTTCTCCTAAGGGCTCCCCGCTTCCTTCTTTTGGGGTTGGGGTGCCGTGAAGAGTCTGCAGAAGGTGACTGTGAGGACCTTAATTTGGGGGCACAGCCTGCTGGGTGACCTGGGGGAGGAGGGGGCGGGCAGACCCTGGCAAGCTGGCTTCCTGGGTTCCTCCTTGCACCTTTAACCCTTTCACTGAGAGAGCTGGGGTGGGGGTGGGGTGGCTGCTCTGGGGTGCCCACCTTAGCCAGTCTCTCTGACCCTCCATTTAGAATTCCCTGGGGTTTGGGAACCTTCCAGAAGTCGATAGCCTGCTGCTTCTGGGACCGGCAGTAAGGGGTCTTGGCGGGCACTGAGCACACTGCGGGCCAGGGGCAACCATGACTGTGGGTGCCCAGGTCCCCAAACAGCCCCTGGTGGTGCTGACAGGGCCACCGCAGGGCTGCTGAGGTGTCTCAGTGGCTGGAGATGTTTGTGCACAGCGCTCCCCAGTCCACGTGGGCGGCTCCTACCCCTGAAGAAGGTGCCTCCTCCGGGACTGATAGGAGTGAGGACAAGGACGACCTGAGAACAGCTGCCATCGGACTCGGACTGTTCTCTGTGCCGGACACCGGACTACGGTGTCTGTTATTAATCCCGGCTCCCAGACCAGAGACCCGAGGCTCCAGGACACGGGGGTCTGCCGGCAGGCGCAGAGCTGGCCCGTCCCAGGTCAGGCCGGCTCTCTACGCTCGCACTTGGGACCCCAGGCCAAGCTGCTGACCGGTCGTTAGAGATGGAGAATCGAGAATGACCGCTGGCATGGGGAGTCTTTTCTGACTTTTCCAGGAGATTCTCAGGGGCCCTCTGAGCTCACCCAAATAAGTCAGGCTGTGCAAGTCCTACCCATTGGACAGACGAGCAAACAGAGGCAGCCAGAGGGCGCCCCGGTGGCTTGCCCACAGCCACACATTGACTTCCCGGCCTGATTCTGGGAAGGTCAGGACGCTGGGCAGCCCCTGCCTGGGCCGTGGGAAGCGCATTTCCTGGGCCTGTGTGCTCTGAGGCCCCAGGAGGCATCGTTGCCACAATACTTTTAGGGGACGCTGTACTGCCGTGGGGCTCTGAGCTCACGCGCGGGAACAAACGCAGGGCCTGTGTTTGAGGGTCTGTGTGGCGTGTGACAATTTGCCGTGTGCTTTTGGCCAGGTCGGTTCACCTCTCTGGGCCTCCCTTTTCTCAGACTCCCTGCCCTGCCTGCAGCACCGAGGGCGCCGGGAGACTTCAGAGGGACGTGCTGGGCCTCTGTTGTGAACACTGGACAGTGCCCTCGCATCACACCCAGAGGACAGTTCCTAAACCGCCCTGCACACTTCCCTTTGCACATGCTGTTCCCCCTGCCTGGACACCCTTCCCCGCCTGTTCCTCGTGGTTCACGCATCATCCTGGAGGTTCAGCTCACAGGCCACCTCCTCCGGGAAGCCCTCCTTCCTAGGCCGAACTGTGGCCGTGGCCTTCACGGCCCCATGTCCCAGCACACGTCTCAGACTGAGGGATCGTTAGCAGGACACGCGCCTGCCGCCTCCCTGTGTGGGAGTCTCACGAGGGGAGGGCCTATTCAAGGGCATCTCGGTGCCCCAGCTCCCGGCACAGAGCTAGCCTTCAGCCCTGACCCCAGCCCTCTTCCCTCGGGGTCACAGTGTCCTGCTGGATAGCTGTCTGGTGGCCGAGGCTGGCGAGGACCCGGGCGGAGTAGACAGGACGGTCACCCAGAGGGCCTCCTGCCAGGTATGGCGCAGCACCGGGCCTGGCCCCGGCTGCCCTGGGGTGTGGGCTGGCCTCGGTGGAAGGGGCTGGGACCTTGACTCCCTCGTTTAGGGGGGGGTTTTCAACGTGTGAGATGCCCGCCAGACAGAGGGAGCAGGGTGGTGGGACGGCAAAGCCCTGCTGGTACCAGGGGCCAGATGGTGTGAGGAGGGGCCTTCGGTGGAGTGGGTGGGGAGCTGCTGGACCTGCACTTCTGTCCTCACGTGGCTGTGTGACCCTGGACCAGTCACCACCCCACGCTGGGCCTCAGTGGCCACCTCTGTGAAATGGGGCCAGCCCCCTGCCCCTGCAGGCTGTGCGCAGTCGTGCGCCGTGAAGTGAGGTGCCTGTGGGGAGGACTGTGGTGGCTGCTCTAGTGCCTGTGTCCCCACAGGCACAGGTCGGGGTGGGGCCTGGGGCTCCTGTACGCACTGCCCCTACGAGATGGAGGCCACCTCCCCGGATGCCCCAGGGGATGGGCTGGACAGGGCTAGGGTGGGGGCGTGGCTTGCTGGTCGCAGCTTCTGTTTCCCCTGTCTATTTTGCAGGAGGAAGCCGCAGCCGCCAGCTCAGGAGGTAGGTGGTGGTGGGGTGGAAGGTTGCAGAGAATGTGCAGGGCCACCCCACCTCCTCCCCCTCCGTCTCCACCATCCCTGTCCCCCTCCACCTGCCCCATCCTCAGGCAAACCACCCTCTGCGCCTGGGACCACATTATCAAAGCGGGTGATGGAGTTCAAGGGCCCGGGGGATTGCCCTGAGGCCCAGGACTCCAGCAGCCGGGGGAAGCCTGATCCCAGCCAGCCAGCCAGCCCCCCCTCCCACCACCCAGCCCTCTGGGCTGCCACCCAGCAGGGGTTTGGCTCAAACGTGTAACATATTACAGTGAAAATTAGGACCAGAGCTTGCTAAAGGCATGTCCTAACTCCACACCCCTTCTGAGCTTTTTTTAAAAATTTTTTTTATTGATTTCAGAGAGGAAGGGAGAGGGAGAGAGAGATAGTAACATCCATGATGAGAATTATTGATCAGCTGCCTCCTGCACGCCCCTCACTGGGAATCGGGCCCGCAACCTGGGCATGTGCCCTGACCAGAATCAAACCGTGACCTCCTGGTTCATAGGTTGATGCTCAACCACTGAGCCGTGCTTGCCGGGCTGATTCTGACTTTTTCGAGTCTGAGGTGGGAAATGCTACCGGGAGTTGGTTAACCGAGTGCAAGGCGTTAGGGGCTGCAGGCTGTCCCTCGGAGCTCTGGGGAGAGCCAGCCACAATACGTGGTGAGGCATTTGACATCAAGTTCCAGGGACCAGGGTGATGTTCCAGGTTTTGGGAGCAGCTGCTGCAGGTGCAGCCGGGTGCCGGGCTGGTCAGTGTCGGTGCTAATGGGGAGACCCCACTCCCCTGCCTCCCCCAACTCTGTGCTCCTCATTGCAGTCCCCAGGGTCCCGCCTCTGCCTGAGACCCCCTGGCCCCAGCACCATGGCTACCCCAGGCCGGGACATGGAGCTGAATGGCCGGGTCCAGGACCAGCCGCCTGGCCAGGTGGCCCCCAGGCTTGCCCCCCTAAACCCGGCGGAGCACCTCCCCAATGTGCCCAGCTACTGCCCCCCAATCACCCGCATTCCCGTCCTCATCTCCCGGAGGACGGCCTTGTCCAACTCCAGCTTCGCCAAGGAGACCAGGAGCTCCGTCCGTCGCCTAGGTAGCGTGATCCCGCCCACCCAGCATGCTCGCGCCCGTGCTGTGTGCTTCTGCATGGCCGGGGCTGTTTCCCAGTGTGGGTGCCGTGGTCACCGTGTGGACCACTAGCTGGGCTCGTGGAAAACCACCCCTCCCTCTGCTGATCACTGCCTTCCTCATGCTTTGTGGTGGCTTGAGGGGTATTCGTCTCCTTCTCCCTGTGCCTAAAATCCCACAATTAGCAATTCATTTCTTTGGGTTAAACATTGCTTTCTCCAGATCATCATCATTTGTACAAATAGTCACTCACACCCTAGTGTAAACAAGCCACTCAGATCTCCAGGCCCAGAGACGTGGGGCAGGGAGCTGGGTGGGGGAAGAGGGTAAGTGGCGGGGAATGGAGCAGGAGAGGAATGTGGAGTCTGTTGCAGACAGAATCTTCTGACCTTGAGAGTTTGCCGGGAGCTGGGATTTCTGAGGACCGTGGGTATCTGCCCGGCAAATTCCATGTCAGGAAAGGAGAGGCCCCAGGTGCTGGCAGGCAGAGCAGGAGGCGCGGCATCCCCCGGGGGTGGGCCAGGGCAGAGGGCGGGCCGCCTGGATCTGTTCCGCTGTGACAAGGTGCCCTCCGTGGCCTGCAGGCTTGCTACTTGCTGTCTGGTGACCAAGTGCTCAGGGACATACTGACCCCTCTGGGCTGACCTCCTGCCATTTTCTCCCTTAACTCAAGCCAGACCCGCCCACTTTCCCTTTCGATTTGTGTGTGCGGCTGGCACGGGGCAAGGCTGCCCGTGAGATCAGTACGAAGGGGATCCACCGTGGTCCTTCTCCCCTGCTCCTCACGCGGGGTGGGCAGAGCGGGGGCGGGGGGGGCACGCAGTCATCCTCATGACGAGGGGTGTCACCCAGCTTCCGTCTTCTGGGCAAGCCCTAAATCCACTCACTCCGAAGGGTCCCCCGACTTCCACCCTGGATCACTCCCGGGTTTTTACTCCGGTCTGTGCCAACTCTGCTTTTATTTACCTACTGTTTTCCTTTCAAACGATGCGCCTTTTTATTTAAGGAAGTGTATTTATTTATTTATTTATTTTAAAATATATTTTTATTGATTTCAGAGAGGAGGGGAGAGGGAGAGAGAGAAACATCAATGATGAGAGAAAAATCATGGATCGGCTGCCTCCTGCACGCCCCCTACGGGGCATCGGGCCTGCAACCCCGGCATGTGCCCTGACCGGGAATGGAACTGTGACCTCCTGGTCCATAGGTCGACGCTCAACCACGGGGCCACGCTGGTCGGGCTTACTGAAGTGTATCTAAACAGGAAACGTGCCATTACTATAAAAATGAAAACCGGCACGCCTTGCCATAAAAGAAGGCACAAATAGAAAGAACCACGAAGACACTGAAAACAAGGTGATGTTGGCAGTTTTTAGGGGCACAGGGTGGCCAGCGGGGGCTCGGGCGGAGACCTGCTCTCCCGGGCACAGAGGGGAGGAGGGTGGGCCACACAGGTGTAAGGCCAGAGCAGCGCTCGCCCGAGACGTCCTCTCTGGACCCAGAGAGCGCTGAGCGAGAGGAATGTCCTCATTCTGTGCTGCCCTTTGCCTGCTCTGTGCCATCTAGTCGTCTCGTGTCCTCCCTGGTCCTGGGGAGCCCCACACCTTGGGAAATACTCCCAGTGACACATTAGGACAATGGACACCTGGCCCCGCAGTCCCTGGGGTGGGGGAGGGAGGCTGGGGTGGGACCAGTCTCAGGATGTGGGACTTGGCACCAGGCCTCTCAGAGGTCGGGAAGGGGTTGCAGTGATGAATTTGGGGGGCTCCTGGCATGGAGAAAAGCAAGGAAATACCGCCCGGCCAGTGTGGCTCAGTGGTTGAGTGTCGAACCTGTGACCCAGCAGGTCACGGTTTGATTCCCGGTTGGGGCACATGCCCGGTTATGGGCTCGATCCCCCGTGTGGGGCGTGCAGGAGTCAGCCGATCCATGATTCTCTCTCATCATTGATGTTTCTGTCTCTCTCTCCCTCTCCCTTCCTCTCTGAATTCAATAAAAATATATTTAAAAACAAACTAAGAAACACCCAAAGGGGTCCCCCAACAGCAGTAACGCTCACTGCAAAGACAGGCTGCTACCCTCTCCATGGAGGCCTTCAAGAGAGCGAGGCTAGTGCCTTCTCCTCCCACCCCCAGGCCTGGGAAGGCATCATCCCCCCTTCCTTGGGATGGGGAAACTGAGGCCCAGAGGAGGGAAGCAGCTGAGCCAGGCTGTGCTAGGCCAGGCGCTAGGACTGCCCGCCCCCTCTCCCCCAGGCTCCCCATGCCTTCTCTGTGGCTGTACCCCGACTCCCTGCCACCCTGGGTCCTTGATGTGTCCCAGGCCCAGGGAATGCAGGTGGGGCTTTGGAGGCCTGGACTCCAGGCCGTGTCCTGGAGCTCCTGTGGCTTCCGTGGCATCACGGCTGCCTCTGTGGGTCCTGGGCTGGTGGCCGGGGCCGCGTGGCCCTCGGAGGCCTCTGGGCTCTGTGTCTTGTGTCTTGCACGTCCTGCGTGGAGCTCCGTGTGGGCCCTTTGGGAGGTGGCTGCCAGTGGCTGCTCCAAGCCTGCGTCTGTGTTCTCCCTCCCTCTTCCTCTCCTCCCTCTCTCTCTCTCTCTCTGTGTCCCCTCCTTCCTCTCCCCAAGTGCCTGCCACGAAAGAGCACCCGGAAGTGCAGGTGGAAGACACTGATGCTGACAGCCACCCCCCCATCGCGGAGGACAAGCCACCCTCACCCGAGCGGCTGCCACCTTCTCCTGCCAAGTCCGACACCCTCACGGTCCCGGGATCGGCCGCGGGGACCCGCAGGTCACCTTTTATGATTCTCATGGGCTTTCCGCAGCACTGTGCCACCTGCCCATTCGGCAGATGAGGAGACTGAGGCCAGAGAGGGGAAGCAGCTGGCCCGAGGTCACTCGGCGAGTTGGGGTTAGAACCGGGACTGTGCCCTCCCTTGCTGGTTCTCCTAATTCTCTGCAAAGAGCTCTCCAGGGAAGCCCTGTCCCTACTACCCTCAAATGCATGTCAGAAGGGGGTAGAATGTGACAAGCCTGAATTCTAACTCCGCTTTTTAAAAATAATTTTTTTTTAAAAAATATGTTTTTATTCATTTCAGAGAGAGGAAGGGAGAGGGAGAGAGAAAGAGAAACATCAATGACGAGAGAGAACCATTGATCGGCTGCCTCCTGCATGCCCCCTACTGGGGATGGAGCCCACAACCTGGGCATGTGCCCTGACCAGGAACTGAACTGTGACCTCCTGGTTCATGGGTCGATGCTCAGCCCCTGAGCCACGCTGGCCGGACGAGGGCAGTGACTTTAGACTGGGACGGGAAGGGAGAAGGATGTTTAGGCCGGGCCGGCTGAGAGATCAGTATCTCACTGCGTCGGGTGGATTTAGTCCCATTTTACAGAAGGGGAAACCGAGGCGGCTCAGAGAGTTTAAGCCACTGCCAAGGTCACACACTGGGAGGAGGCAGGGCTGGGTGGGAACTCAGGTTTGCCTGAGGCCAAGGCAATGCTGTTACGTTTATGTTCGGCCATTGAACGGATGTGGAGACTGAGGTCAGAGAGCAGCTGGGAACCTCCCCTCCCCCTTTCTGTGTCCCTGTGGGGAAGTGAGGACCCTTGGGCAGCAGCATCTCCTGCCCCATCCCCACCCAGGATTTGGCTCTGGGTGATCTGCGAGGGGCCGAGTCGCCCCCTTCCCCCGGGGGCCTGCCCTCGCTGAAGGCCCCTCCCATATTGTGTCTTTGCAGGAAGAGGCTGCCCTCCCAGGATGATGAAGCGGAAGAGATCCAGGAGCTGCCACCAGCCGAGACCCCCGTGGTCACCTGGTCCGACCCCCCCACCCCGCAGGGCACCGAGTGAGTGGGGCCCACCCCTGGGGCCTCGGAGAGTCAGAAGGCTGGGTGGGGATGGGTGGGCAAGAGGAGGTGAGTGGGGCGGGGATGGGGGGGACCATGGATGCTTTAAAATGTCTTTTTTATTGATTTTTAGAGAGAGAGAGGAAAGGAAAGGGAGAGAGACATCCATGAGAGAGAAACATCATTGATTGGCTACCTCCTGTACGCCCCACACGGGGGATCAAGCCCACAACCTGGGCAAGTGCCCTGGCTGGGAATTGAACCGTGACCTCTTGGTTTATGGGTTGACACTCAACCACTGAGCCATGCCGGCCGGACACCATGGATGGTTTTAGAACCCTCTACCACAAGGCAGCCTCTGCCAGTGACTTCCAAGAAGTGAGACAAGGCTGGGTCTCCAGATCTGAAAACACCGGTATTACACTCCACTCAGCGAGGGGGCACAGTGAGGCCACTCAGAGGACAGCTGACTTACATGTCTGCGTCCAGCCACCCAGGGCCCTCGCCACATGCCGAGTGGAATGTCAGGCAGACTCTTGCTCGTTCGTTTGTTCATTCATTCATTCATTCATTCAGTCTCTTTCTCTTGCTGTGAATTCATAAATTCCTGAAAGTTAAAAAGATATATAGTATATCTGGACTGTCCTCCCCTCCCCCCCCCAGCTATTTCTGAAGCCTAAATAACTAGCCCTGCCCCCCTCTGATCTGTCCCAGACACGTATCTCAGGTGAACCCCACACTAGGACTAATAGCCCTGAGCTGTGCTCACCCCTAGGTCACAGTGGAATCAAAGTTTTTTTCAGAACTGCCCATCTGACTTAGAGCCTGCACGGTTCATTTTCTTTTCTTTTTTAAAAAATGTATTTTTATTGATCGTAGAGAGGAAGCAAGAGGGAGAGAGAGAAATAGAAACATCAATGACGAGAGAGAATCATTGGTCGGCTGCCTCCTGCATACCCCACACTGGGGATCGAGTCCGCAACCCAGGCATGTGCCCTGACCAGGATGTGAACCATGACCTCCTGGTTCTTAGGTCGATGCTCAACCACTGGGCCACGTTGGCCAGGCTGCGCAGTGCGTTTTCTGAAAGCTGGGCCCTGGGCGTTACTCCCAGGCGGGCTTCCTGCCAGGAGATAACAAAGTGGGCTTGATATTTCTGATGTCCAAGGGATTCACCTCCTTCTGACTAGGTGGGGTCAGGTCTTGCCCGGGGCACAGGGGTCCTTTCCCACTCGGCCAGCTCAGCTTCACGTGGTGTTTCCATAGCGACCAGGACCGGGCGTCCTCCACCGCCAGCCAGAACAGCGCCATCATCAACGAGCGGCTGCAGGAGCTGGTGAAGCTCTTCAAGGAGCGGACGGAGAAGGTGAAGGAGAAGCTCATTGACCCGGACGTCACCTCCGATGAGGAGAGCCCCAAGCCCTGTGAGTCCAGAGCTGGGATGGTCCACCCAGGAGGGCTGGGGAGGGACCCCTAAAGCCCTGTTGACTTTGAGGGTGGTCCCCCAAATGATTAGGGTGTTTGAGAGAAGCCACATCCCCACTGTGTGGATTTTGGGGCCCTGTATGTAGAGATTTAGCTATATACCCAGGGGAGGGAAGAAGGTCAAAGTTCGGACCAAGGATCTAGTTGTACTTGGCTCCACTGTCCAACAGGGCAAGTACCCTCATGGGCTCTCCTTTTATTATTATTAAATATATTTTTATTGCCAAAACCGGTTTGGCTCAATGGATAGAGTGTCAGCCTGCAGACTGAAGGGTCCCAGGTTCGATTCTGGTCAAGGGCATGTACCTTGGTTGCGGGCACATCCCCAGTGGGGGGTGTGCAGGAGGCAGCTGATCGATGTTTCTAACTCTCTATCCCTCTCCCTTCCTCTCTTTAAAAAAATCAATAAAATATATTTTAAAAAATAAATATATTTTTATTGATTTCAGAGAGGAAGGGAGAGGGAGAGAGAGAAACATCAATGATGAGAGAATCATTGATCGGCTGCCTCCTGCACGCCCTCTACGGGGGATCAAGCCTGCAACCCGGGCATGTGCCCTGACTGGGAATCGAATCGTGACCTCCTGGTTCGGAGGTCAATGCTCAACTACTGAGCCACACCTGGCCAGGCGACCCTTCTGTCTTTATCCACTGGCATCAGGTGGTCCACCCTGGGACGTAGCTCATGGTCTCACACTCAGATGGTGTCCATAACTCACCATGGAGCCAGACAGTCTTGTTCACATGCCTCACTTGCAATGCTCTCATGGGGCTACCTGAATGTCTTCTGCTTTCCATGTGCCAGCAGGAAATATGGAACATGCTCTGTTGCTGGGGGGCGGGAGAGGGGTTTCTAGGTCTTTCCAAAGGAGGACCGTGCCTTAGAACTCACGGTGCCAGCAATGAACCGGCAGAGCCTTTGCAATCCTACGGCTAGGAACATAGCCATATTGAACCTGTAAGAGCCAATCTCTAGGTCACCCACCTCACCATCCACTGGCTGTGATCCCATTCAGTGTCTTGTTTTAGAGACACAGGAGCTGAGATTCCTGCTCTGAGGAACCTACAGCAATGTTGCCCTGGTTTCTGACCCTGGGGGGTGGAAGTCCTGGGTCCGAGGCGCTCCCGGCCCTACAGGGGGAACCAAAGGGATCCAAACAGATGCACAAACTGACACTCACCTGACACATCAACTTGCCCAGAAACGCCTCCTTTGGGCCGTTTCAGATTGGTGGCTGGGGAGCGAGTCTGGACAGGGGCCCAGGTCGCTGTGAGGAGGGAGCTTAGGGTTTTATTCCAGGAGAGCACCCTGGCATCTGCCCACAGAGCTGGGAGCCTTCTCTCTGCATCCTCTGCCTGAGCCTCAGGGCTGGGTCAGGGGTTACCAGCGTCATCCCACAGCTCCGGCCAAGCAAGCCCCGGAGCCGGCCACGGGCACGATGCCCGCCACGAACACGACGCCCGCCGGGGAGGCGCAGGCGGAGGAGGAGCACTACTGTGACATGCTCTGCTGCAAGTTCAAGCGCCGGCCCTGGCGGAAGTACGAGTTCCCCCGGAGCATCGACCCGCTGACCAGTGAGTCCTGGCTGGGCCGTGGGCATGGCCGCCATGTGACACGAGAGGCCGGGAGAGCGGGACGGGAATGGAGGGGCTGAGCCAGAGGTGGGCTGGGAGGCCGTGGACATCCAAGGCTGGTGACCCCAAAACAAGCAAACATATCCATGGAATGGGAAGACAAGATCACAGCCATCTGTCAGACAAGGGAACAAAGGCACAGAGAAGGTCACCGCCAACACACACAGCAGATGCTGGCGCCTGGGCCCCTGACTACTGACCAGGCCTCTCTGCTAGGCTCTTGCTGGCTCCTTCCTGGAGGTGCTGCTCTGAGCAGAAAGGGGAAGTTCTTCCCACATCTGAAGTGAATCCTCTCTTTTAGCCCATTTGATATTCCTCAGGAGTAACAGTCCTTCCTGTGTGCGCGGCTCTTTATAGTTTACAATCTCCCTGTGTTTCTTATATGACCTTCCCTTGTGACTTCTCTGAGGAGGGCAGGGCAGGTGCCACAGAGGGACTGTCCCAAGGTCACATAAGCAGTCATTTGGGAGACACTGGTGTCCACGGGGCCTCTAAAATGACCAGGTGATCTATGGTATCCATCTATCCATCCATCCATCCATCCATCCATCCATCCATCTATCATCCATCCATCTACCCATCCATCCATCCATCCATCCATCCATCCATCCATCCACCCATCTATCCATCCATCCATCCATCCATCCATCCACCCATCCATCCATCTATCCATCCATCCACCCGTCCATCCATCTATCATCCATCCATCCATCCATCCATCCATCCATCCATCCATCCATCCATCCATCCATCCATCCATCCACCCATCCATCCACCCATCCATCCATCCATCCATCCATCTATCCATCCACCCGTCCATCCATCCATCCATCATCCATCCCTCTACCCATCCATCCATCCATCTATCCATCCATCCACCTGTCCATCCATTCATCCATCCATCCATCCATCCATCCATCCATCCATCCATCCATCCATCCGTGTATCCAGCTGTCTATCTTCTGTGCATTACTTACTACTATGTATTTACTAAGGCAGGAACTAGATTTTACCCCCTCCAAGTTATAGGAGTGTCACACTTACATAGTGCTTATAGGAAAGTGCAGACAGACAAGTGGAACCAAGAGAGCCCCACCTGATTGCACTGGCTGAGGCTCTGGCTCGCCCCGGCCCCTCCCGTCCTCGCAGACCTGATGTACATCCTGTGGCTGTTCTTCGTGGTGCTGGCCTGGAACTGGAACTGCTGGCTGATCCCTGTGCGCTGGGCCTTCCCCTACCAGACGCCAGGCAACCTCCACTTCTGGCTGCTGATGGATTACCTGTGCGACCTCATCTACTTCCTGGACATCACCGTGTTCCAGATACGCCTGCAGTTTGTCAGGGGAGGGGACATCATTGTGAGTCACCGGCAGGCGGAGCAGGTGGCTGGGGGCTCCTTCCCCTCCTGGAAACCTGGAGGCTCTCCCCTGAGCTCAGCTGCTCCATTCTGGCTCCTCCTTGTCCAGGGGCTACAACTCTGATAGAAAGGTGGGGGCGGTCATTAGGGACTTCCATCGCGGCTCCCCATTTCACGGTCATTATTCCATTGCCTTCCAGACAGACAAAAAGGAGATGCGCAATAACTACCTGAAGTCTCCCCGCTTTAAGGTGTGTGCCAGGGATGAAGGTGGTACCTCAGGGGGCCCTGGGTGCTCCGGGGCAGGTGTGACGTGGTTCCCCAGGCTGTGCAGGCAGCAGCCTGTGGGTGGGAGGCCTTCTGCTCTACGCTTAGGCCCTCCTGGGCCTCCTGAGCTCACCTGTCCGCTGAGGGTAGAGGCCCCATCCCAGCCCGGGGTTTCCTGTGCACACTGTGCTGCCGCTGGGATTGCAGATGGACCTGCTCTGCCTGCTGCCCTTGGACTTGCTCTACCTGAAGTTCGGCGTGAACCCCCTCCTGCGGCTGCCCCGCTGTCTGAAGGTAGGCCAGGTGGCTTCCCAGCCACGGCCCTCCGCTGCACCAGCAGCACCGGGAATGGGAGGAGCGGGGAGGGTGTCCCCCTCGGAGAGGCAGGGCGAGTCCGATCTGGGTGCGAGCCCTGGCTCTGTCACTTCCTGCCTGTGTGCTTTGGGTGAGTGCTGAGTGCCCGTCTCCTCTCTGTAAAAGGAGAATGCTGATGCACATGTAAAACATGTACTAAGGTAACATGTATACAGCTATATAGTCAGATGCACACACATATATACAGTATAGCTGACCTTGAACAGCACGGGTTTGAACTGCGTGGGTCCACTTACGTAGATTTTTAAAAAATGAATACATATATTACTATAAATGTATTTTCTCTTCCTTATGACTTTCTTAATAATATTTTCTGCTCCCCAGCCTCCTTTATTGTAGAAATACAGTGTGTGATACGTACAACGTACAAAACATGTGTAAATCAACTGATTATGTTATCGGCAAGGCTTCCGGTCAAAGTAGGCTGTTAGTAGTTAAGTTCATGGGGAGCCCAAACTTGTACACGGACTTTCGACTGCACAGGGGTCCGCACCCCAACCCCCACGCTCTTCACTGTACGGAGCGATGGTCCACGGTGCTCAGCACAGAGCGCGGCTGTTATTATTACTTTTATTGTAAGTGAGGGGTTAGGGACACGGTTCACTAAAAGGTTGTTTTCTTTCTAAGCTAACACTGACAAGAGTCCTTACCTGGGACACAGGTGCCCTCCAAGGTTCAGGATCAGAGTGAGAAGGTCTAGGCGGCCCCTGAGATTAAACTGTCAGCACAGGATGGCGTGTCATTTCCAAAGGCAGAGGTGCCATGGTTCCCATCGGATTAGTAACTGGAGTTTCTGGCCCTGACCCTCTGAGGACTCAGGGCCTGTGATTTCGAATGTCCCCTCTCCAGCCCCCTCCCGAGTCCTGGCACCCGGGGGAACTGGGCTATGGGGTGAGGGCGGGGTGTCACCCACAGACCTCGGGCTGCCCTGATGCCTTGTTCTCCCTCTAGTACATGGCCTTCTTCGAGTTCAACAACCGCCTGGAATCCATCCTCAGCAAAGCCTACGTTTACAGGTGAGACACACACACACACACACACACACACACACAACACACACACACACATGGGCGCGCACACACACACATACACACAGACACACACCCTCCGTCCACGCTTCCCCTGGCCTGCAGGCCTCCGCACGGCCGGAAGCCGGGCCCCTTCCTGGCCCTCCTCGGAGGGATGTTTGTGTTTTAGGGAAGCAGGGATGTCCCGTTTCCCGCGATTGTGAGAAGGGTACACCTAGGTTGGCACGCATGGCTCACCCGTGTTTCCAGGGAGCAAAGCCTCTTTTTGGTCTCAGTTCAGGGAACTGACCCCTCTGCCCCAATCGCTCAAATCCACCTGGAGCAAGGACACAGCGGGCCATCGGGTGGATGTCCAAGGATGGCAGGCCAGGGCAGGCTCGGGGGCAGGGTCCTCTCCCCTCTCTCGTGGACTGGCACTTCCGCGCACACCTGTCCCTCCTCTGCCCCTGCCCACGACGCACTGCCCCAGGACTGTCTGCACAGGTCGCTCTGTGCCAAACCAGCCCTGGTCGTGACAGCGCTGTTCCGAGCCACCACTCCCAGCGCGCAGTCTCAAAAGAGCGTCCGGTTGGCTCAGTTCATTGGCTGCTCTGCTGTCTCTATTGGCCAGGGACCGCCCCCCCAGGCAGTTGGGCAAGGCCATGCAGCTCTCAGGGATGTCTGTGGGGTGGGTGCCGGGAGAGATGAGGTCGGCTTGGTCCCTGCGTGCCTGACCCTGGTGAGATGTCACGGCCACCCTTCCCGCTGCATGTTCACGCCTTTCCTTCCCTGGCAGGGTTATCAGGACCACCGCCTACTTGCTCTACAGCTTGCACTTGAACTCGTGCCTGTATTACTGGGCATCGGCCTATCAGGGCATTGGCTCCACCCACTGGGTGTACGATGGCGTGGGAAACAGGTGAGCCAGCCTTCCTCCCGGGCCGTACTCCCCACACAGCGACTCCCATACACAAGTCCCATCCCCGCATGCTCCCCAGGCCTCCTCCATCCCAAGGAACCTCCACCGTGATGAGGTTGAGGGGCCAAGTCTCCCATCCTGGCTAAGCTAACATCTGAGCCTCTGCCGCGTGCCAGGCAGAGGGGGCTCAGACATGAGCCAGACCTGCTGGAGAGCCCCTGCAGCGTCCCGGAGTCTAGCAGAGATGGCAGAGTCACCGCATGTGTGCATTGGGGTGGGTACCCTAAGGGCACAGCTGAGAGGGAATGAGGCCACCACACCTTAGCACAGCTCCCGGGCGTCCCTGACCTGGCGGGGGCTGGCCAACAAGGCGAAACCTACTTGCCCTTTTGGGCCGGCATGGCTCAGTGGTTGAGCGTCGACCTTTGAACCAAGAGATCACAGTTCGATCCCCTGTTGGGCACATGTCCAGGTTGCGGGCTCGATCCCCGGCGGGGGTGTGTGTGCAGAAGGCAGCCAATCGATGATTCACTCTCATCGATGTTTCGCTCTCTCTCTCTCTCTCTCTCTCTCCCTCTCCCTTCCTCTTTGAAATAAATTAAAAAAATTTGTTTTTTTTAAAAAGAAGAAACCTACTTGCCCATCCAGAGAGCTGCCATACACTGTGCTCAGATGATGATGATGATGATGGTAATGATAATAATGCTAATAGCAGGAACCACAGAGCAGTTATAATGTACCAGCCCTGCTAACACAGTCACTCACTTAATCCTCCCAACAAGCACCCAAGAGAGGTACAGTCATTGCCCCCGTTTTACAGACCAGGTAACAGGTGTGCCGTGACCTCTGAGGGCAGCACAGTTCCCAAGTTAGAGAGCTGGGATTTGAACCCAGGCAGAGTGGCTACAGCATCATAAACATCTGCCTGGGGCTGTAGAGGTGGAACGAGAGGCCAGTTCGGAAAGACTGCCTTTGATCTTGGCCTTGGCAGGTGGAGAGAAGGGGCAGAGAATGCCTGGGGGAGGGAGCACCATGAAGAAAGGTGTGGCGTTGCAGGACGATGGAGCTGAGGAGTGGGGTGCAGCTTTGTGTCTCCGGAGGGGACAGGGTGTGGAATGACTTGGGAAGGTAGGCGGGGCCTGGTTGCCCAGCAGCCTCCCTACCTGAGCAGGTCCAGCCTCACCGTCTAGGCCTTCGCTGTTCGACACTGGAGCCACTAGCCACACGGGCTACCGAGCACGTGAAACGCAGGTGCAACTGAGATGTGTGGGACACACTGGCTTTTCGAAGGAGCAGTCCCTGGCTTTATTAAGACTCTCAGAGGAGTCTGTACCCCAACAAGCTATGGATCCATGTCCTGGGGCTGGGCCCGGCACCCCCATCGCGGGCACAGGGAGGAGTGGCCAGCAGGGAGGGGAGAACAGAGCCTTCCTCCTGTAGGGCCCCTGGGAGCTCCAGGTGCTCAGCGTGGAGGGCACCCCTTTTTTGGCAACACTGCTCTTTTCCAAAGGAAATCCTACAGGGAACCCCGATATATGGCCAAAGCACAAGTAGCGAGGGAGGATTCCTCTACTAGTCCAATACCAGGGGTGATTATAATTTTCATAACAGCGACCGTTTGTCGAGTGTCTGCTACGGGCTGGGGCTTGAGCACCCAAGTTCCCACATATCTGGTCCTTCATCCTGCAGGGTCCCCACTGACCTGGTAGCATGGCAGTCAAGGCTGCAGGGAGGCCCCTGAGATGTGCCATGCCAGTGGAAGGTCCCTCCCACCAGGAAGGGTTTGGGGAAAGGCTGAGGTTTGCTGACATCACGCCTGTTTTCTTCCTGTCGGCCCCGCAGCTCCCAGCTTCCTTGCTCAGTCCAGCTAAAGGCTGTTCCTGCGCCCTCTGGTGGCCAGGACCGGTACGACAGGGGACTTCCCAGGGCCGGCCTGTGTTGTCCTGAGATTTCCCTGCACCAGGTGGAAAGGAGGGACAGGGCGGCTCAAAGCCCTGCCCCCGGCCTCCAGCTAATCAGAGCCAGAGACCCCTCCCCTCCCATTGCCAACCACCGCTGCTTCCCGCCCCCATTACGTGTTTGCTCGCCTGTCCCCACTAGATGGTGAACTTCTTGAGGTCGCGGGAGCCTATTGTTCCCACAGCAGGCAGGCACGTGGCAGGTGCCAGCCACAGTGAAGGCGCTGACGGGTGGCATTTACTGAGAGCCCACCTGGGCCAGGTGTTCTTCTAGCACCTCAGCTGGCCTCGTGGTCACCTGTGATGGATGTTTTCTATGAACACACCCACTTGAGGGAAGGAAGCTGGGCTTGGTCCAGGTTATGCAGCTGGAGGGTGGCAGCGCTGGGTTTGCATCCAGGCAGCCCGGCTTCAGGGCCCCGTGTTCCTTTAAAAAAAAAAAAAATATATATATATATATATATTTCGGAGAGGACGGGAGAGGAAGAGAGAGATAGAAACATCAATGATGAGACAGAATCATGGATCAGCTGCCTTCTGCACGCCCCACACTGGGAGTCGAGTGTCAATCTGGACATGTTCCCTGACCGGGAATCGAACTGTGACCTCCTGGTGCAAAGGTCGATGCTCAGCCACTGAGCCATGGCGGCCGGGCAGGGTTTTCTTTCTTGCACGAGGCACACCTGTCAGAGCCACGCCACCTGGGTCGCGGAGCGGGGCTGTGATGCCTGAGCCGCCCTTCCTCTTCCTCCCCAGTTACATTCGCTGCTACTACTGGGCTGTGAAGACCCTCATCACCATCGGCGGGCTGCCCGACCCCAAGACGCTGTTTGAAATCGTCTTCCAGCTGCTGAACTATTTCACGGGCGTCTTCGCCTTCTCCGTGATGATCGGACAGGTAGCTGGGTCACTGGTCCGGCTTCCCACACCTGCCTGCGCCCCAGCCTTTCAGACGAAGCCTGGGAGCCTGGGCTCGGGGGCCCATCCCCTCGGGGCGGTGGCTTCCCTGGGAAATGCCCCTCCTTTGGGAAGTCCGGAGAGCTGGCTCACTGGTTTCTGCAGAGGCTGAGGAACGGGGCTGCGCCCTTGGAGAGAGCAACCCCTGGAGCGGGGATTCTGATGTGCTGGGGGCCTATCTCCCATTCTAGTCAGTGCAGGAGGCGACACTCAGCGGTCCTCAGAGTTACCTTTGAGGGGCCCCGCCCTCACCGGGCGTATTTCCTGCAGCCTGGGGTCCAAGTGCCCCTGGCACCAAGCGGCTGTGTGGTCTCAGCATCAGCCCAGCCCCTGGGACCTGAGGCCGCCCAGGGGGCCAGCAGCCTCGCCCCCGATTACCCCCCCCTCCTTGGAGACAGACTCCCCGCCAGCAACTCCTTCCCTGGGTGGACATGGGCCTCCCTCTCTCTGAACCCCCACTGCACCCTGGTCTGTATGAAGTTAATGTGCCCGTGTCCCACATCCCCAAAGCCCATGGAACGGCCCCGTTCTGACCCAGCGGCTTCCTCACCTCCCCCCCGCCCCCTCCCCCCCCCTGCCACCTTGCCCCAGATGCGAGATGTGGTGGGGGCCGCCACGGCGGGGCAGACCTACTACCGCAGCTGCATGGACAGCACCGTGAAGTACATGAACTTCTACAAGATCCCCAGGTCCGTGCAGAACCGTGTCAAGACCTGGTACGAGTACACCTGGCACTCCCAAGGCATGCTGGGTAAGACTCCCCCTGCAGCCACCCACCCTCCTGGGCCTGCCCTCGTCCTGTGACTCCGAGGCCAGCCTGGGGCCTCTGTTGGCTGTGTCCCTACATTTAAGTGAGAGGGGCTGGGAGGCCTATGGGGCACCCGGAGCTGGGCCGTCAGGAGGCCCTGGAGACTCGAGGGGGCTTGTCTTCTGGGCGCTCTGCCCACCTCACTTCACCCACCTCAGAATGGGCACTCATTGGAGATGGGAGTACAACCCAGTCAGGAGAAAAGAAAGCCTCTCTCTCTCTCTCTCTCTCTCTCTCTCTCTGTCTCCAAATATATACATATGTATGTATAGATTTCTTTGTAAATTTGTGCTCAGTAATTCTTTCAAAGTGGGAGAATCTTACCTGAAATTTCTTGCAGATGTAGAAAGATTTTCACAGGTTCTAAAGGGAACCCTTAATGGAATCTGAATATGCTAATCATATGTTAATCATTTAAAATTTCCCAGTTTCCTTTTTATCTCTGGGAGCTAGTCATTTTGTTCTCAGAGCCTAGACGTGATTTTGGAGGCCTCTGAAAAGCCCGTAAGCCACCCTATTGTGCCTCAGAGCCCCCCAACTTCTCCAGCCAAATAAAAGGGCCCGTTGCCTCTGTGGGGTTCCCTCTGGTCTCAAAGAAGCCACACCTGAGCCTAAGGTCGTGGCAGTCTGTGGCCACGAGTGTCAGGATCTTGGTTACTATCGGTTGCTAGTGCCTGTGACTCTACAAGGGATGCTGCATTACCCCATTCCCCGCAGTGACAGCTTTGTGACATGGGCATCTCACCCCCTTTCCCAGGGGAGCAGATCACCAGAGGGCTCTGACCGGCCCAGGCTCGCTCAGAGCTGGAGCCCATAAATCATCGGGTGCAGTGGGCGGGGCATCAGGGTGGGGACCGGTAGGGCATTTCCTGTCTCCAGGGACCAACATTCATCCATGCCAGGCTCTCTGCCGGGCACCACAGACCTCCTGGTGGGCAAAACAGTCTCGATCCCTCCCTTCCCGGGACAGACTCTGGCGCCCACGGCCTGGGTGGGCTCCTGTGTCCATCCCCTGGGGCTTCGTGGCCGTGGGCAGGCCACTGCTTCCCCAGCCTCCCCGTCCTCGCCTGTAAAGTGGGGGTTATAGTAGTGGGCCTCTGGGGTTGCTGGGAGAATGAATGAAATCACTTTGTAAAGCATTCTGTAAAAACACTGCTCGCTCTAGGTACCTGAGCTCTTGCTGATGTTGTCATAGTGTGAGGAGGGAAGGTAGATCGCGTACACACAATTGCAATGAAGGGTGTGATAAGTGCTGTGGCACAGGGACTGCTGACGTCATAGGTAGGGGGTGCGTCTCAAGGGAAGGCTTCCTGGAGGAGGTGACATTAGCACTGGTTTCTGAAGGACGAGTGGGAGTTAACCATGAAGGTGCACACAAGGGAGTGGCATCTGCGAAGGCAAGAGAGGGTGCTCTCCTGTCTACAGCGGGTCTGGTGAGAGGGATGGCGTAGCGGGGCCGAGTGCAGTGTGGATAGGCCGGGTGCAGTGTGGATGGGGCCGGGTGCAGTGTGGATGGGCCGGGTGCAGTGTGGATGGGGCCGGGTGCAGTGTGGATGGGGCCGGGTGCAGTGTGGATGGGGCCGGGTGCAGTGTGGATGGGGCCGGGTGCAGTGTGGATGGGGCCGGGTGCAGTGTGGATGGGCCGGGTGCAGTGTGGATGGGGCCGGGTGCAGTGTGGATGGGGCCGGGTGCAGTATGGATGGGCTGGGTGCAGTATGGATGGGCTGGGTGCAGTGTGGATGGGGCCGGGTGCAGTGTGGATGGGGCCGGGTGCAGTGTGGATGGGGCCGGGTGCAGTGTGGATGGGGCCGGGTGCAGTGTGGATGGGCTGGGTGCAGTGTGGATGGGGCCGGGTGCAGTGTGGATGGGGCCGGGTGCAGTGTGGATGGGGCCGGGTGCAGTGTGGATGGGGCCGGGTGCAGTGTGGATGGGGCCGGGTGCAGTGTGGATAGGCCGGGTGCAGTGTGGATGGGGCCGGGTGCAGTGTGGATGGGGCCGGGTGCAGTGTGGATGGGGCCGGGTGCAGTTTGGATGGGCCGGGTGCAGTGTGGATGGGGCCGGGTGCAGTGTGGATGGGCCGGGTGCAGTGTGGATAGGCCGGGTGCAGTGTGGATGGGCCAGGTGCAGTGTGGATGGGGCCGGGTGCAGTGTGGATAGGCCGGGTGCAGTGTGGATGGGCCAGGTGCAGTGTGGATGGGCCGGGTGCAGTGTGGATGGGACTGGGTACAGTGTGGATGGGGCCGGGTGCAGTGTGGATGGGGCCGGGTGCAGTGTGGATGGGGTTGGGTGCAGTGTGGATGGGGCCGGGTACAGTGTGGATGGGCCAGGTGCAGTGTGGATGGGCCAGGTGCAGTGTGGATGGGACTGGGTGCAGTATGGATGGGGCCGGGTGCAGTGTGGATGGGGCCGGGTGCAGTGTGGATAGGCCGGGTGCAGTGTGGATGGGGCCGGGTGCAGTGTGGATGGGCCAGGTGCAGTGTGGATGGGCCAGGTGCAGTGTGGATGGGGCCGGGTACAGTGTGGATGGGGCCGGGTGCAGTGTGGATGGGGCCGGGTGCAGTGTGGATAGGCCGGGTGCAGTGTGGATAGGCCGGGTGCAGTGTGGATGGGCCAGGTGCAGTGTGGATGGGCCAGGTGCAGTGTGGATGGGACTGGGTACAGTGTGGATGGGGCCGGGTGCAGTGTGGATGGGGCCAGGTGCAGTGTGGATAGGCCGGGTGCAGTGTGGATAGGCCGGGTGCAGTGTGGATGGGGCCGGGTGCAGTGTGGATGGGGCCGGGTGCAGTGTGGATGGGCCAGGTGCAGTGTGGATGGGCCAGGTGCAGTGTGGATGGGACTGGGTACAGTGTGGATGGGGCCGGGTGCAGTGTGGATGGGGCCGGGTGCAGTGTGGATAGGCCGGGTGCAGTGTGGATAGGCCGGGTGCAGTGTGGATGGGGCCGGGTGCAGTGTGGATAGGCCGGGTGCAGTGTGGATAGGCCGGGTGCAGTGTGGATGGGCCAGGTGCAGTGTGGATGGGACTGGGTACAGTGTGGATGGGGCCGGGTGCAGTGTGGATAGGCCGGGTGCAGTGTGGATGGGGCCGGGTGCAGTGTGGATGGGCCAGGTGCAGTGTGGATGGGGTTGGGTGCAGTGTGGATGGAGCCGGGTGCACTGTGGATGGGGCCGGGTGCAGTGTGGATGGGACCGGGTACAGTGTGGATGGGGCCGGGTGCAGTGTGGATGGGCCGGGTGCAGTGTGGATGGGCCAGGTGCAGTGTGGATGGGCCAGGTGCAGTGTGGATGGGCCAGGTGCAGTGTGGATGGGCCAGGTGCAGTGTGGATGGTACTGGGTACAGTGTGGATGGGGCCGGGTGCAGTGTGGATGGGGCCGGGTGCAGTGTGGATGGGCCGGGTGCAGTGTGGATGGGACTGGGTGCAGTGTGGATGGGGCCGGGTGCAGTGTGGATGGGGCCGGGTGCAGTGTGGATGGGGCCGGGTGCAGTGTGGATGGGGTCGGGTGCAGTGTGGATGGGGCCGGGTGCAGTGTGGATGGGGCCGGGTGCAGTGTGGATAGGCCGGGTGCAGTGTGGATGGGGCCGGGTGCAGTGTGGATGGGCCAGGTGCAGTGTGGATGGGCCAGGTGCAGTGTGGATGGTACTGGGTACAGTGTGGATGGGGCCGGGTGCAGTGTGGATGGGGCCGGGTGCAGTGTGGATGGGCCGGGTGCAGTGTGGATGGGGCCGGGTGCAGTGTGGATGGGCCGGGTGCAGTGTGGATGGGGCTGGGTACAGTGTGGATGGGGCAGGTGCAGTGTGGATGGGCTGGATGCAGTGTGGACGGGGCCGGGTGCAGTGTGGATGGGGCCGGGTGCAGTGTGGATGGGGCCGGTGCAGTGTGGATGGGCTGGGTGCAGTGTGGATGGGGCCGGGTGCAGTGTGGATGGGACTGGGTGCAGTGTGGATGGGGCCGGGTGCAGTGTGGATGGGGCCGGGTGCAGTGTGGATGGGACTGGGTGCAGTGTGGATGGGGCCGGGTGCAGTGTGGATGGGGCCGGGTGCAGTGTGGATGGGGCCGGGTGCAGTGTGGATGGGCCGGGTGCAGTGTGGATGGGCCGGGTGCAGTATGGATGGGCCGGGTGCAGTGTGGATGGGGCCGGGTGCAGTGTGGATGGGGCCGGGTGCAGTGTGGATGGGGCCGGGTGCAGTGTGGATGGGGCCGGGTGCAGTGTGGATGGGCTGGGTGCAGTGTGGATGGGGCCGGGTGCAGTGTGGATGGTACTGGGTACAGTGTGGATGGGGCCGGGTGCAGTGTGGATGGGGCCGGGTGAAGTGTGGATGGGCCGGGTGCAGTGTGGATGGGGCCGGGTGCAGTATGGATGGGCCGGGTGCAGTGTGGATGGGGCCGGGTGCAGTGTGGATGGGCCGGGTGCAGTGTGGATGGGCTGGGTGCAGTGTGGATGGGGCCGGGTGCAGTGTGGATGGGGCCGGGTGCAGTGTGGATGGGGCCGGGTGCAGTGTGGATGGGGCCGGGTGCAGTGTGGATGGGCCGGGTGCAGTGTGGATGGGGCCGGGTGCAGTGTGGATGGGCCAGGTGCAGTGTGGATGGGGCCGGGTGCAGTGTGGATGGGCCGGGTGCAGTGTGGATGGGCAGGGTGCAGTGTGGATGGGGCCGGGTGCAGTGTGGATGGGCCGGGTGCAGTGTGGATGGGGCCGGGTGCAGTGTGGATGGGCAGGGTGCAGTGTGGATGGGGCCGGGTGCAGTGTGGATGGGGCCGGGTGCAGTGTGGATGGGGCCGGGTGCAGTGTGGATGGGGCCGGGTGCAGTGTGGATGGGCCGGGTGCAGTGTGGATGGGGCCGGGTGCGGTGCAGTGTGGATGGGGCGGGTGCAGTGTGGATGGGGCCGGGTGCAGTGTGGATGGGGCCGGGTGCAGTGTGGATGAGGCCGGGTGCAGTGTGGATGGGGCCCGGTGCAGTGTGGATGGGCTGGGTGCAGTGTGGATGGGGCCGGGTGCAGTGTGGATTCAGCCTACGTGGCGGGGAGAAGCCTGGCTGAGCCTCTGACTGTCGCCAGGGTCTCGTTTGCAGATGAGTCGGAGCTGATGGTGCAGCTTCCAGACAAGATGCGGCTGGACCTGGCCATCGACGTGAACTACGACATCGTCAGCAAAGTGGCGCTTTTCCAGGTACCCCCCACCGCCCGCACCTCCGGGCTCGGGGAGGCCGAGCCCCGCCTTCCTCTGACCGGGCTCCTGGCTGCTCCCCAACAGGGCTGTGACCGGCAGATGATCTTTGACATGCTCAAGCGGCTGCGCTCTGTCGTCTACCTGCCCAATGACTACGTGTGCAAGAAGGTGAGGGGCCGAGGCGGCCACGGCGCCGGCTGGGATTCACCCCCGGCCCCCGGCTGTCGAGAGCTGGGCTGGGGAGGCGGGGGCTGTGAGGGCCCAGCGAGGCTGGGGCGCAGGGAAGGTGGGATTGGCAGGGAAGGGGAGAGTGGCCATAGCTCCGTGCGCTGGCCAGCCGGCCGCAGGGACCCTGGTTCCGTGGCACAGGAGGCTTTGCCCGGCTCCGGGCACTGAACTCAGGTGAGTCTCCGGCTTTGCTTCCTGGACACGGGATCGTGGTGGCCGGGACGAGGAGCCCCACTTTACAGAAAAGGGACGTGCGGAGCCCGGAGAGGGGCAGGGCATGGCTGTGTGGACGGAACTGTTGCCAGGGTCTTGGTCCTGCTCTGGGGAGAAGGGGGCGGGAGTAGAGGTGGGCCAGGGCCAGGCTGCAACTGATGCCCTTGCACAGATGTTTGTGGGTTTCTTTCCACCTAACCATTTTTTAAGGTTTTATTTTTATATATTTTTTATTGATTTCAGAGAGGAAGGGAGAAGGAGAGAAAGAAATAGAAACATCAGTGATGAGAGAGAATCATTGATGGGCTGCCTCCTGCACGCCCCTCACTAGTGACCAAGCCCACCAACTGGGCGTGTGGCCTGACAGGGAGTCGAACCGTGACCTCCTGGTTCATAGGTCCATGGGCCCTCAGCGGGGTGTGTAACGGGAATTTGTAAAGCACCGTTACACCTGCCCCGTTACATCCAGCATTTTCCGTCACCCTCTAACTCCCCACTGCAATCCTGTCACCGAGGCAGGCCGAGGGGGCGGGGGGTCATTCTCCCCAACCCACAGATGGAGGGGACGAGGCCCCACAACACACACCAAGTCGTGGCCGGGCTGGCCCCCCCCGGGCAGGTCCCTCACGGCAGCCCAGTCCTGCATGTCTGTGGTCGCTTTTGACCAAGACAGAGGGACGTTCCCCTTCTCGGTTTCAGGGGGAGATAGGGCGCGAGATGTACATCATCCAGGCGGGGCAGGTGCAGGTCTTGGGCGGCCCTGATGGGAAGTCCGTGCTGGTGACGCTGAGAGCTGGATCCGTCTTCGGAGAAATAAGGTCAGAGGGGGAGGGCGGCGGGGGCGGGGGGGCCACGGGTGGGCCTCACCCTCAGGGCCCCGGGGGGTCAGAGGGAGCGCTGAGGATGCACCCCCGGCACCTGCCCACACGCAGATGACATGCTCTCACGGGTGTGGGGCTGACACGGGTGGAAAGGAAGACCGTAGGGTGATCAGAACCACAGCCCCCCAAGGGCCTCACCCCCCTCCTTCCTCACCCCAGCCTGCTGGCCGTCGGAGGCGGGAATCGGCGCACGGCCAACGTGGTGGCCCACGGGTTCACCAACCTCTTCATTCTGGACAAGAAGGACCTGAATGAAATTCTGGTGCACTACCCCGAGTCCCAGAAGTTACTCCGGAAGAAGGCCAGGTACTTTTCTTCCTTCCTTTCTTTCTTTTTTTAAAATATATTTTTATTGATTTCAGAGAGGAAGGGAGAGGGAGAGAGAGATAGAAACATCAGTGATGAGAGAGAATCACTGATCGGCTGCCTCCTGCACGCCCCAGCCCCCAACCCGGGCACGTGCCCTTGACCGGAATCGAACCTGGGACCCTTTAGTCCGCAGGCTGACGCTCTATCCACTGAGCCAAACCCGCTCGGGCTCTTTCTTTTTTTTTTTTAACTAAAAAAGTCCACGGAGCCCTGGCTGGTTTGGCCCAGTGGATGGAGTGCCAGCCCTCGGACTGAAGGGTCCCGGGTTTGATTCTGGTCACGGGCACGTACCGCATTGCAGGCTCGGTCCCCGGCCCTGGTTGGGGTGGGGCACATGCAGGAGGTAACGGATTGGTGTGTCTCTCTCAGATGTTTCTCTCTGTCTCTCTCCCCGCCTTCCACTCTCTCTAAAAAAAAAAAAAAAAAAAAAAAAGTGTGTGGATGCTTTAGTGCGCGTTCCTGCAGGACTAAGACTTCCTCTTCCAGCTCTGCAGGACCTTCCTGTGTTTCCTTTGGGAAGGACAGGCAGGCCCGCGGGTGGGTTCTGATCCCTTCCTGCCTTGCATGGAGAGTGGCTCACTGGATTCTCTCTGCACGTTGCTTTTTGGCACGTGGCGCCCACCGTGCCGCGCGGCCCGTCGGTCCACAGGCAAGCCGCTGCGGTGAGTGGGCGTCCGGGCTGTTTCCAGGATCTTGTCGTGGGAACAGGGCCGCAGTGAAGGACCTCTGCACCTGGATTGGGGATGGTCAGGGAGCAGGTGCTTTCTTAGAAAAGCAGATTTTTGCTTTTAAAAGGTCGGGCTTTTAGTTGCGTGACGGAGGCCACGTGGTGGGTGGAGGACCCCCGTCGGCGCGGGCGGCTGATAGAGCTCCGACCTCCTCCAGGTGTGGTCTGGGCTGTGTGACCTGGGGAAAGTTACTTAACTTTTCTGGTCCCGGTCTTCTCCCCTGTAAACGAAGGGTGACCATAAATCCACCACTGTGTGCGTCTCCGGCAGGGCGCCCGGCCTGAGGGAGGGCTCAGTAAGACGGCTAATCATGATGGTCCCTCTTTATCCGTTCAGTTTCCTCTATAATGTCCCCATTGGATACTTGCTAATGCACAGATCCGGTGTCTGCCCTCCCTTGCCATTTATCGGATATTCTTTGAAAGAATGCCGTAGGTAACACCACGCACAGAGCGTGGTCCTGGTAAGAGGAACCGAGTCTCCACCATCTGTTCACGCAGCACCGTCATTTATTGAGGACGTAGTGGGAGGCCCTGGGGACAGCAGAGACCAAACGAAGCTGGCATCCTAGTTGGGGGTGGGGTGGGGGGACCGACAACAGAGAAGTGAATGATTAGGTGATGTGTCCGCCGGGGACAAGGGCTCTGCGGAAGCACAAAGCCACGGGAGGGGACACCGAGGGAGGGAGCTGCTGTGATAAGTCGCCAAGGAAAAGCCGTTCTGAGCCGGTGGCGTGTCCACGGCGAGGAATGAGCTGGGCGCTGCCTGCAGGGAAGAGCATGCCGGGCAGAGGGAACAGCATGTGCAAAGGCCCACGGAGGCGCAGGCTCGGTGTGTGTGTGCAGACCAGCAAGAAAGGGAGCACAGCTTGCCGTGGGGATGGAGGAGCGAGGGGCTGAGACTGGGAGGGCCTGTAGGTGAAGCCTGGTGATGGCTCCGCCTCGCGATGGGGCGGGGAAGGAAGCCGCCCTGTAACGCACCTTCTTCTCCCCGGCTGCTCTCAGAGAAGCCGCTGGGGAACCTGAACGTTCCCCACAAAACCCCCCACTTCCCCTCCTCTCCCGAGGGGGGCCGGGAAGTGGGGTCAACACTCACTATTCTCGGAACCTGTATTTGCGACTTGCCTCCTCGCTAACGTTTGTTTACACCCCAAACCCACACTCGGGGGCGTGCAGGCACCGTGGAGCAGGGAACACCCCAGTGGCCCCGAGTGCGTGTTCCAAGCCGAGGGAGAGCAGGGGGGCGCTCCGCCCTCTCCTCCCAGCTCCTACTGCAAACAAGTGTCCTTTTGGGTGTGTGGTCTGCTACGTGCCACGGTTTTCACGTTTCCGTGAAGTCTTGTGGTGCTCTCGCTACTTGAAAAGAAGGCTGGGACATGCCTTCGTTCAGGCTGGAGGTCTGGGGCTGCCGGCCCCGGGCTCGCGGTGGATGGGTCGGCCATAGGATAGATGAGATGTCTTCAAGCAGAACCACACCTGTAAGCAGAGGCAGGTTATGCATGGACCGGCTGATGAAGACGATGTGTTGAGAGGCACACAGAGCCCTCATCCTGATCCCCCCAGCGGCGACCCTTCAGGAGTCACCGATTCCGTGTTTGCAGGGACTTCGTCGAGTTTACCCAAGTAATGGGAATTGACTGTTTATGTCTGAGAACTGGCCCCAGGGCCCTCTCTCCCTTCCTCCCCCCACTACCCCCCAACCCCCGAAAGCCGGGCTCAAGGGGCATGCCATCCCACCGGCTGGGTTAGGTGAAGCTTTGCCAAATCAGCCAGATCCTGCAGAGGCCTGGCTCCTGACCTGCCTGGGGGACAGAGGGTGGGGGTGGGGGCAGCCAGAGGAAGGAGGAGGGGCTGATTCTGGTTCTCTGGACAACAAGTTTGAGGAGAGAGGCAGGGGGCCATGTAGGAGCGCTGTCCATCAAAAGAGAGACGAGATCGCCTGGCTGGTATGGCTCAGCGGTTGAGCGTTGACCTATGAACCAGGAGGTCACGGTTTGATTCCCAGTCAGGGCACATGCTCGGGTTGTGGGCTCGATCCCCTGTAGGGGGCATGCAGGAGGCAGCCGATCAATGAATCCTTCTCATCACTGATGTTTCTATCTCTCTCTGCCTCTTCCTTCCTCTCCGAAATCAGTTTAAAGAGAGAGAGATGGGGGTCTGAGAACCACAGGGCCTGGGGGGATCTGAGTTGGTGAAAGCCACATGTGGGGTTCTGTCTGAGCTCCCCACTTTATGGGAGACCCGTGGCCCCAAATAAGCGAGGCGCTCAGCTCTTGGGCTTGGCCCTTCCCAGAAAGGGGGCCAAAACGTCTCATGCGTGCCCCTTCCTTGCGGGGGTGAATGCTTGATCCTGATGATGGTGAAATGCATGTCATCTGAAAGCGGGGCTCCCTTGCCTTAATCTGGAGGTGCCCCGGAAGCCCACTCAGGGTTTCAAACCAGAGCCAGCCACCAGCCCTCGCGAAGGTCCTGCACACGGTTCCTTGGTGTCGCTTTCGTCCCACGCCGAGCCTTCCTGCAGACGGGCATGCGCCGAGTTACGGACTCTAATAACACGGGTGACGGCACCGGGCACGGAGGAGGCCTCCGATGAGTGATCACGTTGGTGTTCTCCGGGGGGGGAGCCCCAGCTAGCTAATGCAAGTCTTGGGCAATTAATATTGATACGCACAATTCCAATCCATTGCCTCTGATTAGAGAAGCAGCCAGCGGGGCCTCCTTTGTGAACAAACAAGTTTTGCCGGAAGCCTGATGAATGAATTGGCCAATTAGTGGCCTCCGCTCTGCTAGACTGCAGGCGAAATGCCTGTGTTCCTGAGCCAAACCACTCATCATAAATGCGCAGCGTGAAGAATTCCTCATGAGAGGCGGCGGCTCCGTTAGATGGAAAAGTCTCTCCTCATTTAGAGAAGCCGGGTGACATGTCGCACTTAATCTGGGTTGTTATTCTGTCTCTGCCCCTTCCTAGCAACCTTGGGCACGTCACCCTCCCCGCCCCCCCCCCCCCCCCCGCGCGCCTCAGTTTCCCCAGCTCCCATAGGCACAGGAATCCCAGACCTTTCTCGTGTCACAGGAGTGTTGTCAGCATCCAAGAAGAGCATGCCCATGAAGTTGCTGCGATCATTAAGGCCTGGCGTGCTGGGGTCAGAGGTGTGGGTTTGAATTCCAGCTCTGCCACTTCCTAGCTGTGTGACCTTGGGAAAGTTACTCGCCCTCTCTGGACTTCCATACCCTCATTTGAAATGAGGGGACATAACAGGACCTACCTGAGGACTCCTGGGAGACTTGAATGACAGAGGGCGCTGTCAGTTATCACTGCTGCATAACAGCATTACCACAAACGCAGGAGCTTAACGCCACACGTGTTTATTATCTTAGAGCTTCTATGGGTCAGAAGTCTGGGGACGGCTGGGATGGGCCCACTACAGGGCTGTAGTCAAGGTGTTGGCCAGCGCTGGGTTTCCTCTCAAGTTCAAGTGGGGCAGGATCTGCTTCCATGGTCACGTGGTTGTTGGCTGAATCCAGTGCTTGTGGTTGTAGGACTGGTGGCCGCCCTCAGGTTCTTGTCCCATCACTTCCCCCCGCCGTGGGCACTGGCTTCATCAAAGCCAGCAAGGCTTGTCCTTGCAAGATGGAGACCACGATCCTGTGCGACGTGTTCATAAATGTGACGTTTGATCACCCTCGCGGTGTCCTATTGATTGAAAGTAAGTGGCATGTCCCACTCGCCCTCAAGGGGTGGGGATCACACAGAGGCAGGACGGGGACCGCAGAGCCACCCAAGAGCGCCTGTGGAGGACTGAGCACAGGGCCTGACACCACAGACGCTCAGTAAGGGCTGAGCTGGTGCTGGTGCTGATGCTGACATGACAATGAAGCCAGAGAAGAGAAGCAAAGTGCTTTGGGTCCTTTTCCATCTGGGCCTCTTATTTCTGACTAGAGGCCCATTGCACGAAGATGCGTGCAATAGGCCTTCCTTCCCCTGGCTGCTGGCACCCCTTTTCCTCCGGCACCCGGGACCCAGGCCTTCACTCTGGCCGCCGCCTTCCGTCTTCACTCCGGCCAGAGTCGTCGCTCCAGCTGGAGCGCCGCTCCTGTAGCTCCCTCTGCCCCCCCTGCCCCTCATAGCAGGCGTCCCACCCAGCCCAGCCACTCCACGCCTGTGTATGCAAATTAACCTGCCATCTTTGTTGTGATAATTTGCATACTCACTCCTGATTGGCTGGTGGGTGTCGCGGAGGTAAGTCAATTTGCATATTTCTCTTTTATTAGTGTAGATTCCATTATTTCCTGTGTGACCTCAGGGAAGTTGCTCAACCCCTCTGAGCCTCCATTTCCTCATCTATAAGGTACAGACAATAAGACCTACATTCGTTGTTCTGATCATTCAGTGAGATGCTATGCACGAAGCCCTTAGTGCTGTGCTTGGCTCAGAAAATACACTCAGAAATGGTTTGCCAGCCTGGCTGTTGTGGCTCAGTGGTTGAGCATCGACTTATGAACCAGGAGTTCACGGTTCGATTCCTGGTCAGGGCACATGCCTGGGTTGCAGACTCGATCCCCAGTAGGAGGTGTGCAGGAGGCAGCTGATCAATGGTCCTCTGTTATCATTGATGTTCCTATCTCTCTCTCTCTTTCCCGTCCTCTCTGAAATCAATAAAAAAATACATTTAAAAAAAATGGCTCGCCAAACAACCACCACCATGCAAGTCCAATTCTAAGAGCACTATGCAAGCAAACTTTTCCTCTGTCCCTGAGCGTGCTAGGGACATGAGTGAATGCTGCATGCTGGGGACAGGAGCAGACGCTGCGTGCTGGGGACATGAGTGAATGCTGTGTACTGGTGACAGGAGCGGATGCTGCGTGCTGGGGACATGAGTGAACGCTGCGCTGGTGACATGAGCGGATGCTGCTTTCTTACAGGCGCATGCTGAAGAGTAACAGCAAGCCCAAGGAGAAGAGCGTGCTCATCCTTCCTCCCCGGGCCGGCACCCCCAAGCTCTTCAATGCCGCCCTGGCCGCAGCGGGAAAGATGGGCGCCAGGGGGGCAAAAGGCGGCCAGCTGGCCCACCTCAGGGCTCGGCTCAAAGAGCTGGCTGCGCTGGAGGCGGCTGCCAAACAGCAGCAGCTGCTGGAACAGGTAACGTGATCGGGAACCCGGCCACCGACCCGTGTCCACTCTGTTCCAGGCAGAAGGCAGGCCCGGGACCTGTGAGGGGACCCACAGTCCATTCCAGGGAGTGCTTTCCTTCCTTCCTGTCCGCCAGGGCTCCTTTGGTTGCAAGGGACAGTGCAAGCTCGTATTCACTTGAGAAAACAGAGTTTATTGGGTGGAGTAATTAAAAAGTCCGGGCAAGTGTTACCGGGAAACCCCCATTGGGCTCGGGCTGCCTGTCGCTGTGTCCAATAAGGAAGGCAGCGTTGAATCATACAAGGTGTTTATTGAGAAGGCCAGCCAACCAAGAAGACAGGGTGCTTACAAGCATCAAATCCTGCCTTCCAGCAAGGTGCAGGGGGCAGGGAAGTATAAAGGGGAATGGGCCAGGTGCTCCGTGCAGCCAAGGGGGTCCACAGACGTCAGCTATTGTCTTTAGTCATTGATGAGATGATGTTGGCGCGATGACGTTTTGACTCCTGGTGGGTTGGCCTGACCATGCTCATCGGTTCTGCTTGCTGGATTCACCTCCTCCATTGCTTTGCACAGGCCTTGAAAAGGAAACTTTAAGAAAAACTTAACTCCCTATTCTCATATAAGAACCTTAACCCCCTGTTCATATAAGTATATGTGTTCTAAGACTTAAAATAACATGGTTACTTTTCAGATGAATTCAGGTGCTCTACCTATCAGGTTATAGGTCCCCCTATCACAAGGCTGGGCCCAAAGCTCAAATGATGCCAACAGGACGAGGTGTATCACCTCTGTGTTCCTGGGAGAGGACTCCATTCCCGGGCTGGCCCCAACAGAAAGTATAGCAACTCCAACAGAAAGAAAGCACCTCATTCCCAGTAATTCCAGCAAAAATCCCAGGGCTCACTGTCATTGGACAGAATTGGGTCACATGTCAATTCCTGAGCCATTCAGTTGGGTGCTCCCCGGAGGCCTGGCTCACACGCCCCACCCTACGCTGAGGCGGTAGAGTGGCTTTCCCAAAGGGAAGTCCTGGTGTGGGCAGTGAATGTCCCTCCCTCCCCAGATAAAAGTGCCGTTCTCCTAGTTAATGTTGTGTCTGTTGAAAAGATTTGCAATTTAAAAGACTTGGAAAGGCGACAGGCACTGTGCAGACTGCTCCCGCCCCCATAAATCTAAAGGAAATTTTAAAATTAGTTCTGGGACTTTTTTCCTGTGACTAATGCCCAGAATGCCAATTAGAATGATTGCATTAATTATGGCTGCTCATTACTGTCCTGTAGGGAGGCTGCCAGGAAATGGGGGGATGGGCTTAGGCAGGAGCTCGGTGGCAAGGGAGGGGGCAGCAGGCCATGGGAGGCAATTCGGAGGAGCCCAGTGAATTCGGGGCTCAGTGCAGGCTGGTGTCAGAGTCCGGGAACCTGTCAGAAGCCAGGGGACAGCAGGCGTCCGAGGAGTGATACCTGGGTCTCCGGAGGCAGTCACCACTGGCCCCAGATTGAGGACAGACGTGACTGGCTCACTGCCTGCCAAGGGCGGCGTAAAGCCGGCTGGTTGGGTTCTTTAGGGCTGGCTGAGCCGACAGGCGCTCCCAGAGTGTCCTCAGGACAGTGAAGGGCTTGATCCGAAACTGGCTCCTAATGTTAGCTCTTCACCGAGGCAGCTCGGAGACGGGAATTACACTGAACGGCCAGATTATTATGATCTCTGAACGCATAATAATCTGGCCACTCAGTGTGTGTGTGTGTGTGTGTGTGTGTGTGTGTGTGTGTGTGTGTGTGTGTGTATTAGAGGCCCGGTGCATGAATTCGTGCAGGGGTGGGGTCCGGCCAGCCTGGCCAGGGGGAGGGGACATGGGCGGTTGGCCGGCCTGCCTGCTGGTCGAACTCCTGGTTGAGGGGACAATTTGCATATCAGCCTTTTATCATATAGGATATACAGTGAGTGGCCAGATTATTATGCGTTCAGAGATCATAATAACCTGGCCACTCAGTGTAAATGTGCACGCGTGTTCCAATAAAAGGCATTTCCCCTGCAACGCAGAACCAGGGCAGAACGGCAGAGTGCAAGGGGCTCTTCCGTAGCCGTCCAAGGACACAGGTCCAAACCCCGGCTCTGTCACCGCCAGCTGTGACCAGTGTAGCTCCTCAAGCCTCCGGAGCCCCTGATTCCTCAGGGTCGCCACATAGGGTACCAGGGATGAGGCGGGAGACCCAGGATGCCTTTTACAGAAGCATTTGGAACACGGCGAAGACCATGATTCTTCGGGTCCCATCAAAGCAGGATGCTTCAGGAGGTCCCACAGTGGGCACCATCTGGGCATCCTGCCCTGGGAGTGCGTGTCAGAGCTTAGAGTGGGCAGGGGAGGGGGGTACAGGGGTGACAAGCCTGCAGACACATGGGACAGAGGACGTGACCTGTCCCCCAGGACGCCTTGGGTTCTAGGAGCATCTTGTCCCCCACCCCCTGCTCCCCTTCCTTCAACACCTTGCGACTTGAACCAACGTCAGGGGTCTCTGTCCCTTTAATTCCGCATGATGACTGCTCTCCCTTTAACTCAGCACCATTTCAAGCGGGACTTGGACATCTGTGGCCCCCGGGCCTCCTGGCCTGGGGGCTGCTCCCTCCCCAGCATCTTTCCGTGCAGAGATGGGTTTGGACAGGGCAGGAGGGGCCATGAGTACCCACAAAAGCATGGGTTTTCAACCAATTCCCTATGCTACACAGACCGGGGCCAGCGCCCACGGGGGCCCGCAGGCTGGAGGCTAGAGGGACCCACCGAGTCCCCAGGCGTGGGCTCAGCCCAGCCTAATGCCAGTGGCCCTGTGGATCTCAACCTTTGAGACTTTCCAGAAAGGGGGGCAGGCCACAGCTGCTCCAGCCCTCATCGGCCCTTTCCTTGTCTGTTTAGTTTTTCTCATCCACCAGGGAGCACGCAGCCCTGGGAACTGGGTGGGCAGGGAGAGGCCCTTCCAGCATGGTACAGGGGGCAGGGAAGTATAAAGGGGAAGGGGCCAGGGTGCTACATTCAGCCCCGGGGGTCCACAGACGTCAGCTATTGCCTTTAGTCATTTTTTAAAAAAATATATTTTATTGATTTTTTTTTTTTTTTACAGAGAGGAAGAGAGAGGGATAGAGTTAGAAACATCGATGAGAGAGAAACATCAATCAGCTGCCTCTTGCACACCCCCTACTGGGGATGTGCCCGCAACCAAGGTACATGCCCTTGACCAGAATCGAACCTGGGACCTTTCAGTCCACAGGCTGACGCTCTATCCACTGAGCCAAACCGGTTTCGGCATATTGCCTTTAGTCATTGATGAGATGATGTTGACGAGATGATGTCAGAGACCTAACAGAGACCTAACATATCTCCCCAGGACTTTCCAACAGAGATTTTAAGTCTTAAATGCCGCCATAACATAGCGTCTCTGCAAGTAACCCTGATGGCTCCGCCAAGCCCCCATCCGATAGTTGCACCTGCTGATCTCACCATCCTTTTCCATGGGGGTCCGACGAGGGGAACAGGGAGGTAGCTAAGATCCCTTGGACATTCTGGCCTCAGCAGTCACCCTTTTGGGATTCTAGGCCAAGAGCTCGGAAGACGCCGCGGGAGAGGTGGGCTCTGCCACCCCCGACCAGCCTGTACCCCAGGAACCCCCCGCCCCAGCCTCTCAGCCACTTGCCTCGCAAGGGGGCGCTGAGAAGGAGGCAGCTGGTCCTGAGGAGGAACACTCGGTGCGGATCCGCGTGAGCCCGGGCCTGGACCCTGGTGAACAGATCCTGTCGGTGGAGATCCCAGAGGAGATCCTGGAGGAGAAGAAAGAGGTGGAGTGAGGTGCCCACCCCCACCCCACCCAGCAGCCTAGCAGCCAAGACGCTGGTCCACAGTGGTGGCCTGGGTGGTCGGCCCTCAGCTAACTGCTGGCCCACATTCCTCTCCCACACCAGCTTCTCCTGGGTTGGTCTTGACAGCACCAAATTTCCTAGTGTCCCTAAGTTCCCACCATCACTTGAGAACCCTACCTCCCTTGACTAATATTTGCAAGAACAAATATTGTTTTTCTAATTTGCGAGTTCATAGGCAGAGGCTAGAATGGGGCTTGAACACCAGGGGACACTTTGTTGGAGGTCAAGGGTTTTGAATGTTGGGGGTTTCCCTTCAGGAATCGGTCTTCCATGTTTCAAGGACAGGAAACGTCCAGCAGAAAGGCAAGCAGTTGCACTGGCCTTTTTTAAAATTTTATGAATTTTAAAAAATATATTATTGATTTCAGAGAGGAAGAGAGAGGAAGGGAGAGAAAGAAACATCAATGATGAGAGAGAAACATTGATTGGCTGCCTCCTGCATGCTCCCTCCTGGGGATCAAGTCCACAACTCAGGCATGTGCCCTTGGCCAGAATGGAACCTGGGGCCCTTCAGTCTGCAGGCCGACGACGCTCTATCCACTGAGCCAAACCGGTTAGGGCTGTACTGTCCTTTTAACTCACAGGGAATAGGGTACCTCTCACCCCATGTCAATGCTCTCTTTTCTTTCTTTTTTCCCCCCAGTAATTTTTTATTGATTTCAGAGAGGAAGGGAGAGGGAGAGAGAAATAGAAACATCAATGATGAGAGAGAGTCATCAATCAGCTGCCTTCTGCACGCCCCCTACTAAGGATTGAGCCCATAACCCCGGCATGTGTCCTGATCGGGAATTGAACCATGACCTCCTGGTTCATAGGTCAACGCTCAACCACTGAGCATCACCGGCCGGGTGAGCCACTGTTACTTTTCACTTGATTTATTTGGGGGTGTCTTCCCTTTCAGCACATAAAGGGCATGCTTGTTTTGTTATAATTGCACTCTGGTCTGTGTCTGGAAATATCATAAGATTGAACTGCTCTACTGTTCACACGCATTTGCATTATTTCCCATCTTATGCCATAAAACAAAATGCTTCAATAGAAAATCGCACACAGACATAATTTCACTGGTAAACACTATTTCTAAATAGGAGAAGTCTGGAGGTTTGGGCTAATTCTTTTTCTTTATCATTCCCATTTATCATTCTTATATTTGCATTATGCATTCTAATAGAGGTCCAAGCATAGAGAATGCTTTCATCTTGAGCAAGCACTTCAGATAATATCAATACAGTAAGCGTATTGCCCTTCAGTAGATGACAACATGTTTCAAGGGCACCCTCGCTGTGAGATCCTATTTTATGAGGATTTTTTGTTTGTTTTTAATATATTTTTATTGATTTCAGAGAGAAAGAGGGAGGGAGAGAGAGAGAGAAACATCAATGATGAGAGAGAATCATTGACTGACTGCCTCCTGCACACCCCTTACTGGGGATCGAGCCGGCAACCTGGGCATGTGCCCTGACTGGGAATCGAACCATGACCTCCTGGTTCATAGGTTAAAGCTCAACCCCTGAGCCATGCCAGCTGGGCTATGAGGATTTTTTAATATGAATGTACTTATTCTTTTAGATCTCAACCCTTGAATGTATACTGCTTATTATATAAAGCGAGAGATTTTTGAGGTTCCCAAGAACTGTCCTTGAAAGAGAATTGATTTTGAGACGAGATTAACAGTGTCTTAATTTCACTGAGCTATCTCATCAAACTGGACAATGCCACAGAACCTGGATATTAGGTAAATTGAATTGGAGGCTGACATTATTCTCCAAGCAGAATCGGATGGGTTGATCGCCCAGGTGTGGATGGAACAACTCAGAAACACTAATTCTGCCGCTGAACCGGGACCTGTATTTATGCCTGTGGAATCTCGACTGATTTAAAATGTCTCAGCGTTTCCTGCATTCGGCTAGAAAATGAATAGCAAGCTATTTTTTTTTTTATAACTATGTACACATTTTAAACAAAATGAAAACCAAGAAGCTGCTTAAAATTCCATTATCAAAATGTGCTCAGCTACCTGGAATATTTTCAGCTGTTTTCTTAGTAAATGGGCGCCCTGCCTTTCACGCTCTGGCTTCCATCCCAATTACAGCGCATTTTAATTAAAAGAGGTTAAACCAGCGTGCCTGGCTTGTGGATTCATTTCGGGAACTGACCATGCATGACCGACACTTTTGTGAGGAAAGCTCCACCTAGGCCTGGCTCAGGCTCCCTGGCCCATCCCCACTGCCCGCTCTGGGGCTGCCCTCCGGCCTGCAGTCCTGTGGCTGAGTGACATCCCAGTGGCATACCTTACCGATCTCCCTGGGCCCTAGGATTCTAAGACACCCCCACCCCCCGCCCCCGAAAGAAAAATACCCAGCCCCTTTATCTCACCTGTTGGCCTCACCAAGCCCATTGGCCTCATTCAATGGTGCAGAGTGCTGACGAGCTCGGGCCGTGGGTTCCGACGGCCTAGCTTCCACCCCCAGCTGGACCGTATCCGTGGATGGCCATGGACTGCTCTGAGCCCCAACGACCTCATTCTATAAGATGGAGATAATACACTCACCGCACAGGGCCCCTGGGACGATCAGGTAAGAGACTGGCATTCCCCGTCGGAACGGGCATGAGGATGCAAGCGACTTCCATCCCCGTCTGCTACCCCGAGAGCCCCGTCTTCTCTGACTTCTGCCTCCGCCCTGGGTTACGCATAGAAAGGGCAAGATCGGTTCTTTCTTTGCTCTTTAAAGAGAGTTCGTGCTGAGGCCTGGACACATGCTAATTACAATAATCCAAGTCACAGCTTTCCCCACTATCCATGAATGTCTTTAATCCAACTTCATTCTCTCCCCGCCCCCCAACCCCACCCCACTAGACCCTAAAACACCTTCACCAAGGCTTCCTGTCCTGGGCCGGTCACTCTGCTCCGGGCGAGGCCAGGGCGGGTGTCATGGGTGGGTGACCTGGTGCTCCGAAGGGCCCTGCGCTTGAGTGCTCTGCTGCCTCCATCTTTAAGTTCCGGATCATTCTGGGTTTCTTTGTTTATTGACAGGGGGTGGCAGGATTGAGTGTTTGGCAAACATTTAAGGTTAATTCAGGAGAGTCAAGGAGGAGAGCCTGATATTTACTTAGCCTTCCCCTGTGAGCCATTGATGTTCCTTTATTTCTTTTTTTTTTTAAGAGTTTATTTCTATTTTTTTTCTTTTCTTTTTTTATTTTATTTTATTGATTTTTTACAGAGAGGAAGAGAGAGGGATAGAGAGTTAGAAACATCGATGAGAGAGCTACATCGATCAGCTGCCTCTTGCACTCCCCCTACTGGGGATATGCCTGCAATCAAGGTACATGCCCTTGACCGGAATCGAACCCGGGACCGTTGAGTCCGCAGGCCGACGCTCTATCCACTGAGCCAAACCGGTTTCGGCCCTTTATTTCTAATACAGCCTGTACTTGATGGGGGGTTTGGACTTCTAGTGGCTGCCCTAGGATAAGTTTATTGGCCTCTCCTATTAGGAGAGCAGTGGCTGCTACAGGTGGTAAACAATGCCATCTGCTGTAGGATCTAGTGTTTTGAAAAGTAAGCTACTGTCTTTGAGTCAGACCTACTGTTGGGTGAGGACTCTAGAGATAGCCTTGTCTCTCTGCTATATATAGGGTAACTGGCTTTTCTAAATGTAGCAGCTCTAAGGCATGCACACTGCTTGTGTGTGATTTTTAACTCCTTGAAGGCATGGTGGCATTCAGGGGCCCAGTCTATAGGCCCTTTGTCTTCTTCCTTTAAAGTCTCATAGAGAGGTTTAGCAATTAGCCCAAAACCTGGTAGCCAGAGAACAGAAGCCAGCTATTTCTAAAAATTTTTGGAACTGTTGTTTACTTTGTGGGACTCTAAGAGCCTATATGGCCTGTTTTCTTGAGGATGACAGGGTCTGGGCTCCTGGAGTGTGGAAGCTGCCCATTGCCTTCACAAGGAACCCGGAAGGCTGGTCAACCTTGAGGCTCTGGCAAGGGTCAGAGCCATACACCCACTGTCTGGTGGAGACAAAGGGAGCTGAAGCAACTTCCACCTTTTAGTCTCAAGTAAATCCTTACAGATAAGATAGTCTGCCTGTTACTGGAAATTGCCTGCCTCAGGGCTATGGGTGGATCCCAAACCTGAATAAAAGGGATCCCAAGGCCAGAGCAAAGGGGAGTCCTCTCTTGGGCTTCCGTCTGGCCCCCAATTCCCAAATTAATATTTTCTTGTCTTGTCTCTTTCATTTGTGTGCGACCTCCTCCAGAGCCCGAACCCTGAACCATGTGGGACATGGGGGGGGGGGGGGGGAGGGGGGAGAGGACACTCACAATGGGCGCCTTTGACGTGGGACCTCTGGAGGGGATGATTTCACCTAGAGCGAAGAAAGGAAGATTACACCGAAAAGGTGGGGAAGAATTCACCGTAAAGGTGAGGCTAATGATATGCTAAGGCCGCTCAACCGCTTGCTATGACGTGCACTGACCACCAAGGGGCAGACGCTATGAAATGTAGGTTAGCTTGCTGCTGGGTTCCAGCTGATCAGGACTGAGCAAGATGGGCCAGATACGCCCTGGAGTCCTAATGTGGTCCTTCCCCAGTTGGCCAACATCCCGCATCCCTCCCCAGCCCTGATTGTGCACCAGTGGGGTCCCTCAGCCTGGCCTGTGACCTCTCACAATCCAGGACCCCTTAGGGCAGTGATGGGCAACCTTTTGAGCTTGGTGTGTCAAACTTCGCCAAAAAACTGAGCATAACTCGGGTAGTGTGTCACTTTGAGGAAAAAACATTATTTCGCAAATGTTTCATCCTCAGGAGCAGCAAATGTTTCATCCTCGGCATGCGGCCATGTGTCATCAGAAATGGCTACGTGTGTCAGTGCTGACACACGTGTCATAGGTTCACCATCACTGCCTTAGGGAATGTAGGAGAGCCAGTTTTGGCCTGATTCTGCAGGCCAGGCCGAGGTAATCTACAATTACCCCTACTGTGGTTATAGCGTTGCACATAATACCTAACAGCTTCAAATTTCTGTGAAATGCTGTGTGGTTTAACCTTTCTAATGTTTTTGTTTTGATTTAATTCTTTGTTTTGCTACTGTTTATCAATATTTCGTTTAATTGATCTCTTAGAACCAAATTGTGAATTTTAAAAATCTGGTCCACTTTCTTGTTTTCTAGTACACCAGTTTCGGGTGTATACTTACTCATTTTATATTTAACTAAATTTAATAAGCAACGTTTCATAAGAAGGACATGATAATGCCCCAAATACGAGCATACTTGTAAAGTAAAAAGAATAAATATCACAATTACACTTCCTAGAAATAAACTATTGTTAACAAATGGTAGTGTAACTTTCCAGAGAGCTTATCAAGTGCCTTTCTATCTGTATTTATGTATTTATAAAACATAAAAATAGTAGTTTTGTATTGGTACGCCATCATTTCCACTCTGGACCCAGGGTTGTCCTCCCATTCCCTTCTCAGATTCCAGCACCCAGGGCTTAAGACTGCCTGCCTTCAGTCTAGGCACACCCTCAAATCCCAAGACCCGGACTACATTTCCCGGATGCCTCCAGGGTGGACCCAGCCACTATCCCGCATCCCCGCAGCCCCGCAGCTCAATTGGTGCTGAAAAGCCTGGGCCGCAGGGTTACGGCGTTCCTGACCGAGGACTACACTTCCCAGCGGCGCCCAGGTCCCGGGGAAAAAACTCTCCGCTGAAAGGTGAACCCGCCGCCGACCAGGATTGTGGGTCTCCGAGGGCGGAATCGCCCAGGTCCGGGCGGCTCCTAGTTTGCGGCGCGGTGGAGAGTGGTCCTCGGCTGGCCCCGCGCTCAGAGCCCTGCTCCTTGTGGAGAGAACTCTGGGCCGTCGGCTTCCCGGCTTTTAAAGGCAGTTTTGGGAGACCTCTGGGCATCTCCCAGTGTGGGGCGAAGACTGCTGCAGACGGGGTCACCTCTGGGTCTCAGGACCTCCCGCTGGAGGACCGCCCCGCCCTTCCCCAAGCTCTGAGAAGCCTTCAGGTCCACAGCCTGTTCTCAATCCTCCGCAGCCGGCTGGCGCTGCCCAGGTCCTCGCAGGATGCTCAGGTGCACTGGGTGATCAGGTGCACTGGGTGATCAGGGGCACTGGGTGATCAGGGGCACTGGGTGATCAGGGGCACTGGGTGATCAGGGGCACTGGGTGATCAGGGGCACTGGGTGATCTGGTGCACTGGGTGATCAGGGGCACTGGGTGATCAGGGGCACTGGGTGATCAGGGGCACTGGGTGATCAGGGGCACTGGGTGATCAGGGGCACGGGGTGATCAGGGGCACTGGGTGATCTGGTGCACTGGGTGATCAGGTGCACTGGGTGATCAGGGGCACTGGGTGATCTGGTGCACTGGGTGATCAGGTGCACTGGGTGATCAGGGGCACTGGGTGATCAGGGGCACTGGGTGATCAGGTGCACTGGGTGATCAGGTGCACTGGGTGATCAGGGGCACTGGGTGATCAGGGGCACTGGGTGATCTGGTGCACTGGGTGATCAGGGGCACTGGGTGATCAGGGGCACTGGGTGATCTGGTGCACTGGGTGATCAGGTGCACTGGGTGATCTGGGGCACTGGGTGATCTGGTGCACTGGGTGATCAGGTGCACGGGGTGATCAGGTGCAGGGGTGATCTGGGGCACTGGGTGATCAGGGGCACTGGGTGATCAGGGGCACTGGGTGTGATCAGGTGCACTGGGTGATCAGGGGCACTGGGTGTGATCAGGTGCACTGGGTGATCAGGTGCACTGGGTGATCAGGGGCACTGGGTGATCAGGGGCACGGGGTGATCAGGTGCACTGGGTGATCAGGTGCACTGGGTGATCTGGGGCACTGGGTGATCAGGGGCACTGGGTGATCAGGGGCACTGGGTGATCAGGTGCACTGGGTGATCAGGTGCACTGGGTGATCAGGGGCACTGGGTGATCAGGTGCACTGGGTGATCAGGGGCACTGGGTGATCAGGGGCACTGGGTGATCAGGGGCACTGGGTGATCAGGTGCACTGGGTGATCAGCACCGAGCTTCCCCAAGGCTGGGGCTGCGACTCGGCGGAGAAGCCTTCCGCGCCGGCCGGGCCCTCGTTGGACTTCCCTCCGGTGTTCTGCATTTCCCTCCGGCTCCGCGGCGTCGCCATCTACAGCCAGAGCTGGCCGGCCTGGGGTGGGTTTGAGGAAGCGCGCCCCAAACGAGTTCACTGGTGGCGGCGGGTTCGGTCAGACCGCAGCACCAGGCACGCGGGTAAGCGGACACGAAGGACTCCCGGGCGGGGCGGGGTGTCCGGGGCGTGTCCAGGCTGCAGGCCCTGGCTGGAAGAAGGACGCCCGGGAGACCCGGGGCAGCGTGGCCGCGTGTCCTCCCTCCGGGTAGGGCAGTGGTCGGCAAACTGCGGCTCGCGAGCCACACGCGGCTCTTTGGCCCCTTGAGTGTGGCTCTTCCACAAAAGACCACGTGCGGGCGCGCACGTCCTGTGGGATTGAAACTTCGTGGCGCATGCGCAGAAGTCGGTTTTCGGCTCTCAAAAAAGAAATCTCAGTCCTTGTACTGTTGATATTTGGCTCTGCTGACTGATGAGTTTGCCGACCACTGGCCCGGTAGGGCGTAGCGGCAGCCCGCGCGCACGGGGTGGAAGTGGTTTCAGCTGGCGGTGCCGGGAGGTCAGGTGTTGCCGTGGCCGCAAGGACGTGCGGCTCTTTCCCCACCTGTATCGCGAGCCGACGCCCCGCGCTGGGCGGGCAGTGCCCGTGGGAACGCGCGGCGGGCACCGTCCGAGCGGAGCGCTCTGTGGCCCTGGGGTGAGAATCCCATGTGGCCACGGCTCTGTCTCTGCCTTCGGGGCCCGAGCTGGGAAGGGCGCCCCCCTTGTCCATGCTTGGTCAGCGCTGGGAGTGTCCGCCTTTGGATGGCTCCTGGGCGTCTACCCCAGACCCCGCCTGCACGCCCAGCCTGTGCATCTCCAATTACACTCCCAGCCCCGCCGCCGCTGACCAGCCGCCGCCATTTGCTCTCCAGCCCTGTGCAGAGCCTTCGCCCGGGGGCTGTTTCTGCTGTCCAGCCGGTTTGTAGAGCTTGGGCCTGGGAGCTCCTCCTACTTGTGCTTTTTGTTCTTTCACCCTGGTCGCCAGGGGATCTGGCCCCAGAGAGGTGCCCCCAGCCTCGGGGTGTGGGGACTCTGGCACGTGGGTCCACTTTACGCTGTGTCTTGGAGCTGCCGCTCCGGGCTCGGTGTAATCTACGGGGCTTGGAAGAACCCCGAGTCAGGCTTTGTGGAGGAAGGCAGCCACAGACGAGGATACGCTCCCAGGACTCCCATCTGGACCCCCAAAGCCACTGTGCTTCTGTGAGATGCTGGGGAGGATGGTGGGAGTTGCAGGGTTCTTTGGCTTTGGGCCTCTTCTTGCCTGCGTGGAGCTGGGATTTGTTTTAAGGGGGCCTCCTCCAGGAACCTGGGAGAGACTGTTGTCTCCTAGTTTTCTAATCTCTTTTCCACCTTTTTTCTTCTCTTAGAATCCAGAACAGGAGGAAGGAAGATCCGCTGGGCATCAAAAGTCATGGCAGAGGTAAGCTGGATGTGGCACTTTCTTCTTGGAAAGGGTTTCTTGGTTTTCAGAACTCTGTCCTATTTCAGGATTCTGTCTAAGAGATTTACTCTGGGGATTTGGAGAAAAGGGAAGAGAGAAGGAAACCACACTTATGGAGAAGGTTCCTGAACCGGACAGAAGCCTAAAGCAGAGCTCTGATCTAGAATTTTCACTTCCTTGGATTTTGTTCATTCCCGTCGTCCAGGGGTGGGGAACCTTTTTTCTGCCAAGGGCCATGTGGGTATTTATAGCATCTTTTACAGGCCATACAGAGTTATCAGCTTAGAAATTAGCCTACTATATTGGGTCAAACATTTAATTAATTCACCCCTAATGCCTTGGCAGGGCCAGACCAAATGATTTCATGGGCCTTCTATGGCCAGGGGCCCAACATTCCCCACCCCTGCAACAGTCCAAATGTGCCTCAGTGATTTGGCAGGGAAAATTTTACTTATTTTTAATCCTCACCAAGGATATTTTTTCCCATTGATTTTGAAGGCAGAGTGAAAGGAAGGAAGGAAGATAGAGAGAGAGACAGACAGACAGACATCAACCCACTGTCTTGGCTTGAGCCCTGACTGGGGTGGGGGATTGAACCAGCAACTGAGGTACATGCCCTTGACCAGAAATGGAACTTGCAGCACTTTTGTCTGATGCTCTAACCACTGAGAAAAACTGTCCAGGGCTGCTTCCAAATTTGTAGTAGCCTGGGATGCCTGACTGCACTTTTCATTCTAGACATTTTTTTCCCCAACATAGAAATAACCTAATTGTTCTCTTTCTAATGACTGAGATAATATAGGATTCTTGCAAATATTTCAAAACTTAAGAAGCTTATTAAGACAGTTTGTCATCCATGGTCCCACCATCTAGCGATAGTCACTGTTAATATTTTCAAATTCTTTTTTAAAAAAGATTTTTAAAATACATTTTTATTGGTTTCAAAGAGAAAGGGAGAGTGAGAAACACCAATGATGAGAGAGAATCATTGATCAGCTGCCTCCTGCGTGCCCCACACTGGAATTGAGCCTGCAACCTAGGCTTGTGTCCTGACCGGGAATCGAACCGTGACCTCCTGGTTCATATGTTGACACTAAACAACTGAGTCACACCAGCTGGGTTCAAATTATTCTTATTATTTTTAGTCCTCACCAGAGAATAGTTTTTCCTTTTTTTTGTTTTTGTTTTTGTGGGTTTTGTTTTTGTTTTTGTTTTTTTAGAGAGAGAGTGGAAGGGAGGCAGGAGGGGGAAAGAAAGAGACATCAATTGATTACTATCCACCAGGGCCCTGACCTGGAATGGAACCCGCAACCCTTCGGTGTGCCCACCTACGCTCTAACAACTGAGCCACACTGGCCAGGGCTATTTTCAAATTATTTTGTCTGCACATATGTTTAGGTATGTAAATTTGTTTTCAGAATGGGATCATGTTACTGATAGAAGCAACTAACATTGTGTTTGCTTTAAGCCACTTTAAGTTTGAAATTCTTCGTATGTGTTATCTTATTGAATCCACATAACAACCCATAAGATAGGTCGGACTATATTTCATTAATTCTATGATGCACTTTACTTTCACATCGTGATAGGTTTTACAATTTCTGGCAAGTCATAGTTTCATTGATGGCATTTTTTTTTCCTGATGTATAAATCAATAACATCTCAGAATTGATGAAATATGCTAATATTTTAAGTTGAAAAATGAGGAAATAGATTCTGTTAAGTCGCTTGTTTCAAAATTACATATTAAATGATATAACTAAGATTTCTAAATTGTCTACTGATTTCCTTTCCCCACTTGTCAAAGAGTATTATCTTTCTTGGTTTATTTTAAATAAGTTTATATGTCAAGCCTATTTCTCTTCATCATTTATAAGTTGTTTTAGAAATGTTTTTCATAGTCGATCTATTTTTTTGTTTGTGTTTTAAATTCAGAGTTTTTAAAAAATGTTTTCTTCCCTTTATGTTATGCCAAAAGTTTTCCCTACTATAAAAATAGAAAAGTTATTCATATTTTCCTAAAGTATTTTTTTCCTTTGTTCATACATTTTAATCTTTAAGGTATCTGCTGTGAGATATGATAAAAAAATGTGGGCTGTCACATTCCTGATTTAGCGTGTTTAGGCTTTTATCTATGATTAAATTATTTTAAAGAATGGCACACTATTTGTAGTATGTTCAGGTGTGTTGTTTTTTTTTCCTAGATGTGTCTGAGTGTGCCTCTTCATTAATGTTGGCCAGTCAGTTCTGAAGAATTCCTTTCTCTAAAGACTTAGAAATAATATTTGTTTTCTAGATTCATCTGTTTCTTCCTTTCTCTTTGACTTTTCTTCTGTATTCTGTGAGAACTTGTTGAATTTATCTTCCCATTCCCATCCTGGCTAGAACTTTCCTACGATTCTTAGAAAAGGACTACATCCTCCCCATTCATTCTCAGTACATTTTGGTAAGGAAGGAACTCCAGCTCCCCTTGACCTTCAACCTTTTATTGTCAATTTCTCCCTTTCCTTCTCCCCTCAGAGTGGTTATTGTTCTTTCTCTGTATTAATGTGAGGCTATCTATACTAATAAAAGGGTTATATGCTAATTAGACCAGGAGACCTTCCAGACGACCTTCTGGACAAAGCCATGGTGGTGGGGCCGAGGCAGAGGCGGTTAGGTGCGATCAGGCTGTCAGGGGAGGGCAGTTGGGAGCGATCAGGCCAGCAGGGGGGGGCAGTTGGGGGCTATCAGGCCATCAGGGGGGGCAGGTAGTTGGGGGAAAGCAGGCCAACAGTGGGGGGCAGTTGAGGGTGAGCAGGCCGGCAGCGGGGGGGCAGTAGGGGGCAAGAAGACCAGCAGGAAGAGTGGTTAGGGGCGATCAGGCAGGCAGGCAGGTGAGTGGTTAGGAGCCAGCCATCCTGGATTGCGAGAGGGATGTCCGACTGCTGGTTTAGGCCCGATCTCTGTGGGTCTCAGATTGGAGGGGGGGTCTCAGATTGGAGAGGGTGCAGGCTGGACTAAGGGACACTCCCCCCACCCCCCCATGCACGAATTTCGTGCACCAGGCCACTAGTCCTATATAATAAAAGCCCAGTGATTAAAACAGTGGAACGAACAGAGACCAGAACAACCACAGCCCTTTGCCCCACCTGGTTCACCCCCCAGCACAGACCCCCTACCCCGATCGGGGGCATGGCAGCCTGCAAACCACCCACAGTCCCTCACCCCAGCCAGCCCCGCCCCCCATTGGAGACCCCCCACCCCGATCTGGGACCCCCATCAGGGCAGGTTAGCCAGCCCCCACCTGTGCACTGGGCCTCTATCCTATATAATGAAAGGGTAATATGCAAATTGACCCTAATGGTGGAACGACCACTCGACCAGTCACTATGAGGTGCACTGACCACCTCTTGGTCCCTTTCCCTGGCCGGCAGGCTCTGATCACCCGATGGCAAATGGGGAACTGGGGGTGGGTGGCAGGGGATGTGGGTGGTGCCAGGCCAAGGAAAGGGACACAGAGGGTGACCCACGGTGGGGGTGGGGCCGGCGAGCGAGCGGGAATGGCCGACCTCTCAGTCCCTCCCCCTAGCCAGCAGGCTCCAATCACCTGAAGGCGAACAGGGAACTGGGGATAGATGGCAGGAGGAAGGAACGGAGCTGGCTGCAAGCAGCCGGGGAAGATGGCCCTGATTGCAGGCCAGGCCTAGGGTCCTGTGCAAAATTTTTGTTATAAAAACAGCAGTCCTGCCGAAACCGGTTTGGCTCAGTGGATAGAGCGTCGGCCTGCGGACTGAAAGGTCCCGGATTCGATTCCGGTCAAGGGCATGTACCTTGGTTGCGGGCACATCTGTGCAGGAGGCAGCTGATCGATGTTTCTCTCACATCGATCTTTCTAACTCTCTATCTCTCTCCCTTCCTCTCTGTAAAAAATCAATAAAAAATATTAAAAAAAAACCCAGCAGTCCTCTAGTACTGTTCTAAAATGGTAGACTCTTACCCCATTTCTCCTACTTACTAGTTATGTGACCATGAGCTTCCCCATAACTTCCTCTGCACAGTGGTATGCTACAAGGTTTGGGGAATGATGGTAATGGACATTCACCTCAATGTGGAGGTTCCCCAACTCCTACCTCCAGATCTTCCCAACATTCAATAGGTGCCAAATGTCATCGCTCTGTCTCCTTTGTGCCCTACAACCTCCCTCCATTGTCTGGCTGGTGAACAGGGCCGATCGGGGCCAGCAGCTTGGGGGAGGGACCGCGGGAGATTGGCTGTGGGAGTGCACTGACCACCCAGGCGGCTGGGGGTAGGGACAGCGGGAGGTTGGCTATAGGAGTGCACTGACCACCAGGGGCAGCTCCTGTGTTTAGCATCTGCCCCCTTGTGGTCAGTGCACATCATAGCGACCGGTCGGCCAGTCATTCGGTCACTTAGGTTCTTATATGTATGGACTAGAGGCCCCGTGCACTAATTTGTGCACGGGTGGGGTCCCTAGGCCTGGCTGGCGATGAGGGCTGATCAGGGCCAGGCCGATTGGGGCCTGGTGCCCAGAGGGAGGGATCGGGCACGGGAGGTTGGCTGTGGTAGCACACTGACCACCAGGGGGCAGCTCCTGCGTTGAGCGTCTGCCCCCTGATGGTCAGTGCGCGTTATAGCGATTGGTAGACCGGTCGTTCTTATTATTCAGTCGTAATGGTTTCTTACACTTTTATATATATAGATGTACACTAAAAAGCACAGTAAATGTTTACTAGAGCACCAATCCTAGTATTAGAGTAAAGTGGTGAATGAGTATTTTTATTCCTGCCAGGGATGACCTGTCATCTAGGACCTATCTATCTTGGCCCCTTTTGGACTTCTCCATCATCACTTCTAGACATAGTCCTTTCCCAGAATCTCTCACCAGTTACCCCAGTTAATTTCCTACTTCTCAGACACACAGGATGTAATTAGTCTCCCTCTCTACCTTCAGCTTACTCTGTTCACTGTACTTTGGAATGTTGTTGAAATTGGTTTTGTTTATTGGAATCCTATTCCTTTTCTGAATCCCAATTAATCTTCTGCATGCTACATGAAACTTTTACATACCCTTAACCTAATTAAGTCACTCATTTCCCATATCAAGATTCTTCTATTTGTAATAGGAGCTAATTTAACCTGGTTAAAACCCTTCACCTGTGAAAATAAGTCTAACCATCTAAGGATGCGATCCTTCTTTTCAGCCTTATCTCTCTCTGCTCCCTCACTCACCTCTAGTAGTTCCCAGAATACACAGTGCTATCTCTTGTCTTCGTTGCACAAGAAATACAAGAGAGGTGCTTATACCACACCACCATTTTCTCTGGGTTCTATGAAGCCTGCTTGAGTCTCCTAATTATCCTCGGTAACTCTGATCACATTCCCTTATTCTGCATCTGTCATACTTCTTATCACACTATATGGTAACTTTTTAAAAACTGCTTTTATTATATACTAGAGGTCTGGTGCATGAAATTTGTGCACGGGGTGGGGGGGGTCCCTCAGCCCAGCCTGCACTCTCCAATCCAGGCAACTTGGGGGATGTCCAACTGCCAGTTTAGGCCCGATTCCCTAAACCGGCAGTCGGACACCCTCTTGCAGTCTGGGACCGCTGGCTCCTAACCACTCGCCTGCCTGCCTGCCTGATCACCTCTAACCGCTTCTGCCTGCCAGCCAGATGCCCCTAAATGCTCCCCGGCTGGCCTGATCACCCCTTAACTGCTCCCCTGCCTACGTGACTGCCCCCGAATTGCTGACCTGATCTCCCCCAAACTGCTGGCCTGATCGCCTCCCAACTGCTTTCTCCTGCCGGCCTGATTGCCCCCCTAACTGTTCTCCCCTGCCAGCCTGATCATCCACTAACTGCTCTCCCCTGCCGGCCTGTTTGCCCCCTAACTGCTCTCCCCTGCCGGCCCGATCGCCCCCTAACTGCTCTCCCCTGCCGGCCTGATCGCCCCCTAACTGCCCTCCCCTGCGAGCCTGATCGCCCCTAACTGCTCTCCCCTCCTGGCCTAATCACTCCTAACTGCCTCTGCCTTGGCCCCGCCACCGTGGCTTTGTCCGGAAGGATGTCCGGTCTAATTAGCATATTACCCTTTTATTAATATAGATTGAATAGTAGAAAATGTATAAGGTATGATGAATGACATATCCCCCATTTTAAGAAATAGAATGTTGCCGAAATCGGTTTGGCTCAGTGGATAGAGCGTCGGCCTACGGACTGAAGGGTCCCAGGTTTGAGTCTGGTCAAGAGCATGTACCTTGGTTGTGGGCACATCCCCAGTGGGGGGTGTGCAGGAGGCAGCTGATCGATGTTTCTCTCTCATCGATGTTTCTAACTCTGTCCCTCTCCCTTCCTCTCTGTAAAAAAAATCAATAAAATATATTTTTTAAAAAAAGAAATAGAAAGTTAATTATTGTTAAAAATAAAACAAAAAAATAAACATGTGCACCAGGAGTTAGTCCTATCCAGTGCCCTTCTCCACCTCCAGAGGTAACTGTTCTGAGTTTCTTTTTTCTTTTTTCTTCTTTTTTTCAAGTTTCAAATGACGATTTATTTTTTATTTTATTTTATTTTATTTTTTAATTTAATAAATCTTTATTGTTCAGATTATTACAATTGTTTCTCCTTTTTTCCCCCCATATCTCCCCTCCACCCGGTTCCCTCCCCCCTCTGCCCTTACCTCCCGCCCGCTGTCCTCATCCATAGGTGTATGATTTTGTCAAGTCTCTTCCCGTACCCCCCACACAGACACCCCTTTCCCCCTGAGAATTATCAATCCACTCCCATACTATGCACCTGATTCTATTATATTCACCAGTTTATTCTGTTCTTCAGATTTTTAATTCACTTGACTTTTAGATTCACTTGTTGATAGGTATGTATTTGTTGTTCATAATTTTTATCTTTACTTTTTTCTTCTTTTTCCTCTTTTTAAATAATATCTTTCAGCTTTTCATATAATACTGGTTTGGTGGTGATGAACTCCTTTAGCTTTTTCTTATCTGTGAAACTCTTTATCTGCCCTTCAATTCTGAATGATAACTTTGCTGGGTAGAGGAATCTTGGTTGTAGGTTCTTGCTATTCATCACTTTGAATATTTCTAGCCACTCCGGTCTGGCCTGCATAGTTTCTGTTGAGAAATCAGCTGATAATCGTATGGGTGCTCCCTTGTAAGTAACTAACTGTTTTTCTCTTGCTGCTTGTAAGATTCTCTCTTTGTCTTTTGCCCTTGGCATTTTAATTATGATGTGTCTTGGTGTGGTCCTCTTTGGATTCCTTTTGTTTGGGGTTCTGTGCGCTTCCTGGACTTGTAAGTCTAATTCTTTCACCAGGTCGGGGAAGTTTTCGGTCATTATTTCTTCAAATAGGTTTTCAGTGTCTTGCTCTCTCTCTTCTTCTGCCACCCCCATAATTCCTTTTTTTTTAAAAAAATATATTTTATTGATTTTTTACAGAGAGGAAGAGAGAGGGATAGAGAGTTAGAAATATCAATAAGAGAGAAACATCGATCAGCTGCCTCTTGCACACCCCCTACTGTGGATGTGCCCACAACCAAGGTACATGCCCCTGACCGGAATCGAACCTGGGACCCTTGAGTCTGAAGGCCAACGCTCTATCCACTGAGCCAAACTGGTTTCGGCACCCCCATAATTCTGATGTTGGTATGCTTGAAGTTGTCCCAGAGGCTTCTTACACTATCTTCAACTTTCTGAATTCTCTTCTTGCTTTTCTGGAGGTGTGTCCTTTGCCTTTGTATTCCAAATCTTTGGCTTGATTCTTGCGTTCCTCTAGTCTGCTGTTGGGTCTCTGTATAATATTTTTTATTTCAGTCAGTGTATGTTTCATTTCTAGTTGGTCCTTTTTCATATCCTTGAGGGTCTCATTAAATTTATCGGCCTTTTCCATGAAATTCTTGAAAAACCTTATAATCGTGGTTTTGAACTCTTATGTCCATTCGTTTGTTCTCCTCCATTTCTTTCGTTTGGGATATGTTTCCTTGCCTCCTCATTTTCGCTGCTTCCCTGAGTTGGTAGGGTAACTTTGTGTACTATTGGTTCAACGGGTCAACCTCCCAGTTACCTGAGGTGGACGCTCTTGGTGCACCCCTGAGTAGACTGTATGTACAGCCTTGTTGTAGTTAAGTCTTGATTGTTGTTGGTGTCACTGGGAGGAATTGACCTCCAGGCCAATTGGCTGTGAGGACCCGCTGTGTCTATAACGGAAGAATTGCTGTGCTGGAGACACGTTTATGGGCGGGACTTGTTCCAGTAGGGCTTTGGCACTCACTGAGTCTGCCTCTTGAATGTGTCCCTTACGAGCATGGTTGAAATCTGGTGTCGTTTCACACCGACCACTAGATGCCCTAGTTTCTGGATCTCCAATGGGGTGCAGGTCAGCTACTGTCTGAGGCCCCCCAGCAGGAGCTACAGCAAGACCTAGTTTTCTCCTCTTTGCTTGGGATTTGGCAGTTTTGGAGCAGTCTGACTGGAGCTGCAGTTAATTTGGTTGAGCTGCCACAAGGCAGGCCATTTTTATGCAAAAGCCGCTGTGTGGAGCCTGGGCGGGTTTGTAGAATGTGCGAGGCGGGGTCTCAGGTTGGGGCGGGGTCTCAGGGCGTCACTAGGAAAGGGCATGGCAAACGGCGATGGCTGCTGTCAGCCGTCTCTGCCTTTCCGCGTTTCCAAGTCCCCGTGTCCCATGCTCCAGCGCAGTAAACACTGATTGCTGGGCGCACCTCTGCAAAAATGTCACTCTCACTTTCCGACCCGATGGCCGAGAGTCCAGCTTCTCCCGGTGGGTGTCTGGGTCCCCTGCGTGTCCCCAGAAACTGGATTTCAGAGTGATCGGGAGCTTATCTCCCTTCGGGTTGAAAAAAAGCCGCGCGCCCCGTCGCCTGCCACCAGCCCGCTACGTGCGCCTCCGTACCTCAGCTTTTCCGCATTTGTTCTCCTTTCTTTTTCCTTCTTAGTTGTAAATCTACCATTCAGCCAGCTTTCCCGTGGTTCTGGGTGGTAGACGTTTTGTCTTTTAGTTGTATTTTTTAAATTGTTGTGCGCAGCGGCAGTTTAGTTGTTTAACTTTGCCGCCATCTTGGTTCCTCCTCCTGTTTCATGTTTTCATTTCCTTGATTTTGTTTATAGTCTTAACTATATGTGTTTATTTTCATTTTAAAATTTGATGTAAATAAAATCATACTGTTTGAAATCTTCTGCAACTTTATTACTTGTCTCTCAGTGTACATTGAGGAAGTTCATTCAGATTGTGAATTTATCCTACTATATAGCCATTTATTGTATAAATGTACATTTTTCTTCTATATTCATGTGGACTTCTTGAACTTGTTTCTTGGTATCATATGTAAGGATTTTCTCTAGCTATATAACTAGAAATAGAGTTGTTGGGTCATAGGGTATATGCATCTTCAACCTTCCTGACACTGCCCAGTTGCTTTCCAGTGTTTATACCCATTTACAAATCCTGTTACTTCATATCCTTATTAACACTTGGTATTGTCAGACTTTTACATTTCCAGCCAGTTGGTGGGTATGAATTGATATATTATTCTGATTTTAAATTTGCATATTTTGGTACTAAATGAGGTTGAGCCCTCTTTCATGCTTTTGTCACAATTGAAGGGGTTCCTGCCTCTATTCAACAGAAGTCAAGAGAGGAGGTGAAACAGGTTCAAAAGAAGTGGTTTACTGAAAACAAGATGGAGGGAAAGGAGACGGGGGAGATTCTTGATGCATCAAGAAAGCACACACTAGTGAAGAGTATGGCTCCACAGACTGCACCTGCATGAAGAATCCAGCCCTATATAAGCCAGACCCTGCAAAATGAATACCTAAATGTTGGTTGGAGAACAGAGGGATGAGGGACAGCAGCCTTTGGTAGCATCATTTTTGATGACATGGAAAAGTGATTAGGATTTAATTTTCTGGCATATTTATGAGCTTGAGTTTTGACGATATGATTAAGTCACTAAGTTATATTTAAATTCAATTTCAGAAATAGAAGTTTTATAAGATATTTTTGAATGATTCAGACTTTTAAAAAATTTATTGGGAGGATGGGAAGGACATGATCAAGTGTTATGTGCTGAAGGTAGATTTATGTGCTGTGTACTTCAGTGTAGTTTTACTTAGTTGGGAAACACCAATTATCTGGCCTTTGTTTATTCCCAGACCTGAGTGGCTAATGGAAGAGGATAATGCCCAGAGGTAACATTTATAGTTGCAGGCATGCTTAAGAATGATATATGCACCAAGAATAATGTGTGCTCTGATCACTCTTGTTTCTACACTGACCCATCCATGTTGAAGGGTCCAGCATAGCCTATTTTCCCAAGCAATTTTCTTACTGAATTGCTTTTTCCATTTTCTTTTATTCTATTATAAAGATTTTGTCCATTAATATCCCAAATAATATATTTATCTCTGGTTTCAGGGCTTGAAGTTTGAAGATGTGGCCATTTTCTTCTCTCAAAAGGAGTGGGAATGCTTGTACTCTACCCAAAAGGATTTGTACCGAGATATAATGTTGGAAAATTATAACAACCTGATCTCCCTGGGTAAGTTTATCTGCCCCTCAAAATTCAGAATTGGCCTTCTGGAATTTTTATGTTCTTTGTTATCAATTTCTCGTGAGTGCTTTTTCAAGTGCCTGGCTGAATTAATGATTCTTGCTTACCAAAGAATAGTTGTTTCTTGTGAAGTTAAAACTTGGCTGCTCCATTTTACAACTTTATCTTTTTCATTCCTCTGACCTTCACCCTTAAACTACTTACACTTCTTTCTTGATAATCATGGATTGATTTTAATTCTGGGACACCCACAACATCCTTTTTTTTTTTTTTTACCTTGAGCAGGACTTTCTGATTCTAAGCCAGATGTGATCTCCTTATTGGAACAGGGGAAAGAACCCTGGATTGTTAAAAAGAAGGAGGCAAAAGAATGGTGCCCAGGTGAGTGATGGTGACTTGTATGGAGAAGGCCATGGCAGGTGGGACTGTGAGAAGGCAGCACTTCTGAGATGTTGGGAGGAAGCTCCCTGAAAAAGCCTGAGATCTCAAGACTGCTTTCGCTGTGTCCCATAGATTTTGGATTGTTGTGTTTCCATTGTCATTTGTTGCCATGATGTTTTTTATTTCTTCCTTGATCTCTCTGGTAACCCAGTCATTGTTTAATAGCATGCTGTTTAGTCTCCATGTGTTTGATTTCTTTGGGTTGTTTTTATTGTAGTTGATTTCCAGTTTTATGCCACTGTGATCTGAGAAGATACTCGGTATGATTTCTATCTTCTTGAATTTGAAGAGACTTTGCCTATGTCCCAGCTTATGGTCTATCTTTGAAAATAGCCCATGTACACTTGAGAAGAATGTATATTCTGTGGCTTTGGGGTGAAATGTTCTGAAAATGTCAATTAATTCCATCTGGTCTAATGAGTCATTTAGGATTGATGTTTCATTGCTGATTTTTTTGTTTAGAAGATTTGTCCAATGGTGATAGTGGGGTACTAAAGTCTCCTACTATGAGTGTATTGCTGTCAATCTCTCCCTTGATATCCTCCAGAAGTTTTTTTTATGTATTTGGATGCTCCTGTATTGTGTGTGTATATGTTTACCAGAGTTATTTCTTCTTGTTGGATTGCTCCCTTTAGTATTATAAAGTGGCCTTCCTTATCTCTTGTTATGTCCTTCACTTGGAGATCTAATTTGTCAGATATAAGTATTGCTACCTCAGCTTTTTGTTCATTTCCATTCGCCTGGAAAACCTTTTCCCATCCCTTCACCCTCAGTCTGTGTGCGTCTTTTTTTCTGAGGTGGGTTTCTTGTAGACAGCAGATATATGGGTCTTGTTTTCTTATCCAATCTGTTACCCTGTGTCTTTTGATTGGGGCATTTAATCCATTTACATTTATAGTTATTATTGATAGGTACTTATTTGTCGCCATTCTTATTCTTTACCCCTGTGTTCCTTCTTCGCTTCCTATATTCTTTTTTACAGCAGACCCTTTAGTATTTCTTGCATTGCTGGTTTAGTGGTGATAAATTTCCTTAGTCCTTTTTTGTCTGTGAAGCTCCTGATTTCACCTTCAATTTTGATTGATAGCCTTGCTGGATACAATATTCTTGGATTCAGACCCTTCTTTGCATGAGTTTGTATATTTCATTCCATTCCCTTCTGGCCTGATTGTTGAGAAATCAGTTGCTAGTCTGATGGAGGTTCTTTTGTATGTAACTTTCTGTCTCTCTCTGGCCACTTTTTTTTTTTTTAATATATTTTATTGATTTTTTTACAGAGAGGAAGAGATAGGGATAGAGAGTTAGAAACATCGATCAGCTGCCTCCTGTGCACCCCCCACTGGGGATGTGCCTGCAACCAAGGTACATGCCCTTGACCGGAATCGAACCCGGGACCCCTGAGTCCGCAGGCCAACGCTCTATCCACTGAGCCAAACCAGTTTCGGCTCTCTGGCCACTTTTAAGATTTTTACTTTGTCGTTGGTGTTTGCCAATTTAATTATAATGTGCCTTGGCGTCGGTCTTTTGGGGTTCATTTTGCTTGGGACTCTGTGAGCTTCTTGGATTTGTGTGGGTTTTTCCTTCCCTATATCGGGGAAGTTTTCTGTCATTATTTCTTCAAACAGGTTTTCTATTCCTTGCTCAGTTGCCTTTCCTTCTGGAACCCCTATTATGCGGATGTTGTTTTGTTTCGTGTTGTCCCCAAGTTCCCTTAGGCTCTCCTTATGATTTAAAATTTTTTTTTCTAGAAGCTGCTCCCTTGGGTATTTTTCCCCACCTTGTCTTCTAGTTCACTGATGCGGTCCTCTGCTTCTTCTAGTCTACTCTGGATGCTTCCTATTGAGTTCTTTATAGCAGTGATGTCATTTTTCATTTCTTCTTGGTTCTTCATTTCCTCTTGGTTCTTACTCATATTGTCGAATTTGTCTTCCATTCTTTTCAGCTACCTTATGACCATTTCTCTGAATTCTTTCTCTGACATGTGGCTAGCCTCTATTTTGTTTACTTCCTTTTCTGGTGATGCCTGCTTTTCTTTCATATGTGGGCTGTTTCTTTGTCTCCCCATGGTCTCTCTTCTCTGGATGTCTGGTTATGTAGTTCTCTCTCTCCTGCATTGATTTAAAGGCACAAAATACAACACAACCAGGTACAAAACACAAGGCACTGAGCAGAAATGTATTCACGCTATTAATAACCCCCAATAAAGGTGACCACCAGAGAAAGGCAAATTAGGGGATAGGAGAGAAAGTAGAAGAGGAAAAAGAAAAAAAAAGGAGTGCCAAAATGTAATTGGGAAAAGGAAAAAAAAAAGAAGTAAGAGAGAAAAGAAAGAGACTAAGAAAGAAAAGGGGAACAAACTATATATATGGGGAGAAAACTCCAAGAGAACAGCCTCTAATCCCAGCAAATGCCAGCAACAAGTACCTGGAGATTAATACAAACTACAAACAACAATTAATATCAAGCGAGGCGAGGGAAAACAGAAGCAAAAAACAAAGCAAACAAAAAAAATAAGCAAAACAATCTCACAAAAAAGCATAAAGAATCAATATAGTCAACATTCAAGCAAACAACAGCATAAGGACAGAGAGAAAAACAATTTCGATATAGTCAACATTCAAGCAAACAACAGCATAAGGACAGAGAGAAAAACAATTTTTTGAATAGTTAAGACAGAGAAGAGAGAGGTGTGTATGGACTTGGAGCAGGGGATTGGAAATTAGATATATAAGTAGGGTGAAATTTTAACGGGGGGTAAACAGAAAGAATAGGGAAAATCTAAAGCAGGAAAAGGGTAAGAGAAACAGGTCACCAAAAGGGGAAAGGTTAGGAAGAGAGTGATGGCATAAAGGTAGAGTTGAGAGAGAGTAAAATGATGCAAAAGGAAAGATGAAAATAGAATGTAGAACACTAATCCCAGAGTAAAATAAAGTGAAAATAAAATGACACTTAAAAAAAATAAAAAAGGTAAAATAGTAGTAGTAATAATACTGATTGAAAATAAAAACGTAATAATTAAAAATGTAAAATCAAGTGAGGAAAAAAGAAAAAATTTAGTTTCTTAAGTAAAAGATGAAGAAAATAAAAATAAACAATAAAAAATAAAAAGTAAAAAAATAAATGTGCAATAGTGAAGGTCATTCACTTCCTCTATTGTTCTGTTTGTTACGCCTGTTTCCCAGTCAGGACAGTGTTGCAGATCCCTGCGTTCCACTACTCTTCAGTGTTGTAAGCCAGTGCTGATTTTTAAGCAGGCAGTGTCTTAATTTCTCGTATTCCTTTATTTTTGATTACACAAGAGTCAATTTGTGATTCAGCCTGTGGGTGGCAGTGTTTCTGGATTGATTTCCGGATCTATTTGGCCTCTCTAGGCTGTGTTTAGAGCCTTCTTTCCCTGTGGCACTCAATACCGGTTTGTGGGGGTGGGCTGCCTCAGAGCTGGCTCTCTGAAGGTCACTTCCAGCTCTGATCCCCAGGTTCCAGAAAAACAACTTTCCCCTGCAGTCTCCCAGGGTGTCCCCAACTGGGTGATCCTATGTATTGGGCTTAGTAATCAGAAGCAAGGATTTGAAGAGGAAAAAGCCCAAGAGTGCAAACAACGGGGCTGCAGGCAAGTGTGCGTATCCTCCTTTCCCCCTTGGGTCTAAGCCGCTGGCACACTTTGAAGATTTTTAGGCTTTCCTTTTGCATCAGAACAAAATAGGTTGCTTTATAGAGATCCCTTCTGTTAGCACCTCTGAGGACCCCTTTTCACATTCATGGATCATGCCAGTCCCAACAGCTACGGAGTTTTCTAAGCACAGACTTCCCCAGTCCTCCAGCTCCCACAAAGCGTGCATTTCTCTCTCCCGCCGCTGCCAGGACCAGAGACCTCACCTTATCCCAGGCGAAATCTGACCTTTCCGTGGTGGAGTGTAGACCTCCTCTGAAACCGCATGTTTGCACCAAGTGGGGACCAGTGTTCTGGGGCTCGCAGCTGTTCGGTGGTTGCCGCAGTTGTAGCTTTTCAAGCTTCCGATAAGATCCACTTTCCCCTTCAAGATGGAGCGGTCTCCGTAACCTAGCAGGTTGCTCTGAGAGGGAACCCAGCTGCAGTGGGGGCTGCCCGGTCAGGGGAATCCCGTCCAGCAGTCCCCCACCTTCTCCTGGAGTTTAGCTCGCCAACAAATACTCCCCGTGCTACCCTCAGCTCTTCTTTCTTTCTGCTCTGGGACAAGGCTCGGGACCCGTCTGTCTATTCTGCCGCCATTTTCAAAACAAAAAACAAACAGAAAAACCCCGCTGTCCTGTTTTTTAATTGTTTTTTTCTTTTTGGTTCTCTGATTGATTTTTTTGAACCATGTCTTCTAATACACTGATCCAATCCTCAGCTTCCCCTAGTCTGCTGTGTATTCCTTCTAATGTGTTCTTTATTAGTGCTATGTCATTCTTCATTTCCAACTGTTCTTTTTTCATAGTTACTATATCTTTTCTAATACTGTTGAGCATCTTCACCATCATTATTCTGATCTCTAAACCAGATACATTTTAATCTCCATTTCATTTATCTTTTCTTCTGGAGGAATTTCTTACTCTTTCCTTCGGAGGTTGTTGCTTTTTCCTCCACTTTTGGCTAACTGTTTGGGTTTGTGACCATGTATTAGATAGATCTGCTACGCCTCTGAATCTCTAGTGCAGGACAGTGGCTAATACTATTTCTGACTAAGTAGACCTGGCAAATACTCAAAGACTCCAGAGATCCACCTCTGCCTGCTGACTGATTCAATTCAGTCTTAAGTAGTCGTCAGGCAATTGTCCACAGGTGGGGGAAAGGTTTTCTAATGGGGTGGGGCAATTGCTTCTGCCTGGAGGCTAATTGTTAATCTCAGTCTCTTAATGGGTCTCCACACTGTGGGTTAAAGGTTTTTCCGATAGAGTGGGTCAACTGTCTTCCCCCAAGCAATAACCGCCTGGATAGCTAATGTCTACATGAGATAGATGACCTCTGCAGTATGAGGGAATGACCCAGACAGGAAGCTGGGGTGCCTGTCTTCTGAGCTCTAACCCCAGAGTCCCCAACCCTGGCTTTTACTCACATAGCTCCAGTCAACTGCCCTCCCTCTGCCGGAGCCCAAGATGAGTGGCTACACACAAAATTTTTTGCTATGGCTCTTTAAGAGAGTGCCTGTATTTCCAGCCTTCTCTCCCTGGCAGACAGCAACCCTGCTGCTTTTCACTGCCAGATGTTATGTGGGTACCTTTCTCAGTTCTGGTGCTCTCTTCCAGGGAGTCCAGCTTGGGGATTAGACCCCAGAGTTGTCAGTGGAAACCCCCCCATAGCTGAGATATCTCTCCTGAACATCAGGTGCTGTCTGTGGGAGCCTGGCCACTCCTTTCACGCCTCTTCCCTTCCATTCAATCTCAATGAGGTCTCCTCTTTCCATCCTTGGTTATTTTGGTTATCCAGCTAGTCTTCAGTTGATTATTCAGAGAGAGAGAGTGAGTGTGTGTGTGTGTGTGTGTGTGTGTGTGTGTGTGTGTTTTGTGATTACAGTTTGGTCCTGGGAGCATTCACTTATTCCTCTGTCATTTTTTCCTTATACTTTATATATGACTTTCTTTGGTTCTTTCAGCAAATATGTATATTTATAATAGCTTAGTTCAAGTGTTTGCCTAAGTAAGTGCATTAACTGTGCTCCTTCAGGGATATTGTCTATTGGTTCCTTTTTGTTTTCTGTGTATGTGGCATGTTCCCTGTATCTTTGTATGTCTCATCTTTTTTGGCAAATGTAGACATTTTAAATAATGTATTGTCACAGGTCTGGTATCTTTAGTTGTTGTTTCCTTGATTTGTTTTTTTAGTTGTTGTTTTGTTTCTTTGATTTAGCAGTTTTCTTTGGCTAATTTTGTCCCGCCTGTTCTCTGTAGTTTGCAGCCTCTTAAGTTTTACAGTAGCTTTTTTTTTAAGTTCTTGTTTTTATTTTTTAGCTTGGTTTCCTGGGGGTTACTCATGGGTCATTGTAAATTGGTGATAAGTCAATGATTGCTTAGAAGATTTCTTTAAATGCCTTGCCTATATTTCTTCTACCCTTTGCAAAGGAAATCTATGTGAGAAAGCTGACCTTAAAACTTTAGGCAACTTATATTACAGTCTTAGCATGCACTTTATGATTTCACAGGACCTCAAAGTTAGGCAAATATGAATGATTGGGCTTTTTAAAAAATATATTTTTATTGATTTCTGAGAGGAAGGAAGAGGGAGAGAGAGGTAGAAACATCCATGATGAGAGAGAATCATGAATCGGCTGCCTCCTGCAAGTCCGCCACTGGGGATTGAGCCTATAACCAGGGCATGTGCCCTTGACTGGAATTGAACCTGGGACCTTTCAGTTCGCAGGCCAACGCTCTATCCACAGCCAAACCAGGTAGGGCTGGTTGGGCTTTTTATATTCCTAGGAACCTGTTGGACATTTTTAGAGTTTTCTGTGGTCACCTAGTTCTTAAGATTTCCTTCCAGATTCCCCTCTAGTTATTGGTTGCCCCAACTGAAATTAGAGCCTTAGTTAGCTCCTGTGTTGCCATTGCTTGCTATTGTTTTCAGTAATGCTGTAGGATAGAACTTCCCATCCCTCCACTCTCCCATCCTAGTTGAGCCCTGATTCAAATTAAATAGTAACAACAACTTGGGAATCTATTTTCCAGAGAGCTATAAGTTCTGAAAAAATATGGGATGGATTGTGGTGCTTTTAATGGGACTCCAGAAGAGATCAGACTTCTCCATTGGCTGCAAATCGGCTAGCAGCTGTGTCAGTGAGCTGGTGAAAGGGGAAATTGGAATAGCCCCACAATTTTAAATTAAAATATCAGATCCTAATTATCTCCCCAAGTTTGCTTATTTGTTTCTTTGCAGTCTTTTTATTGTTTTTGTAGGAAAAAGTAAGTTTACCAAGGTTCCCACTCTGAAATCAATCTCCTGTCTTCTGTTTTGCATTTAGAGTTATCTATTGGTCAACATTCAACAATTTCTTATTGCTTATACAACAGTGAAAAAAGTGAAAGGCCCCGTCTCATGGAGTTTATTGTACTTCTAGTGGGGAAAAATGGACAAAGTAGATACATATGTAATGTTATTTAAATAACAGTACATTTTGAAGAAAAAAAAATCTTACTTCATTTAAGTTAGAGAATGGTGAGAGGTGATTCTGTAATATTGGATTGTGTTGGGGATGGTCCTCTGAAGAAATAATATTGGAGCCAGGGGCGACCTGAAAGCAGGGAGAAAATGAGATGTCTGAAGATGCAGCAGGGAGGGAGGATCAAGGGAGAGAGAACAATAAGCACAAAAGCTCTGGAGAGAAAATGGGCTTCGTGAATGGAGTATCAGCAAGAAGCCAGTATATGAGTTAAGATATAGTTTTGTTGTGTGTTACAGACATCCAGATTACAGTAGTTTTGACCCATAAAATTTCATTTTACTCTTGTACCAGTTTGTAAGTTGAGGATTCAGAGCTATAGGAGCTCATTTCTACCCCACCTCAGGTTCTAGTAATGAAGATGTGGCCTTCATCTATCTAGTGCATGAGGGGTCATCACAAGATTCAACTATAAGATTGTTTTCCCCAATATTTAAAGTAACATCATCTTCTGACATCTGATGTCTGGAATATGGGGGTTCATGGTCTAATTTTTTTTTTTATTGTTTTTATTGTTTGAAAATCTTCATAATAATGCCAGGTAAATAGTTACATGGCATATGATGAAAGTGCACTATAAAAAATAGAGTAAGAGTGATGAGGGTTCTATTTTATAAAGAGTAATCTCATAAGTTGCCATTTGATTAGAGGTCAGAATGAAGTAATTGAATAAGTCATATTGATATCTTAGGGAAGATATTTCCAGGCAGAGATTCTGAAGCAGGGGTGTGTTTGGCAAGTTTGAAGAACATCTCATTGGTCAAGAGCAAGAGCAGAGTCAGCTAAAGGGAGGAGATAGGCAATGAGGTCAGAAAGAGGTAATGCAAAAATTCAGGGAAGACACTGTAGACCACATAAAAACTTTTATTTTTACTCTTCCTGAGGAAGAAATTCAGTGGAGGTTTTTGAGCAGAAGAATGATATAATTTATCTTAACAAGGATACGCTAGTTATTGTATTGGGCATGAAATATTAGGAAGGCAACAGTGAAAGTAGGGAGACCCATTATGATAGTACTAGAGGCCTGGTGCATGAAATTCATGCATTGCGGGGGGGGGGGGGCTCAGCGCAACTTGTACCCTCTCACAATCTGGGACCCATGGCTCCTAACAGCTCACTTGCCTGCCTGATCACCCCTAACCACCTCTGCCTGCCTGCCTGATCGCCCCTAACCACTCTGCCTGCCTGTCTGTTGCTCCTAACTGCTCACCTGCCTGCCTGATTGTCCCTAACTGTTTGCTTGCCTACCTGATCACCTCTAACCACTCACCTGCCTGCCTGATCGACCCTAACCTCCTCTGCCTGCCTGCCTGATTGCCCCTAACCGTCTCTGCCTTGGCCCCCGCCACCGCAGCTTCATCCAGAAGGACATCCGGAATGACATCTGGAAGGTTGTTCAGCTAGCCTGTCTAATTAGCATATTATACTTTTAATATTATAGATTTTAATCTTAGTATGGTTGGACAGGTGGTAAAGATACTGATAGAAGTAGTCATAATCTGGATATATTTTGAGGCTAGAAATGGGAGGACTTGCTGTTAGTTGTAATGTCCTACTCCTTTAGATTCTTGTTTAGTTGATCTTAGACGGTTCCTCGACATTGTATTTTACAAGTTCCTCAGCTGATTCAGCTTCTCACCAGAGGTGAAGAACCATTTTTTTAAATTAAAAAAATCTTTATTGTTGAAAGTATTACAGATGTCCCTTTTTTATCCCCATTGACACCCTCCACCCTACCCCCAGATCTACCACCTCCTATGTCCATGGGTTATGCATATAATTTCTTTGGTTAATCTGTATGTCCTCTTTGGAGAATATTTGACAGGAATGGAGTAAGGAATGGAGTAAAGACAGTCTCTTCAATAAATGTTTTGGGATAAATGGACAGGTACATGCAAAAAAAATGAAACTAGACCACCAACTTACACCATACACAAAAATAAACTAAAAATAGATAAAAGACTTAAATGTAAGTCTGAAACCATAAAAATCCTAGAGAAAACCATAGGTAGCAAAATTTCAGACATCTCTTATAGCAATACTAGAGGCCCAATGCACGAAATTCGTGCAAGGGGCTCGGCTCTTGCAGCCATGGCAGCTGCCCTCAGCCCATAGCCCTGGCTTCATCCAAAAGGTCATTTGGCTGTCCAGTCTAATTAGCATAGATGTTATTATTATAGATGTTTGCCAATACATTTCCTAGGGCAAGGGAAACAAAGGAAAATGTAAACAAATGGGACTACATCAAAATAAAAAGCTTCTGCACAGTAAAAAAAACCAATAACAAAATGAAAAGGGATCCCACTATATGGGTGAGCATATATATCAATGATACATCTGACAAGAGGTTAATTTCCAAAATATATAAAGAACTCATACAACTTAACAAAAGGAAGACAGGCAATTCAATTTAAAAAATGGGTGAAGGACCTAAATAGACACTTCTCCAAAGAACTACTACTTCTGTAAGTCCACCTCATTTTCTCTATTCTCATTTTCCCCTGCCCCTTGTTTTTTTTTTTTAATTGCAAAGCAATCTTAAGAGCTATTTATTTGCTATTTTTAGCTTGTAATTTCTACCTTAGAAAAGCTTTCCTTTTTCCTGCAATAAAAAATACCTCCTATTTTCTTGTTATCTTACAGATTGGGAGTCCAGAAGAGAAACCAAGAATTTGTCTCCAAAGGAGGGCAGTTATGAAATTAAATCGTTGCAACCAAAGATAACAAAAAGACCGATAAGTTCTAACCTAGTGTGCACTAGGGTCAAAGATAATAGTGAAATCAAATGCTACTTGGAGAAACAACAGGATGGACATTTCAGACCAGTGGTAATGACCTCTGAAGAAAGGTCTGCTTCTATTCAGTGTACAGTCAATAGACTTCCTCAGATAATTCATACTGGAGTGAAATGTGAATGCAAGAAATGTAAGGAAGCTTTCAATTACCAAGCATACCACCTCCAACATGAAAGCAGTCATAAGGAAAAAAGCTCTAAATGTGGAGACTATGGTAAAGCCTTTAATAGCAGATCAGACTTGATTAAACATCAAAGAATTCATGAAAGAAAGAAAAGTAATGAACATGAGAAATGTGCCTTTATTCATGACTCTGAAATTACTAAACCTCAGAGCATTAATACTGGTGAGAAAGCTCATAAATGTAAAGAATGTGGGAAAGCCTTTCATTCTAGCTCACAACTTACAAAACATCAAAGGATTCATATTGGTGAGAAACCCTATAAATGTAAGGAGTGTGAGAAGGCATTTCCATCTACCTCACAACTTAATTTACATCAGAGAATTCATACAGATGAGAAATACTATGAATGTAAGGAATGTGGAAAAGCCTTCACCCGTCCCTCACACCTTTTTCGACATCAGAGAATCCATACAGGTGAGAAACCCCATAAATGTAAGGAATGTGGCAAAGCTTTTCGTTATGATACACAGCTTAGTCTTCATCAAATAATTCATACTGGTGAAAGACGCTATGAATGTAAAGAATGTGGAAAGGCATATAGTTGTGCCTCACAACTGAATCTGCATCAAAGAATTCATACTGGTGAGAAACCTCATAAATGTAAGGAGTGTGGGAAAGCTTTTATCTCTGATTCACATCTTATTCGACATCAGAGTGTTCATACTGGTGAGAAACCATATAAATGTAAGGAATGTGGGAAGTCCTTTCGCCGTGGCTCAGAACTTACTCGACATCAGAGAGCTCACAGTGGTGAGAAACCCTATAAATGTAAGGAATGTGGAATGGCCTTTACTTGTAGCACAGAACTTATTCGACATAAAAAAATTCACACTGGTGAGAGACCCCATAAATGTAAGGAATGTGAGAAAGCTTTTATTAGAAGGTCAGAACTTATTCATCACCAGAGAAGTCATACTGGTGAAAAACCATATGAGTGTAAGGAATGTGGGAAGGCCTTTGGTCGCAGCTCAGAACTTAATCGACACCAGAAAATTCACACTGGTGAGAAACCTTATGAATGTAAGCAATGTGGAAAAGCCTTTATTCGTGGCTCACACCTTAGTCAACATCAAAAAATTCATGCAGCATAAAGGAATGAATGAAGACATGAGGGAAGGTTCAGAATTTAATTGTAATCTGAAGTTCATATTAGTAAAATAGAAACAAACAAAACCCCCTGTGATTATAAGGAAATGTGGGAAAGCATTTGAGGATAATAATTTAATAACAGAGTTTGTACTGTGGATATAAAGTCTTTATTTAAGGGCCAGAATTTATCGAGCATTTGTTACTGATGAGAAACCTTGTAAGTGTTAGGAATTGAAAGCGTTTATTTGTGTTTTAAAATCCATTTGATATCAGAGTTCAATTGGTGCAAGAGCAAAAACCTTCATGAAGGTAAGGAAAGTGTGAAGGCAGCAAATATGTTAGAGACATTAATCATTTAAATCTTTCTCAACATCAGGGTCATTAACCTTTAGGGAAATAAAAGATTTATAATCTAAATGGCATATATATGGGACACCAATTTGCTTTAGCTAACAAGTTATTTATCTCATAGTGACACTTAATGAAGGCTACATTAATATTAAAATTGTAGAAAATTAGTTTACCCTGCCCAAATCTTGTTCAGATTTGCAAACTCATTTTCTAAAATTAACTTGAACTGAATCAGAGTGGGAAAGGATTTAACCAATATTTAGTCTTTATTTGCCATCACCACTATATCTTATATTTTATAGAGCAAATTATTTAACTATGTCTAAGTTTTCTCATTTATAAATTGGTAATATTAGCACCATATTTTTAGTAGCATTGTGAAGATTAAATAATTACATTATATCCCATAGAACAGTGTCTGTATTGTATTGAGAGTCTGCTAGATAAGAGTTGCCTTTATTATTAATAAGCATTTTTATTTTCATAAGTGTGTATTACTGGAGATTATACAAGAGGAAAGCCTCTGGGGTTCAGTGACTATATGAACATCTTAATTCATGCCTTTATTGAAGAATGGTAAGTAATTCCTTCTGGAGAAAAATTTAAAAACAAACTTTTGTCATACCTTACATTGTTGTCCCATCAGAAGATTCATAATGTAAAGAACCCCAGTAGAATAAAAGTGGGTAGCTCTGAGGTCAGGGTGAAGTCCTGGATGATATATTAAGACATTAAAAAAAATTACATAGAGCACACCATATGGCTTCTGTTCTGGATAATTAGAAAATAACAAAGCCTTAGTCTAAATGCATTTTTTTCTATATGGAAATTTAAAAGATAACTAAATATTTTTATATTAAAAGGCAAATTATCATTAGTAATGAATGACAAAGAGAAGACTACATGTTGAAATTTGCAGGATACAGCAATGCAATACTTGAGGAAAATTTACTTCTTTCAATATGTATAGGAAACAGGAAAAATTAAGGCCAGGATTCTTTCCCACTTACCTATACTTGGTACACTGCCCATTCCCTATTCCTGGTAGGTTCCCAGTAAACATTGTTGATCAAAGGAATAAGAGAGTGAATGAATAAGCATTTGACCCTCATATGTTGAAAAGTTCTAACAAAGTAAGTATAGAGCCACAAAAGAAAGAAAAAAACTTGAAAACATTTTTTTAAATAAAAAACACTATCCTATAAAGAAAAAAACAATTCATGAATAAGAGAGGGTATATAATTACAAAAGTGGAGGATATTTAAAGGAATAAGACAATATTATTGTGGCTGATACTGTTGGTTGCCTATTCATTGGTATTAACTATTCTTCCTTTGCCAGGGTTACCTGCCACCCACTTAAGTCTAAATGCGAGATGCTTGCTCACCTTGCTTGCTTTGCATCTTGGCATATGTATACCAGTCCTGGCCATAGGAGAATTGAGCAAAAGTCTGCAAGTGAGCTTCAGTTAAGTTTTCTTTCCAGGAAATGGTCTTCTTTTATACAGAATGCATGTCTATATGTCTGTGTGATATCTGGAATTATGGCCATTTTGCAACCGGAGGGGTAAGAGACAGATTGGCATGGGATAGGTGGGAATTACCTTTGTCCTTAACATTGTTGAGCTGATGAAACAATTCAGAACTGCCCTATTCCTAGACTTGTGTGAAAAAGAAACTCCATCCTATCTGTTATAAGTTTATACTCAACTTTTTATAATATATCTGAGTCTCAGGAAAAAATATTTTTATAAATATATATACACACACATTTATTCAACTTTAGTAAGATGGGACATTGTTTATATTAATCTTTTTATAGTATAACAAATTGTGGGAAAGCATTACTTTCTTAAACATTAATACCTTGGACATATTTCAGGTATGATTTCAGAGCACTACAATATATTGAATATGGAATTAAAGTGAGTCATGATCCTTTTGCTTTTGGAGAGTCTTGCCTTCAATTTGTAAAAAAAAAAGGCAACATCTGTAACATGCAATAAAGCAAACCACAATATGCCTATATGTGTATATGCACATTCAATTATGTTTTTTTTTCTTTTCATTTTTTTATTAAGGTATTATATGTGTACATATCTTACCATTGCCCGCCCCCTCCACCCCACTCCCAAACATGCCCTCACCCCCCGGAGTTTTGTGTCCATTGATTATGCTTATATATATGCATACAAGTCCTTCGGTTGATCTCTTATCTCCCCCACCTCTCCCTAACCTTCCCGCTGTAATTTGACAGTCTGTTTGATGCTTTACTGTCTCTGTATCTATCTTTTTGTTCATCAGTTTATAGTGTTCTTTATTATCCATAAATGAGTGAGATCATGTGGTATTTTTCTTTCATTGACTGGCTTATTTCACTTAGCATAATGTTCTCCAATTCCATCCAGGTTGCTGTGAATGGTAAGAATTCCTTCTTTTTTTATGGCAGCATAGTATTCCATTGTGTAGATGTACCATAGTTTTCTGATCCAGTCATCTGCTGACGGGCACCTAGGCTGTTTCCAAATCTTAGCTATTGTAAATTGTGCTATGCACATTCAATTGTGATTTGGTAATTCATAGGAAATGTGTGTTTAGAGTATTTTGCAGTGTGCCTATCTATATTCAGCTTTTTACAGTTGTCTGAAATCCTAGAAAAGTACTATTTTCCTGAATAAAGTAAGAATCAAGAAAAAAAACTAAAGAACTACACCACGTTATTCCTCTATTACCAGAGAATCTTACACATAAAATCTTCTAAGTGTTCAGTATAACAAAGCCATAGTTACAAGGCTAGCATAACCCGTTGACCAAATTTGAGTAAGGAAAGTATCCAAATCCAAATCAGCTATAAAAAATAGTATATTGTATTCATCGTATATGAATATTCTAATTAGAATACCAAGTCAAATCTAGCAGTCTAATAGAAAAGCAATAGGATTTTTTTAATCCAGAATAAAGTGACCTGACCTGTCCAATTGTTTGAAAGTGTAATGTGTAAAGAGAACCAAGATAGTGGTGTAGGTGAGTGTCAGTACACACCACTCCTATAACCACATCAAAATTTCAACTAAAATATAGAACAACCATTACTTAGAACCACTGAAAGCGTCTTTACTTCTCTAGTTCTACAACTAGAAAAGTAAAGAAGTAAGCACATTGAGATTGTGCAGGAGGGTCACAGGCATGGAATGGGCTGGTCCAACACCCGTGTGCCCTTTTATTAACTGGGAGGGAGATGGTTGCTGAGGAGGCTGCCCGTCAGGAGCAAGGGGTCCCAGCCCAGGGTTCCAGAGCTGGGAAGAGAAGTCCCAAACCTACAGGCTATAAAAACCAATGGGGATTGGAGCTGCATGATATAGAGGTTGCTAGAGACTCAGGTGTTCCTTTTAAAGGGCCAGTGCACAAACTTACTCAGACTCAATCCCTCTGACCTCCAGTATTGGCAGGTTTAGGGGACCCAGACACATATTGGAACTGGATTATCTGGCATCAGGGCAGGAATTTAGGGCCAGTTTAATCCCAGATGCGGGTGCTTGCAGGGGTCATTGTTCCTGTGCTGGGACTTCCCCTGTTGCAGAGCTGAGTGGCAGGGTCCATATCTGTGTCTCCATCAGCCTGGCTTAAACTGTTTGCCCTGATGATTTCCTGAGATCCCATCCAATTTGCAGCCCCACCCAAGCTGTTTGCAGCTGTTTTTCAATATGAATGTCCTGTCCTGGTTCAAGCTTCAGACTTTGCTAAAATCTCTCAAAAAGCTGCAGATGTTACCAGCATGCTCCAAACCTATTAATAAAAGGACAAGACCTGGCACTAGCACCAGTCTGCTTTGCTTCACAGCTGGGCCTCACCTGGGCACTTCCAAGCCCAATACAAATAGCATCATTTGCAGATCTCATCCTGCTAAGTGGCCCAAGGCAGTGGCTGACTGACCCTCCCTGAAGGCCTTAGAGCCAGTGCACCTGGTGGACAGCTTCAGATCATACCAGAATACAACTCTACACATCCATAAGTGACACACTCAAGGAGCAGACACAGTGAGCACCAAAGCCCCCTGAAGCACGTCCTATGCTATAGAGGTGTTTTCTGCACGTCAGCTTTTTCATTTTAGTCACAGCTTGTCCTCACAGCCAACTGGCCTGGGGATCCGCCCCAGGCTTTAGGCTTGGGAAGGAGTTCCCCACCCGCACCTCTGATCGCAGGCTCGGCCCTTTCCCAAGCCTAAAGCCTCCGCCCCAGGCTTTAGGCTTGGGAAGGGGTTCCACACCCCCCACCCCCCACCCCGCACCTCTGATTGTAGGCTTGGCCCCTTCCTAAGCCTAAAGCCTCCGTCCCAGCTTTAGGCTTGGGAAGGGGTCTCCCATCCCCCAGAACCTCCGATCACAGGCTTAGCACCTCCCCAAGCTTAAAGCCTCCGCCCCAGGTTTAGGCTTGGGAAGGGGTTCCCCCCAGCTCTTCCCCAAGTCTAAAGCCTCCACCCCTGGCTTTAGGCTTGGGAAGGGGTTTCCCCCAGCACCTCTGATCATAGGCTTGGCCTCTTACCACGCCTAAAGCCTAAAGCACCAGACTGAAGCAACCCCCAGCTCTCTGCGATTGATTGCAGGTGGTCTGCTCCGGCACCAGGCCGAAAACCTCCACCAGAGGTCTGCTCAGGGCACCTATGTATGCAAGTTAACTTCCATCTTGGTTGGGTTAATTTGCATACTCTCCCTGATTGGCTACTGGGTGTGGCTTGGGCATAGCGAAGGTGCGGTCAATTTGCATATTATGCTTTTATTAGGTAGGATATTCATTTCTTCCTGAATAGAACTTTGGTGATATCTGACAAGTTTACATATTCGGGCATTTCATTAACAATAATTTCTAAGTAGTCTATAATTTTAGTTTTGATATTAAATATTTTTATTAAAACCTTAAAAAACAAACAGTAGAAATATTATTATGAACCCCCATAAATGAACCATTCCACTTCATTAATTATCAACATTTTGTCAATCTACTTTCCAGTTCTCTTTCATTCTTTTTCTATTGCTGGAGTATTTTAATGTAAATCTGGATATCTTATCCTATCTAATAAAGAGGGAATATGCTAATTGACCCTCACACTGTCACAAAGATGGCAGCACCAACAGCCAATAAGGAGGGAATATGCTAATTGACTGCCATGCTCTCAAAGATGGTGGTGCCCACTGACACAAGATAGTGGTGCCCAGTCCCCTCAGCCCCTCAGCTGCCCAGGGCCGGCCCAAGGCACAGGCAAGCCTCAGATGGCGGGTGCCCAGCCATCCAGGGCCACCTGAGGCTCAGGTAACCAGGGCCAGCCGAGGCTTGCGCTGCCGGCAGTGGCAACAGCAGAGGTGTGATGGGGCATCGTCTTCCTCTGATAGCCGGGTCACCTCCTGCCCCTGAGGGCTCCTGGACTGTGAGAGGGGGCAGGCCGGGCTGAGTGACCCCCCCCTCCAGTGCATGAATTTTCATGCACTGGGCCTCTAGTCATTTCATAAACATATAAGCATGTATCTCTAACACACAGGAGCACTTATATTTCTTAACCACATTGACATGATCATCCTTAACAAAATTATTTCTAAATATCATCTAATTAACTCGGTGCATGTCCACATTTCCCCCAGTCTCCAAAATCTTTTTACATTTTGTTCAAAATAAGTCCAAGTAATGCCCACACATTAAATTTAGTTGATATGTTTCTTGTGTCTTTTAATCTAACAGTTACCCTTCCTTTTTTTTTTTTTCATGCCACTCATTATTTGAAGAAAGTAGGTTATTTTGTAGAATTTTACACATTCTGGATCTGTTTGGCTGCTTGGTTGTGTTGCCACTTATTTTATTCATCTATTCCACTAATTCTTGGTTTAAAATAATTTGATGTAAAGATTTAATTCCTTCAGTTCATGATGTTGGAAATAAGGTTTTATAAGTAGTGGTGCATACTTCCTATTGCATTCTTTCAGGAGGTGAATAGTCTGATAGTCCCACTTTTATAGAGGCTAAAATTGATGAACAGATTCAGAGGTGGTCAGCTTGCCAAGTCTATTCTAGCATTCTCACTATAAAATATTTCACTTAATAGTTGTAATATTTACTGATTATCTTCTGGACCCATTATTCCATTAGAAAACTAGAGAGTAGTGATTTTTTCTAATCTTATGAATCACTGTATTTTCTAGATTTAAAAATTATTCTAATTTGATGAGCTTTCGTTGGTTATGAAACTTTTTCAAAAGGGAAAAACAAAATAAATTATTTAACCCTTGCCAATTTTCAGGATGAGTCGGTGCCTAGGCACCATCCATAGCTGACGAATTGTATAGCCATAACCAAGTAAACTAACTATTAAGGGGGTCATTTCAAAAGACCCAACTTCCACTGGTTGAAGATGGGACAATTTGAGCATCAAAAGTTATACTGACTGTAAAAAAAAAATGTTTTCTTTTATACAAGTGTTTTATGCACACAAACACATGCATGCATGTGCAGATACAATATTAAATTTCCAAATGATTTATTTCCTTTTTGCCATCTTTTTGATAGTTTCTAATTAATTTTGAATAGAGATAATAAATCTTCACTTTCAGGAATTTATTATGGGAAAATAATTTCATCTTTCTCTTTGAGTTTTCAATAGTTGTACTCTTAACAACATCATATTCATGAAATTCTTAAGGCTTTCTTTTCAGCATGAAATTTCTGATGCAGCTTAAATGATGAACTTTTCACATTCAATATAACATTCTAGGTTTTATCCAGAATAAATTAAATACATCCTGAGCAGAAATAGGAGGCATTTCTCAATTTTTTACTCCCATAGGAAATTCCTTTCACATGAATTTACTAATACTAATGATAACAATTACAGAAAATATATACAGTAAACATGCTATGTGGCTGCTATTTTTCCAAGTATTAACTACTTAATACTTATAATTCTATTACAGTGTACACAGGCTTTCTCTAAACTGGCCCCAGTGGTCCCTACCTCCTGGTCTTCACACTCATGGAATCCTCTTCCCTTGAGTGTAGGCAACCTAGAAACTTGCTTCTAGCCAGTAGAAGACACAAAGTGATGAAATATTCCTTCAGTGATTCGACTACACAAGATTATAAATTTTATGATTCTAGCAGACTATTTGTTGATGAAGCAGCCATGTTGAAGAGGCCTATGTGGCAAGGAACTGAGGTCAGCCTTTTGTCAACAGTCAGAAACTTAGGACCTCAGTGCAGTAGCCCTCAAGAAAATAAATTCAGCCAACAACCATATGAGGTTGGAAGTAGATCCCTTTCCCAGTTAAGCCTTCAGATCAGACCCAGCCTTAGCTAAAATCTTGATTTTAGCCTCCTGGGAAATTCTGAAGCAGAAGACCCAACTAAGTTACACCCAGACACCCAATCCATAGAAATTATAAAATAATATATATGTATTATTTTAACCTATTAATTAAGTTGTAATTTATTATACAGCAATAAATAATATACATATTATCACCTTTTTACAAGTGAACAAGATGAGGCACAGACGTTTAAGAACCTTGTCCAGTAACAAAGTTGTAATAAAGTAGTGAAATGGAGACAATGATAAAGAAAGCTAGCCGAAACCAGTTTGGCTCAGTGGATAGAGCGTCGGCCTGCGGACTGAAAGGTCCCAGGTTCGATTCCGGTCAAGGGCATGTACCTTGGTTGCGGGCACATCCCCAGTAGGGGGTGTGCAAGAGGCAGCTGATTGATGTTACTCTATCATGGATGTTTCTAACTCTCTATCCCTCTCTCTTCCTCTCTGTAATAAAATCAATAAAATAAAAAAAAAGAAAGCTAAAGCTTTTCTTATATTAATTGTATTATTCTCTGACATACATTTGCCAGAGGCGATATTTGAATGGTGAAGGAAGGCTTTTAAAGCAATTTTTTTTTCTGTAGCATGAAAACAATTCTCAAAAATGAATTTTGTGATATTCTGTAACATAATGTACATATCAAGGCTTTCTTGTATTAAATTCCATTATGAATTTTCTGATGTTGAGTAAGGTGTGAATGCTGTCTAAAGGCCTTCTTACATTCCTTACATTTGTAGGGTTTCTCCCCTGTATGAATTCTCTGATGTTGAGTAAGAAATGAATAAAGTCTAAAAGCCTTACCACACTCCTTACATTCATAAGGTTTCTCACCAGTATGAATACTCTGATGTTGAGTAAGTTGCGAGAGTAGTCTAAAGGGTTTCCTACACTCCTTACATTCATAGGGTTTCTCACCAGTATGAATACTCTGATGTTGAGTAAGTTGAGAAAGCAGTCTAAAGGCCTTCCCACATTCTTCACATTCATAAGGTTTCTCACCAATATGAATGCTCTGATGTGAAATAAGTTGTGAGTAACTACTAAAGGTCTTCCAGCATTCCATACATTCATAGGGTTTCTCATGAGTATGAATTCTCTGGTGACGAACAAGTTGTTGTCTTAATCTAAAGGTCTTCCCACACTCCTTACATTCATAGGGTTTCTCACCAGTGTGAATACTCTGATGGACAGTAAGTTGTTGGCATATTCTAAAAGTCTTTCCACATGCCTTACATTCATAGGGCTTCTCACCAAAATGAATTTTCTGATGTACTCGAAGGTCTGGGCTACACACGAAGGCTTTCCCACACTGCTTACATTCATAGAGCTTCTCAGCAATATGAAGTCTCTGGTGCCGAGAAAGGTGTGTACACTGTCTAAAGGTCTTCCCACACACCTTACATTCGTAGGGTTTCTCACCGGTGTGAATTCTCTGATGTCGAGCAAGTTGCTGATGTACCCTAAAGGCCTTCCCACATTCTTTACATTCATAGGGCTTTTCACCAGTGTGGAGTCTCTGATGTTGAGTGAGTTCTTGGAGCACTGTAAAGGCCTTCCCGCATTCCTTACATTGATAGGGTTTCTCACCGGTATGAAGTTTGTGATGTCGAATAAGGTGTGCACGCTGTCTAAAAGCTTGCCCACATTCCTTACATTTATAAGGTTTCTCACCAGTATGAATTCTCAGGTGCTGACTAAGTGTTGAGCGACGAATAAAGGTCTTCCTACATTCCTTGCATTCATATAACTTTTCCCTATTATGAACTCTCTGATATTCAGCAAGAAAATTATGCTTTTTGTAAGTGGTCATTTTTTCAGAAGTAATTTTCACTTGCCCCAAACATCCTTCTTGTGGTTCTATTTGCCCCTCAATCTTCCTTTTGCATTCCCAATCATTTCTAAAAATAGAGTTCTGAAGGCAATAGCTTTTAATTTTTTCCATTACTTCCAATTGGAATGAATATATTTCACAAATATCCTTTTCTGAAGATAAAGTATTAGTCCTGTATCTGGACTCCAAATCTGAAAGAAAAGAAGAAAGCAAACACATGCTGTTTTTCTGTTCCAGTAGGAAGAAAACTTTGACAGAGAAATAAAGGGAACCTAAAATAATGCCTATTACAAGTGAATGAATTAGACATCTCTAGAACATAGGCATTTGTGCTACAAAACTACATGTATACCTATAAAAACTAACTCCTGCAAAATTGCACACCAAAAACTAGAGTTTATGAAGAAAGTAGGGCTGGAGAAGAACACTCAGGTCTATGCAACTGTATTAGCAGAGCACTAACTACTAGTAATATAATAGGGACCTCAAGGGAACCCAAAAAGCAGCTCAGTATGGCTGAAGGCCATTTTGTGGGTATTAAAGTGCATAAAAATTGCCCCACTAGCATGGCTCAGTGGTTGAGCATTGACCTATGAACCAGGAGATCATAGTTCGGTTCCCAGTCAGGGCACATCCCTGGTTGTGGGCTCAATCCCCAGTAGGGAGCATGCAGGAAGCAGCCGATTAATGATTTTCTCTCATCGTTGATGTTTCTATATCCCTCTCCCTTCCCCTCTGAAATCAATAAAAAATTTAAAACGCAGAAAAATTAAGTGGAAATGCTGAACTTCAGGTGCTGAAATGTTGTACATAAAATAAAGCCCTGGGCCAGTGAGGCTAACATTAAGGTGGGAATCAGGAGAAGTGCAAGGTATTTAGCTAGAAGCTATGCAAGTGATTGTATATGTCTCTGAGGAGGGAGCCCTGGATGTAAGTATTTATTATTAATTTTCTTAATATAGGGGTGGAAGGGCTCATATCAACACATCAAACTGAAGTCTTTTGCCTTTCCTTCTGAATGTTATAAATATACTAATATTCTGGCTCCATTCAACTAAGAATATTGCCTGTGAACCAACTAACTTCAACATTATACTGATATCATTCCCTATTTCATAGCACTATTAAGCTAATTTGTATTATGGAGTATTAGTTATATTATGAAACAGACTGTATTCTCAAACATTAAAAAGGGGCCAAAGAAAAAAGAACAAGGAAAGTCCAGGAAAGGAAGGGAACCCCATGATTAAAGAAAGAAGTTAAATCAGTGAAGACCTGATTTAAGTGTAGATAAGAATCACCTGATTTGTTAAAATTATACAGGGTATTTATTTTCTGATTCAGGCACTTTAAAGATAATAGTATACTTATTACTTCAGATAAAATGATAGTATACATATGGGAAATCCCTTAAAATTCAATCATCTACTACTTTTGCATTGAATGTTAACCAAAAAAAAACCTCTAGACACCTGAAAGCCCCACTTCTAGGAATATATCTTAAGAAACTTGAAACACTAATCAGAAAGAATATATGCACCTCTGTGCTCATAGCAGCACAACTTACAATAGCTAAGATCTGGAAACCGCCCAAGTGCCCATCAGCAGATGAGTGGATAAAAAAATGGTAGCACATTTATATAATGGAATACTATGTTGCCATAAAAAAGAAAGAACCATTTGCAACAGCATGGATGGAGCTGGAGAGTATTATGCTAAGTGAAATAAGTCAGTCAGAGAAAGATAAGTATCACATGATCTAACTCATATGTGAAATCTAATGAACCAAATAAATTGATGAAAAATAGACCCAGCCATATCTGGTTTGGCTCAATGGATAGAGCATCGGCCTGCAGGGTCCCAGGTTTGATTCCAATCAAGGCAACATGCCTGGTTGTGGGCTCGATCCCCAATGTGGTGCATGCAGCAAGCAGCCGATCAATGATTCTCTCTCATTATTGATGTTTCTATCTCTCTCTACCTCTCTGGAATCAATAAAAATATATTTTAAAAAAATAGACCCAGAGACATAGAAGCATAAACAAGAGACTATTGGAATCTCAGAGGGAAGGCAGGGGAGGGTTGGTGGGAAGAGATCAACCAAAGAACTTGTATGCAAATCCATGGACACACACATTGGGGTGCTGAGGGCTGCCTTCTGCATGTCCCCCATTATGGATCGAGCCTGCAACCTGGGCATGTGCCCTACTGGGAATTGAACCGTGACCTCCTGGTTCATAGGCCGATGCTTAACCACTGAGCAACACTGGCAGGGTTAAACACCATATTTTAAGTACATTTGAATAGTTGGCTTTTTAAGTATGTGTTTTAAAAGTTTAGGAAGATATTTTTCTTTCAGGTTTTCCAGACACAAATATATACAGCTACCAATGATAAGATTTAGTAGCTGATACCCTAAATCTAGATCAGCTCTCATGAGACTTCCCAATCCCTATTTATTAGGGTAACACCAGTTGCCTCCATAATACAGAAGGTCTGGAGGACATCTCAGCAGGACAATCAAAGAGATTGCAGTTAAGGTTAAATAAAGTCATAAGAATAAAGTCCTAATCAGATAGGATTGGTGGCCTTAATAAGAGGAAGAGAGAATTACACTGATTAATTTTTTAATGTTAAACCAAGCTTGTATTCCTAGAAAACACCCTACTTGATCATCATCTTTATATCTGCTGAATTTGCTTTGCTTTTTTTGTGTGTAATATCTTTGTCAGGTCATAGTATAAGAGTTATATGGTCTCATAAAATGAATTGGAACATTTTCTACAGAAATGTGTGTAATTCTGCTTTAATTTCTTAAATATTTCATAGAATTAACCAGTGAAACCATCTGGGCCTGACATTTTTTGTGTGGAAATATTTCTGATAATTCAATTACTTTAATAGATATAAGATTATTCATATTTTCTTTTTATCTTCTGTCAGTTCTGGTAAGTTATATTATTCAAGGAATTTTCCAAATACATTTAAATTGTCAAATTGTCTAGCATAAAGTTATTCATGACATTCTCTTATTATTCTTTTAATGGCCATAAAATGTGAACTGAAAACCTCCCTTCCAATCCTGACAGTAATTTATGTTGCCTTTTCCTCTTCATTAGTCAAGTTTACTGTTTACCAACTTTGTTGATCTTTCCAAGAAATTAACTTTTGGCTCTATTAATTTTCTCTAGATTTTTCCTATTTTGTTAATTTCACCTTTTATATATATCTTTTTATTTTCTTCTGAGAACAGATCCTCTCTTTGAAATGCTAGAGAAATATGAGAGGTGTAACAAGGTCAATAGAAAGTTCCTTTGTTAGTCTAGGCTTAAAATATTTTAATTTGCTTCCCGGGTCTCAGGCCTTTCCTCCACCCTCCACAAGCCTTGGGCTTTTGAAGAGATAGCCTCAACAAAACCTAAAGTTTGTGCCTTTACCCTAACCAGCTTAGCTATTCCTGCAGTAATGACTTTCCCATGCCTGCTAAGCCTCACTCACCAGGGCAGTGTCTTCTTATCCTTTCCCTCATAAGCATCCAGGGCTCCTTCCCTTCATCCAATAATGTCATCACATCTGGTTTAGAAATGGAAGGTCCTGCTTAATAGAAAAATGTGACATGAAATAATAAGCCAAAAAGTCCTTAGATTCAGATTTGTTCAAATTTATAAAGAACTCTAGACCAAAATGTTATTTTATAAAGTCTAAGAGCAAAGAAATGCAAGGAGTTGAAGAACACTCATATTATGGTAACCTCAGGATCACAAGGAATAGACACCAGATAGTTAAGAATTGGCCTTAGCATAATTTAAACTCACACAAGGCCTGTTGAGAGGCAGTCTTGCGTAATGGTTAAGAAAAATAAATTCTGGATCCAGACTGCCTGCATTCAAATACTGCCTTTGTTGCTGTGTTTACCTCTTGTGCCAAAGTTTTCTCATTTGAAATGAGAAAAATAATATATTTCTCATAGAGTTGTTGTGAGGATTAACTAGTAATGTGCAATATTTAGACTAGTTATATACTAGTTATATATGGCCTGACCAGTGTGGTCAGTGGTTGAGCGTCGACCTATGAATCAGGAAGTCATGGTTTGATTCCCAGTAGGGCACATGTCTGGGTTGGGGGCATGCAGGGGGCAGGAAATCAATGATTCTCTCTCATCACTGATGTTTCAATCTCTCTCTTCCTCTCCCTTCCTCTATGAAATCAATAAAAATTTATTTTAAAAAAGAATAGTTATATATGTACATATACACATAATATATGTATACTAGTATTAACTTTTATTATAATTTTGCTTCCTGTGACATTCTCATATCCTTTCTAGAATATTCATTCAATGTTACAAGAAAAAGTCCTTAGAATTTTAAATTTCAACTACAAAGTAGGTAGAATTAATTATCTGTTATAGGAAACAGAATACATTTAAACATTTAACTGAGTTTTAACTTTTTTTTTTTATTGTTGTTATTCCTCACCTGAGGACATTTTTCCATTGATTTTTTTGAGAGAATAGAAGGAAGGGGGAGAGACAGAGAGAGAAACATTGATGTGAGAGGGACACATCAATTGGTTGCCTTCCGCACTTGCCTGGACAAGGACTGGGAATTGAGCCTGCAACTGAGGTACACACCATTGCTGGGATCAAAGCTGGGACCCTTCTGTCCGAGGCCGATGCTCTATCCACTGAGTCAAACTGGCTAGGGCCATTTAACTGAGTTTAAAATAAACTGTATGGATCCATCCCTTTTTATACAAGTTCTATAGGCTCTGATTTTTAGAGAGACTCAGAACTCCTGTATCTAGGTATTCTCCTTGCAGCTGGATTAGAAATGAATGTTAAGCATCTACATCAATTCTGAGCTCAAATACAATGTGAAATCTGGTTTCTTGGACAATGCTTCTGTTGTAAGCAACCCAGAATTCAAATACTGCCCCTTGGATATTAAGGGAGGTTCAGAGCCTGAAGAAAGTCTGAAGGACCTCACAGGATGGGAGTGACAACGTGTGAGATGGAGGGGCCTACTTCCAAACTAACAACACGTGACCAATTCCTTTGGAATAGAGAGGCAACATTTATCTAGTTTCTCAAAACAGAGTCATGAAATTGACAGTAGAGAAAGCCAATATAATTTGGAATAAGTAGCCTTACCCAGAGAGATGAAGTTTCTATAATTCTCCCACATCACATCCCTATATAAGTCCCTCTGAGCTGAGTCCAGGAATTGCCATTCTTCCGGAGAAAAGTCTATGGCCACATCCCTGAATGTCACTGAACCCTGAAAAACAAACCAGTAAATGAAATATTTTTTAAATGGAAAAAAGGTCAAAGACTGCACTGCCGAGAATGAGCCACATCGCAGCAGACAGCGTGGGGCTGGAAACATGTGGCATGCTTAAGGGACAGTAAGGAAGTTAGTAACCCTGAAGCAGGGTGCCGCACCTCTTGAATAGTCCTGTGGCTGCAGATAAGAGTAAATTTTACCCACACATATCTTGAAATGAATAAAATAACCCCCAAAAGTCCCAATAAAATGAAATAGTGCACACAGCCTTCTGTTAGCTGTATCTCCACCACAAATTCTTAAGAAATATAAGGTTCTCTACCTTCTTTTTCTTTGAATGATCATAAAAACATATTGATAACAATTTCTCTTTAATATACTATAAAATCTCTAAGAAAACAGACTCAAGTTCACCATAAAGTCAGATCCTATATAATAAAAGGCTAATGTGCAAATAGACCAACCAGCAGTACAAACGAACAACGGGTCGCTATGACGTGTGCTGACCACCAGGGGGCGTGCGCAGGACATGGTGGGCATTGGCAGAAGGTGGCAGAGCACGGAACATGGTGGGCATTGGCCATGGTGGGATAGTGGAGCAGGTGAGTGGGGGTGCCAGAACCAGGCGGGGCATCAGTCGCTGTAATCAGGACGAGACTCTGGTGGTTACTGAAAATTCTTTGCTTCTGCGCACCGCAGTCTCATCTGGTGCTTGTACCCGCTGCCAGTGCCTGGTGCCGGCCCCAATCGCTCAGCGCCGTCAGCAGGTGCAAGCAGGCAGGTGCAAGCAGTGGCGGCCGGCCCCGATCGCCCTTCAGGGCTTCACCACCTCCCCTTGCTCCTGAGGGGCAATGGGGCCAGCAGCCGCCTTTCGTACCTGCTGCTGGCGACGGCCCCGCTTGTACCCGCAGCCAGCGCTGAAGCCGCTGCTCGCAACTGCTGCCAGTGCCCGGCACCTGTCCCAATTGCTCTGTGCCATCAGCGGGTGCGAGTGGGGCCAGCACCATCAGCCATGGGTGTGGCAGAGGTGGGAGGGGCTGGGTAGGGGCACGGAGGATGGGCCAAGATCCACCCCTGTGCCCACCGCAGCCTCGCGGCCCACAGTTCCTTTCTAGGTGCACGAATTCATGCACTGGGCCCCTAGTTTTATTATAAACATTTCCCTTGTTATTACCAATATTTTAATAAATTTTCAAAACTTTGCTACATGGTAGTCTACATTTTAAATATGTGATATTCAATCTTTTTTTCTCTAGTTAGATGTTTTAATTCAAAAGTCTTCCTCAAATCTCACAGTCTGTATTATCTACTACTTATTTATGCATCTGGATGACCTTCTTACTCTTTATTATCCATTACCCATCACTGACCATCTTTCTGCATTCCTAAGTCAGAGGATACTGAATTGGGAAGATATCATTCTGAACCAGTGATTTTCAATTAGGAGTGACTTTACTCCTCAGAAGACAACTGTCTAGAGACAATTTTGATTATCACAAGTTGGAGGAGGAGGTGTGTTACAGGCATCTAACTGGTGGAAGTCAGGGATACCTTTAGACATCCTAAATGCAGAGGACAATCCCCCACAGTAAAAGATTTTGTGGCTCAAAATATGAGTAGTTCCAAGGTTGAGAAACCCTGCTCTAGACCAGCACATCCCATAAAACTACACAATGGATTGTTCCTGGCATTCTCTCAGGATTTCCCAGATGGCTGTTAATATTTCTATTTGCAGTCTTGTTCTGATCACCTCCTATTCATTCATTACATGGAGGATTCCCTCACCCTACATAGCATGAGAGGCTGAATACCTGACACTAGATAGCTGAGATTGCCAGTAGTTTATTGGTCATATACACTCACAGCCCAGCTAAGGAGGACTCCAAACGTCATGCAGGGCCACACAGGGGTTGCCCTCAGGAATAGAGTGAATAAGCAGGGTCTGTGAGAGGCAGGCTGGGTAGTAACAAGAGGGTGAGGTGTTCCCTGGTTCCCACAGGAGGATGTGACGGGGCTTGAGTAATTCTGCAGGCTGGCAGGGGAGTAAAAGCAATACATTAAGAATCAGAAGGGCTGCTGCTGTGGCTGATAGGGGAACTAACCACATGGGGAGTCTTTCCTGCTGGCTGACAAGCATATCTGATGAGAGCAGGAGAAATGGTTAAGCCTAAAATTTTATGTTCTGCTTTTAGGCCTTGTAACATAAGGCCCTAATCACATCCCTACCTAATCCACCCAACTGTAAAAGCCTTACATATAATAAGACCTCAACACACACAGAGACGGAGACCAGCCAATAATAATCTCATGTGGAGAAGTTTGGAATTTTCCCTATAGCAGTCAAATAGGATAAGATTTTCTCTCTCATCAAACTATAGATCTTCAAGGAAAGTTCAAAACTGGGGTCTCCCACTTATTATCAATAATCCATTCCCCCAAGTCAGGCATTCTGTCACTACATTATTGACTAATTTACCTATTTTCCCAACATTTTAAATCAAAGATTTATATTGCATTATACATCAATTTCAACCCCTCAACAGTTTCATATTCCTCCCCCGTATAGAATTATAGTACACAGGGGTTAGTGCAGATGTACTTTGGCTTTAGTATTTTCTTTCTTTTTTTTTTTTCTTATATATATTTTATTGATTTTTTACAGAGAGGAAGAGAGAGGGATAGAGAGCCAGAAACATCGATGAGAGAGAAACACCGATCAGCCGCCTCCTGCACACCCCCCACCGGGGACGCGCCTGCAACCAAGGCACATGCCCTTGACCGGAATCGAACCCGGGACCCCTGAGTCCGCAGGCCGACGCTCTATCTACTGAGCCAAACCGGTTTCGGCGGCTTTAGTATTTTCATTGTGTGTGTATGTTTTTTTTGTGTGTGTGTTTTTTGTTTTGTTTGTTTTTTTACTGAACTCTTATTTCTCACTTGAATTGTTTCTTTCTCCACAGTTTCTTCCAACTTTTTCCAACTTTTTAGGAACTCATTTTATACTAGGCACAAACAAAGGCTACATATGAAATATACTATGAAAATGCATTTCTAACAAAAACATAATGGCAGGAATGGCTCACATTCAGTATGATGGTCTAATGTCTCCTTTATAAATCAGCAGCACCAGATATACATATCCCCTTTAAGATTGCATGTATTTCAAAACATCTGCAGATGGTTCTGATGGTCTATCACTTGCATTTGGAATAAAATAAGACTCTTGCTGCACATTGTTTTTTGTTTTAAAATGTTGCATTGAACTATACGATTTCACTTACCAAGTTCTAAAAATAGGCAAAATTAATTTATGGTATATGGCAGTGGTCGGCAAACTGTGGCTCGCAAGCCACGGTTTGCCGCTCTGTTGACTAATGAGCTTGCCGACCACTGACCTAGACTCTCGATTCCAATAATTACAGGCTGTTGTTGTTCTTTGTGATTAAGCCCCTATGGCATCAGAATAGAGGTTACATTTGGACTGGGTGGGTAGGGAGTGGCTAAGAGGGGACATCTGAAGTGCTAGTGATATTCTTTCTTGACCTGAGGACTGGCGGCATACATGCATTCAATTTATAAAAACTCATTTAGCTGTATACTTAGGACTTGTGCACTTTTCTCTTATATACACTATATGTCAATTAAGAAGTTAAAAAAAAAAAAAAAAGAAGTTCAAAAAGCACCCTAGCTGGTTTGGCTCGGTGGACAGAGTCAGCCTGTGGACCGAAGGTTCCTGGGTTCAATTCCAGTCAAGGGCTTGTACCTCAGTTGCAAGCCCCTCCTCAACCTGGGCCCTGGTTGGGGTGTGTGCAGGAGGCAACCAATCGATGTTACTCTCACATCGATGTCTCTCTCTGTCTTTCCTTCTCTCTAAAAAAAAATCAATGGAAAATATCTTCGAGTGAGGATTAAAAAATAAAAATAAATAAAAGCAAACAAATAAATAGTTCAAAAACTTTTTTAAAGTGTCAAATTGTGTGTTGGGGATATAAATTTTTCCTTCATAAAACTAGACTAAAACTCATTGTACTCAGAGACCTATAGTCTCTCTGAAGTTTAGTATTAAAATCAAAAGCTTGTTCTGTTGGAAAAAGTGAATAGGTGGAATATTCTGCAGAGAATACTTGCTTTTTTATCAAGGTTTTATACCCTCATAGATCTTGACAGATTTTGTAGATAGGAGATAGTCCACATTAGTGGGGGGAGAAGAGGGAGAGAAAGAGTACATGAAGAGGATCCTGGACTATTTGTTCCCAGTTCTCATGGGAATGAGAAAAACTACAGCAGGTTCGTGAATGGGATTCTGTTAAACAGGAAATTTCAGGATAAGAAATGAGTATGTCTGCATGACCTAGAAATTGACAATATTCTAAAAACATCAACTTACAAAGGCCATGGTTTTGAACTGGTCAGTGCTTCTCAAGATTTCTGCTGGAAAACTGCAAAATCCATATAAACCAGATCTGGAAGAAGAAAAAGAAGCCAGGAAATCAGATGTGCCTCAGAGCTCCCAAAATTACTTATGTTAATATGAGCTTTTTTTTTTTTTCTTCCCCTCCTGTTTCCTATCTATTTTGCACCACTATACCCACACTGATCCCATACCCCCACAAACTGGAGGAGATTTTAGGGTGTCTGAAGAAATCCAAGCCCTGAAGAAACCCAGTGAACAATACTGGACTTGGTGTAGAAGAACAGATATTTCTGCAGGAATTCTGACTAGCTCACCATCTGACAATGTGGTCCTGACAGATTATTCAAACATGTCCTGAGCAATTCCTCCTGCTTCTAGGACAACTTTTCAGGGCCAAGAAAGGACCACACCAACGAAGATGCACAGATTCGTGTGCAGGGCTACTAGTGTTTTATAAATGTCAATTAAATTAATCTGATCCAGTGTGTCCTTTAGGGCCATTGTTTCCTTGTTAATATTTTGTCTGAAAGATGCATTCACAGAAGTCAGTGGGGTGTTAAAGTCTCCTGCTAAGTTTGTATTGTTGTTGATCTCTTGCTAGAAGCAAGTATCTAGGATTTATTTATCTTCTATAATTGAAAGTTTGTAGCCTTGAGCAGAGGCCAGGGCCGGCCAGCGGGCAGGAAGCTTGGCTTCTTCCATCACTGGGGGCAACCCAAGCCTCCTGCTCTCTCCAGCTCTGTGGCTGCTACCATTTTTGTTGGGATTTATTTATCTTCTATAATTGATACTTTGTAGCCTTGAGCGGAGGCCAGGGCTGGCCAGGAAGCTTGGCTTCCTCCATTGCAAGGGGCAACCCAAGCCTCCTGCTTGCTCCAGCTCCGTGGCCGGCCGCCATCTTGGTTAGGTTAATTTGCATACTCGCTCCTGAATGGCTGGTGGACATGGCTTGGCATAGCGGAGTGATGGTTAATTTGCATGTTTCTCTTTTATTAGTGTAAATGACTGGGTTACCAATGAGATCAAGAAAGAAATAAAAAACTTCCTGGAAAAAATGAAAATGAATAAACAACAACCCAAAATCTCTGGAACACAGCAAAAGCAGTCTTCAGAGTGAAGTCCAGAGCACTACAGACCTACCTCAAACAAACAAACAAAAAAAAACAACCCTATTTAAACCTACAACTCAAAGAATTAGACAGAAAACCCCAGCGAAAGGAGAAGGAAGGAAATAATAAGGATTAGAGCAGAAATAAATGACATAGAGACTAAAACAAAAGAATATAAAACATCAATGAAACCAAGAGCTGGTTCTTTAAAAAAATAAATATGATTGATGAACCTTTAGCCAAATTCACCAAGAAACAAAGAGAGAGAGGACCCCCAACTAAATAAAATCAGAAACGAAAGTGGAGAAGTAACAATTGGCACCACAGAAATACAAAGGACTGTAAGAAAATACTATGAACAACTATATGCCAACAAGCTGGACAATGAGGATGAAATGGACAAATTCCTTGAAAAACACAATCTCCCAAAACTGACAGAAAGAATCAACCTGAATAGGCCAATAACAATTGATGAAATAGAAGCAGTAATCACAAAACTCCCAGCACACAAAAGCACGGGTCCAGACAGTTTCACAAGGGAGTTTTACAAAACATTCAAAGAAGAACTAACACCTATACTCCTCAAACTATTCCTAAAAAAAAAAAAAAAAAAAAAAGAGGAAGAAACACTTCCAAGCTCTTTTTCTGAGGCCAACATTATCCTAATTCCAAGACCAGATAAAGACAATACAAAGAAAATGAATTACAGGCCAATATCTCTGATGAGCATAGATGCTAAAATCCTCAACAAAATATTAGCAAATTGGATCCACCAATATGTTAAAAAGATTATACACCATGACCAATAGATTATTCCAGGGATGCAAGGCTGGCACAATATTCGTAAATCAATAAGCATGATACATCAAAAATACAAATTGAAAGACAAAAATCACATGATCATATCAATAGATGCAGAAAAAGCATTCAACAAAATCCAGCATCCATTTTTGATAAAAACTCTCAGCAAAGTGGGAATAGAGGAAGCATATCTCAACATGATAAAGGCCATATATGAAAAACCTACAGTGAACATCACACTCAACAGGCAAAAACTAAAACCATTTCCCCAAAGAACAGGAATAAGACAGGGATGTCCACGTTCACCATTCTTATTCAAATAGTACTGAAAGTCCTAGCCACAGCAATCAGACAAGAAGAAATAAAAGGCATCCAAATTAGAAAGGAAAAAGTAAAACTCTCATTATTTGCAGATGACATGATATTGTACATAGATAACCCTTGAAGACTCCATAAAAAATACTATATTTAATAAATGAATTTGGCAACATAGCAGGATATAAATTCAACACAAAAATCTATGGCTTTTTTATATATCAATAATGAATCTCAGAATGAGACACTAAAAAAAAATCCCATTTACCATTGCAACAACAACAAAAAATTAAGATACTTAGGAATAAATTTAACCAAGGAGGTAAAAGTCTTGTCCTTGTTGAAAAAAGAGATAGAGGAAGTAATAAAAAAAAGTGGAGGAATATACCGTTTTCATGGATTAGTAGAATTAACATCATTAAAATGTCCATACTACTCAAGGCAATCTACAGATTCAATGCAATCCCTATTAAAATACCAATAGCATGTTTCATCCAGCACAAATACTCCAAAAATGTATATGTTACCCAAAAGAGACCACAAATAGCTGCAGCAATCTTGAGAAAGAAGAACAAAGTGGAGGAATCATAATACCAGATATCAAATTATACTACAAAGCCACTGTAATCAAAATAGCCAGTTACTGGCACAAGAATAGGCATATAGATCAATGGAACAGAACAGAGACCCCAGAAATAGACCCAAGCCATTATGCTCAATTAATATTTGACAAAGGAGACAAGAGCATACAATGGAGTAGAGACAGTCTCTTCAATAAACGGTGTTGGGAAAATTGGACAGATAGATTAAAAAAAGTGAAACTAGATCACCAACCTATACCTTACACAAGAATAAATTCAAAATGGATAAGACTTAAATGCAAATCTGGAAACCATAAAAATCCTAGAAGAAACCATAAGCATCAAAATCTCAGACATCTCTCATAGCAATATGTTTACTGATATGTCTCCTAAGGCAAAGAAAACTAAGGAAAAATAAACAAATGCAACTACATCAAAATAAAACACTTCTTCACAGCAAAAGAAACCATCAATAAAACGAAAAGGGAGCCCACTATATGGGAAAACATATTTGGCAATGATATATCTGATAAAGACTTAATATCCAACATATATAAGGAATTCATACCACTTAACAAAAGGAAATTAAAAAATGGGCAAAGGACCTAAATAGACACTTCTCCAAAGTGGACATACAGATGTCCAAGAGATATATAAAAAATGCTCAAAGTCACTGATCATCAGAGATGCAAATTAAAATGATCATGAGGTATCACCTCACACCAGTCAGAATGGCTACCATCAACAAATCCATAAACAACAAGAGCTGGCGAGGATGTGGAGAAAAGGAAACCCTAGTACACCACTGGGGGGTGGGGGTGGGGAAGGGGGATTCAGACTGGTGCAGCCATTGTGGAAAACAATATGGAGTTTCCTAAAACAATTAAATATGGAACTGCCATTTGTTCTAGTGATCCCACTTCTAGGAATACATCCTAAGAAACCTGAAATACTGGTCAGAAAGAATGTATGCTCTCTTATATGTTCATAGCAGCACAATTTACAATAACTAAGATCTGGAAACAGCCCAAATGCTCATCAGTAGATGAGTGAATAAAAAATCTCAGGCACATTTATACCATGGAATACTATGCAGCAGTAAAAAAAAAAGAAGAAGAAGGATCTCTTACCCTTTGAGACAGAAGGGTCCTGGAAAGTATTATGATAAGCAAAATAAGTCAGTCAGAGAAAGATAAGCATCACATGATCTCACTCATATGTGGAATTTAATGAACAAAATAAACGGATGAACAAAATGAATCCAGAGACATAGAAGCAAGGAAAAGACTTCAGAATTTCAGAGGGAAAGCATGGGTGGGAAGAGATCAACCAAAGAACTTGTTTGCATATATGCATGACCCATGGACACAGACAATAGGGTGGTGAAGGCCTTGGGCGGGGGTTGGGGTGAGCTAGAGGGGGCCAGTGGGGGGGAAAAGGTGACATATGTACTTCTTTCAACAATAAAAATATTAAAAAAAAGATATTTGCGGAGTTATGCTGACAGATAAGGCTTATAATGAATCCAAGCTGAAAATAATCTAATTGGAAAAATGGTTATATATTTGAAAACCATGCAAATATTAAAAAGTGATAATGTTGCCAGTTTTGATGTAATGGGTTAAGCTGCTGTGTTAAAAAAACAAACAAAACGTGTATGGTATTAAACTATTTTGACAGAAAAAAAAAAAAAATTACATGTATGCCTAGAAGGACCAGTTAAAATGTTTACAGTGACAGCCAGTGAGACTCATCACCATATTACAGTGTGAACTAAAGGATACAAATACTCCCAAGAAGTTCAACATTTTCTTCATATCTTCTGTTAAACTAAGAGCTTAGAACACTAAAAAAACAAACAAACAAACAAAAACCCTGTTATTTTTCCTGAGTGACTTTTAAATTTCAGTTTCTAATTCGTGAACCAACTCTATGATTTAATTTGCTCATGTATGTTGGAGCACAATCTAGAAAAGAATGGTACAAAGTCCCTGACTGATGTCTTCGAAGCACTGATTGAAGTCTCATGCTGCCTCCTTCACATCTTGCTGACAAATGAGTTTATTTTGCTTCTGAACCAACCCTTTGAAGCACTATAACAGATGCTGGACTTTGTTTTTTGAATCTCATTTTGCATAGAATATTACTAAAATGAAAATTGTTAGGCACAGATCTAACTGTAGGAAATACATTTCCCTTCACAGAGCCTCAGGAAAACCTGGACATTGCTTGCTGGCATCATATTAATATCACCTCCCTCCTTTATGATGGATTACTTAGGCAGGAAGAATTTTTAAGTATAATGATGAGACTTTGTATACTTTTGTAATTACTAATATAGGCTTTGCTGTCAGTTTTCTAGGATATAAATTTCAGCTCTGATAGTTATTACCCATATGATCTTGGACATGTTACTTAATTTTTCAGCCTTAGTTTCTTCCTATGTAAAATGGTGATAATTCCAGTTCTCAATCAAAGGGTTATTATGAGGATTAAAGAAGATACTACATATGAAGCACTTAAAAGAGCAAATAGAAATTTAATGAAACACAACTATAGATGAAAAATCCTATATGTTCTTCTTCCCATAATTATTAAAGAAAATTCTCCTTGAAAGATAAATATCACATGACCTCACTCATTTGTGGAATATAATGAACAACATAAACTGATGAACAAAAGCAGATCCAAAGACAGAGAAGCATCCATCAGATGCTCAAACCTCAGAGGGAAAGTAGGGGAGGGTGGGGTTAAGGGGGAAGAGATCAAACAAAGGACTTGTATGCATGCATGTAAGCATAACTAATGGACACAGACACCAGGGGGGGTGGGTGAGGGAATGAGTGGGAAGGGGAGGGGGGCAAATGGAGGGATAATGACACATATGCAATACCTTAATCAATAAAGAAAGAAATAAAAAAGAAAATTCCCTTTTTTCCATAAAAATGAGCTTCTCAGCCCTGCTCTTTCTTATAATACTATTAAGTTTCAAACCTTCCTGTTGACAAGCAATTCCTCCTGATTATCAACAATTTACAAAAGGGGGAGCTATGTGAATGGATGAAGTAAAAGTAGCAAAATCCTCACAATTGTTGGATTTGGGTAATAGGAAAAAACATGAAATTACAACATAATAATAACAACTAAATCTACTAAGCACTTATGTGTCCAAAGCATTATCTAAGAACTTTACATATATTTTTTCATCTATTGATAACAATCCTATATAGTAGGTTTTATCATATCCTCCCTTTACAAATGAAGGAACTGTGGCAAAAAGAGATGAAATAAATTGTCCCAAGTTCACCCAATTCTAAGTGATAGGTTTAGGATTAGAACCCTGGTAATTTAGTTCCAAAGCCCATACTGTTGCCACTATACTAAACTGCCTCCCTTAAAACCACATAAATATTTTGCCTGAAACAAACGCATGCTGACCAAAGCTTCAAACCTCTTCTCAAATTTCTACTAATGTCTTTGCTTCTCTTCTACTAAGAATCCCTGAAATATGGTAGCAACCATACTTAGGTAAAAACTGCTGTTTAAATTTTAACCCTGCTATTCTGGCGCCTGCACGCACTTACTTGCTTAAACAATAGGGTAGTTAACTCAGCCCCCAGATTGAGACCTGGAAGCTCACGTTAATCCATCCCACATCACAAAGGTCATTTCCTGTGCCCGTGGACCAGAACCACAGGAGATGGATTCCCACTGACTCAGTGGCTCCAGGAGTTGACTACCTTTAGAGATTATTAACCCTGCTCAGTCCTGCTTTTGTACAACCTGCTTTCACAAGATAAGTCCGCATTCCAATGTCTAGAATTTAGAATTTAGCATTCAGAACAAAGGGAAATTCTTGTGGTTTGGACCTTTAAAAGGACTGCCTACACCTGGGACGGCGCGGTCGTGAGGGTGGCCACCTGCGTGTGGTGCCCTGCGGCCGTCCTGGCCAGTTTCAATAAATCCTTGCCTGCTTTTTTAATCAACTAGCAGCCTCCGGTGGTCTTATTTTTGACTGCAGGGTTCGACCCCACAACAATCCCTTCTCTTGTTAACACAGATCTCCATGTTAAAGCCCTACCAAATTACCACTCCTTAAAAGCCTCAAAAGCAGATGACCTATCTTTCTCTGCTTTGACCTTAGGGCAGTGGAGAAAACCAAAGGCATCTAGTATGAGTCCAACTAAACTAGTCTCAACAAATCACAGCCTAAAATAAAGCTCTGCTGTTAGCTTTCCTTGCAAACCATGCAAGGATTTAGAAAGAAGCAGCTCATAGGAGAAATTAAATGACTGCCAAACGTTCATGTAATACCCAGTAAGGAGGGGCAGGATGCCTACCTACATCAGTGGTCGGCAAACTGCGGCCCGCGAGCCACATGCGCCTCTTGGGCCCCTGGAGTGTGGCTCTTCCACAAAATACCACGTGCGGGCACGCACGTACAGTGCGATTGAAACTTCGTGGCCCATGCGCAGAAGTCGGTTTTCGGCTCTCAAAAGAAATTTCAATCGTTGTACTGTTGATATTTGGCTCTGTTGACTAATGAGTTTGCCGACCACTGACCTACATCATCTCCATCATTCACTGAGAAGGAAGAACAAAGATCCAGATCAATAGGTAGTTTAGGTATTAAAGCCTTACTAGCTAAAGACTACATGAAACACACCTATAGAGTCAGATTTATTTACTCAAGACAGGGAGAAGTTCCACAGGAAGGGTTGGAATGTAATGGGTGAGAGAGAGAGAGAGAGAGACAGAGACAGAGAGAGACAGAGAGAGAGAGAGAGAGAAGCTCTTGTGTAAAGGTTTGAGTACCAACTAAAGGATGCAGAGGAAGGGGAGAACAATTCTGGAATGTTTGCTGTTTCTGAGGTGAGAACAGGAGGCAGGGATTAATTAGAGGTTGAGTACTACTATACAGTGAGAGCAGTTTAGCAATTGGGTATCCCCAGTAATAAAATAAAAATAGCAAAGTGGGTCTGGAGCACTTTCTTGGTAAGAAAGCTGTAATCTCTCAAAGAGAAAATCGTTATGGCCTTTTACAATTGCTGCATGACCTGAGTATGTGGTAGGCAGTTAGACACATGAGCAGAGGAAAACAACGGGCCAGGTGCAGAAGGTTAGCAAGGCAGAAGGCCCCAGGTGCCTAGCCACGGGCAAAACTGGGAAAACAAGAACCTCACTCACCCCCAGGGTAACCTTTCCTCCCCTAGCATGTAACTGGGTCATGAAGTTTAGACCCCCTGACCTTTCCTCCCCCCGGCATGTTGCTAGTCATGTGGATTAGAACCCCTTAGGGCAGCAGTCACCAACCGGTGGCCCGCAAGGTCCGAAAGGTTGGCTACCGCTGCCTTAGAGGGAAAACTCACAACGGGGCCCTTAAGCATGAAGCACACAGGAGAATGAGGCTCTGACCCACATCAGATACATCTAGGCTTCCGTTGTGTTTCAGCTCCAGGCCCAGAAAAGCAACAAAACCAGACAAGCAATGCCATGGCTGACCTCAGGACCACAACAATATTTGCATCGACAAATAACCCCGGTCCTGACAACAACCAATCCTAGAGACCATGACCCTGGAAAGACACACCTGTAAAACTGATCAATATTCTATTGGGACTTTCCCCTCAGGCCTCCAGATAAATACCCTCAAGCGGGAGGACCCAGTGTGGCTTTCTCTATTGAGCACACACTGGCCTTTCCCCACCCCTTCCCCCAGCAGCACTTTAGGGCCCTCTGATGCCTCTGTAACTTGCTTCCTGAGCCCATTTCTTCTACACTTCTCTTCTTCTACCTCGGGGACTTCCTAAATAAACTTTCTCTTATAGTTTTGAGTCGTAGCTCTGAATTCTTTCTTAGCCAGAACTCAGGTACTGAGGTTGCTGAACCAAGGTCAGGTCTGACTCCACGGGTCTAACATCTGGTGTTCTTTCTCCCAACAAGGAGAAACAATGTTTTCTAATTTTGCAGCTTGATCTGCCTCTTCTCTCCCAGCCTGATTAGTAACAGCACTGCTTTTTTCTCTTTTAAGTCCGAGCGGATTTTCCCTCTTTTACAGAAGCAAATATTCCCATGTCTGGAAAAATAAAAATAACATTTCATGGAACAAAGGGGAAACAGAAACGCATCTTATTATCTATTAACCTACACTAGTATAGGGTGTTCTCCAAAAATGTATACTCACACTTTGAATAATTATAAAAGCAGTGTTTATTAAATTATATTTCATTTTAAAAATTGAATTTATCAGCCGTTACAACTGTATACATTTTTTGGGACTCCCTGCATATCGATAGATTACATTACATATAAATTTATATGTATCTCCCTTTCTCCCTCCTTTCCTAAAGATCAGCAGGTTTGGAGGAGGAGACAGGAATCGTGGGACACTGAGCTGGCTAACGCAGGTCACAGCCTCATGCCCACACAGCACACACACACCAGAGGGAAATCTGGGAGCCTGGGGTAAACGCGCACCCCTTCCCGCTATCACACCGAAAGGCCAGCGTAGAACGACCAGGGCTGGAATGTGTCTCCAAGTTCACGTCACTTTCCTCCGGAGGGTGCAATGGTTCAGCTGTGGTTTTGTGATCCAGAGTTTTTCTCAGGGCTCCCTCTTTTTGTTGACGGCCTTCACTCTGGGGTTCATACATTGAACTCAGAGCCATTCTGGGCCGCCGGATCCGTGCGGCCCTGGAGCGGAAGGGCAGAGGGCACAGGGCACCCAGAGCCCAATTACCGTCCCCAACTCCATAGTCACAGCAACTGAGTTCACACTTAGGCCCGCGCCGCCCCCGCGCCGCCCCCGCGCCCGTCTCCTCAATGTCTGCAACCTACTCACCTCTGGAGGCGACACCAGCAAGGAAGCCCTGACAAAACTACGCGCAGAGGCCTGTGGGAAATGTAGTCTGCGGCAGGAAGGCCTGGTGTCCGCCCCAAAGGGTTGCCGGGAGTGCGCAAAGGCGGGGCGTGCCGCTGGGCTTGAGAAAGGGCTGGTTGGGGCGGGGTTTCAAGGCTGCCCCGGTCAGGATTGTGTGCATTGCAGAGGAATCTCTATCAGGGTTTAGAAAGAAGTGTTGGCTTCAGCAGGCAGCTGATAGATGATTTGTGTTAGGCACACAGACCTGAAACGTAAACCAAAACTAACTCAAAATGGATCATAGCCCTAAATATGTAACACAAAATTATAAAACTTCTGGAGAAAATCTGTGTGACCTTAGGTTTGTGAATAAGTTTTTATTTTATTATTATTTTTAATCCTCACCTGAGGATATGTTTTTATTGATTTGAGAGAGAAGAGAGAGAGAAAGAGAGAGAGAGAGATGTGCTTCCCCAAGAGGATGGAAGCTGCAATTTAGGTATGTGCCTTGACCGGAAGTGAACTGAAACTTTTTGGTGTATGGTGGTCACTCCAACCAACTGAGCCATCGTCCAGGGCTGTGAATGAGTTTTTAGATACAACACCAAAAGTATGATTTGGGGGGGGGGGGGGGGGGGGGGGAGTCAAATTTTATTAAAACTGAACTTTTGCTGTGTAAAAGACACTGCTAAGAGGAATGAAAAGACAAGCCATAGACTAGAAGAAAATATTTGCAAATACGTATCTATATAATGATTTGAATCCAGAATATATAAAGAACTCTTAAAATTCAAATAAGAAAATAAACCATTTGAAAAATGGGCTAAAGCTTTGAGCACACACCTCACCAAAGAAAATATACAGATGACAAATAAGTGTATGAAAATATGCTCAAAATAACTTGTCATTAGGGAATTGCAAATCAAAATGACATTGATATATCACTATCTTAGTTTGGGCTGCTATAACAAATTATCGTAAACTGCATAATGTAAACAACATTTATTTCTCACAGTTCTGGAGGCTTGTCAACAAATCAAGATCAAGACAATTGGCAGATTCAGTGTCTGGTGAAGGATTTCCTTCCTGGTTTTCAGGTGATCATCTTCTTGTTTCACCTTCATTGGTAAGAGCGGAGGGCAGAGGGAGCTGAAGCATTCTCTCCTGTTTCTTCTTATAAGGGCAATGATTCCATTCATGGCAGCTACTAATTAAGGTGATGTGTGTTAAAGCAACCAAAAAAAACAACAACACCACCTTTTTATAGTCACTGAATTAGGACTAAAAGACTATCACCAGTTTCAAAGGCTGAAATAACCCTTATGACCTAATTACTTCCCAAAGTCCCCTCCTCCTAATAGCATTACATTAGCTTTCAACATATGAATTTTGTGGGAAAATAAACATTCAGTTCATAACAAATCACCTAATAGAATTACTAAAATAAAAATATATATAATATTAATTGCTAGTAAGGATACAAAGCATCGGGAATGAATCTCATTTATTTCTAAAGGGAATGCAAAATAAGCACAGCTTCTTTGAAAGATAATTTAGTAATTTCTTATAGAGCTAAGCATAGTTGTACCATATGATCCAGCAATTAAATAGCAAGTCTTAAAGAAGTAATATGCACAAATGAATATTGCTAAGTGAAAGAATATAATTTGGAAAGTCTATATGATTCATTATATAAAATTCTGTAAAAGGCAAACAATAGAGAAATAAAATAGTTTACTGATTGCCAGAGGTTTAAGGATTTTGGAGAGTTGAAAATGGTGAAGCATAGGGGAATATTTTAGATTGATGAAACTATTCTGTATGTTACTATAGTAGTGGATATATGACACTATGCATTTGCCCAAATCCATAGACAATCACAGCAGAAATAGTGAATCTTAATGCATACACATTTTTAAAAAAATCAATTAGAAGGTTGATCCGAAAGATCCCAGGATGGAGGGAACACCTGAGTAACTTTGGAAATGAATAGAAACTGCAAGTCTAGAGACAAATGTATATCAACTCTGTACTCTAATAAAGTTGTTTAAAAGTTGTATGGGTAAATAATTCTGAAATCACTGTACATGTGTACTAGTATTGAACAAATAAATAAATGGATGGCAGACAGCAGAAGCCAGGTTTCTCTGTCTTGGAATAGGAGGTTCCAGAACAGTAAGGGGGGAAAACTAGAATGAACTATGTGTTAGAAGGGAGAGGGATAGAGAGTTAGAAACATCGATGAGAGAGAAACATCGATCAGCTGCCTCCTGCACCCCCCCCCCCACTGGGGATGTGCCCGCAGTCTGACTGGAGCTGCAGTTTATTTGGTTAAGCTGCCACAGGGCAGGCCATTTATATGCAAAAGCCGCTGTGTGGAGCCTGGGCGGGTTTGTAGAATGTACGGGGTGGGGTCTCAGGGCGGAGCGGGGTCTCAGGGTGTCACTAGGCTAGGGCGTGGCAAACAGGGATGGCTGCCAGCCAGACTTCTCTGCCTTTCCACGTTTCCAAGTCCCCGCGTCCCGCGCTCCAGTGCAGTAAACAATGATTGGTGGGCACACCTCTGCGAAAAAGTCACTCTCACTTTCCGACCCGATGGCCAAGAGTCCAGCTTCTCCCTGTAGGTGTCTGGGTCCCCTGCGTGTCCCCAGAAATTGGATTTCAGTGTGATCAGGAGCTTGTTTCCCTTCAGGTTGAAAAAAAGCCGCGCACCCAGTCGCCTGCCACCAGCACGATTTGCGTGCTCCATACCTCAGCTTTTCAGTGTTTGTGCTCCTTTCTCTTTTCTTCTAGCTGTAAAACTTCCACTCAGCCAGCTTTCCCATGATTCTGGGTGATAGACGTTTTGTCTTTTAGTTGTAATTTTGAAATTGTTGTGCGAGGCGGCAGTTTAGTTGTTTACCTTTGCCACCATCTTGGTTTCCTCTGTCTGAAGTTAAATTATTTACAGGGATTTTTTTCTATCTTAGCCTGAAGGAATATGGTCACATTGTCTTCACAAATTACCTCTGTTAGTTCTTTTTTTTTTCTCCTTTGGTGTGGAAAAAATTTTTGCTTTTGCTTATTCTCCAGTTTAAGGCCTCTCCCTTATTTGTTGACTTTTTAAATATGTATTACATTAACATGATCCCCAAAGTAAAAAGTAAACAAAAAGGTATAATCAGAAAAGTGTCACTTCTTTTATTCCTAGTACTAAAATTTCCTGTATATTTGGACTTTCTGCTCTCTTCCCCTAGTCTCTTCATGCACAAGTGCCACATCATTTTGATGAACAGATATTTTAGTATTTTAAAATATCTGGTAGGTCTAGTATCCCTATGTGCCTTTTCTTTTTTAGTGTTAGCCTGGCTATTCCTGTGTAAAACATATACTGTTGCCCTTCCAGTTTGGCTCAGTGGTTAGAGTGTCAGCTTGTGGACCAAAGGGTTGTGGGTTCAATTCCTGGTCAAGGGCACATACCTCAGTTGCAGGTTTGATTCCTGGTTCCAGTCAGGGTGTATATGGGAGGCAACCAATTGATGTGTCTCTCTCATGTTGGTCTCTCTCTCTTCCTCTCCTTCCTCCATTACACTGTCTGAAAAAAAAATTAATGGAAAAATATCCTCAGATGAAAATTTAAACCCACAAAAACCTGTACTCTTAACACTATTAATGAAACAGCTAAATTGTTCCCTTCCTGACATCTTTTCTCCTCATGGCTCTTATCAGTATCTGAAGTTTTCATAGTTAGGTACCCACTGGTTGTCTGATATACAGATGTTCCTGGAGATTGGGATCTTTAATGTTCAGTTGCATATTGTTGAAGGCTAGAGCTCTCTGTGACACACTGTAGCTATGCATTAAGCACCAGCCCTTTGTGTACATTTTTTTTTTCATTAATTATTCTGATGGGTGTTTAGTCATATCACATTGTGGTTTTAATTTTTCTATTTTTTATAATTAATGAACTTGTGCATCTTTTGACATATTTATTGGCCACTTGAATATCTTTTTTAAGTGGTTATTTGAGAACTTTCAAAATGGTGGCAGAGTAGGTGGATCTTATATTCACCTTCTCCCAGGACCAACTTGGAAATACAACTAAATAAAAAAAAATCACCCTAAGTAACTAACTAAACTGCTGGAAACTACCCATTGTCTACACTATCATGAAAGTGCAGCAGGGAACACAGAAGGCTGATGGACCTTGGGCTTTAGCAATGGCTAAAAGCTATGCACCAGTTGTTCTGTCAAGACAATAGTGGCTCAAGGCAACCCCCTAACCTGATAATCTTTTACTGTTTACCAAACTTTACTTTTGATATGCTCATTTGCTTTGCTAACGGGCAAATGTGTATTCTAGTAAATAAAAGCAAAGGGGATGGAAAATTCAGAGAGCTTCGCCACTAGAGTGAAGTCTCTGCCTGGCTCCCCCCATGCCTTCTAAATTCATATTTCTTGTCTAGTGTATTCATTTATGCACAGCCCCTTCTCCAGATCCTGAATCCTCACTGCAAAAGGTTTCTGCATTAAACACTGGCTGAAGAGGAGTCTTATAACCAAGGATTTACAGAAGCCACATCAAGACTGGTAAGGAGGGCAGAGACATGAAAAGGGCTGGTCCTGCTCCCAAGGTCAGTGGCTGGGGTTCCAAAGGGCTATCTCAGCTGTGGTGGTTTCCCCCTGAGAAGTGTGGAGCCTCAACCTCAGTTGGACCCCATAGCTCAGAACACCAGAGCTGGGAAGAGGTGCCCACATAACATCCAGCTACAAAAAGCAGAAGGGTTTCTGTCTTCCAAGGAGATGGAATCTGCTGGAGACAAAGGGTAAAAACTGAAATTTTTGTTCACATCCACTCACCCTGGGCTCTGGCATAGGGAGAGCAGCGTAGACTTGTCTTCTGAGGAGAGTCTGGGGTCTGAGGCACTGAGGAGAAGGCTGGGGAACAGCTGCCAGGATCTCTGAATTGAGTCATTTTCCAATACTGCAGTCACCATCCTTCTTGGACAAGGCAATCCCTTCTGAGAGGCATCAGCCACGGGGAATAAAATTACTCCAATTTCTATAATCCTTCTCATGCTACCCTGCATATTTTAAGCTCTATTGAGGAATCAGAGGCATAGGCCAGGGTGTAGAAGTCTAGACAGACTCAGGGGGTGTTAGTGACTGGCTTTGGGGTGGGACCATTTCCTCCACTTTCCTGTGAACTTGAATGGCAATTCCCCTTCATGGAAGACCCAATAGAACCACCCTCCTGGCTTCCAGCAGACCCACCCTCTGGGCTCCAGCGGCCCAACCCACCTTACTAGAGGCTCCACTCTACCGAGGTCAGACTAAAATCCAGGATAGACAGTCATGGGGCTCTGGGATGGGGAAAAACACCCACCATTTTCCCTGAAGGCTCACAAGAGATCCACTAGCCCCTCCCTCCCATTTTTCCCAGAGGCTCTTGTCAGTGATTGAGTCTAATAGAAAAGCAGGAAGTGGAGGAGGATCCCAGGGTGCCGTGGCACATTTACTGACCCACCCCCATGCCCAGTACTGGTAAAAGGCAGTCTTGGAGTACAGATTGGCTTTTCCCATGCACAGCTAAACCTAGCAGAGAAAGACATAAACTGTGGGTTACATGTAGCTTCAAACAAGTTGCAGAGGGGCAGGCACAGCCAGCACCTCACATTCGTCTGCACTAGAGTCCTTCCCAAAGGCTCAGAACCAAACACACAAAGTGGCCACCTTCAAATAACACCAAAGCAGGATCCAACAAACTTCAAAAACAGCATATACAAAGGGAGATTGCAGCAGCAACTATATTTTGGTAAGGCAAATTCAATTATTTTGTTATTTTTAATTAATTTATTTATTTTCTATTTATTTTTTCTTATTTTCTTTATTTTTCTTATTTATTTTTATTTTTTCTTCCCCTTTTCTCATCTCATTCTTTTTTCCATTTATTTCATTTTTTCATTTTCTTATTCTTTTTTTGTTTCTTATTTTTTTCCTCCTCCTTTTTTTTTCTGTCAGCACCTGTACAACAGCTTTCATGGTATGGTCGGGGTTTAGCCCCACAGTCAGCCAGCCTAAGGTTTCATCCCATGCACAAAGGAGCCAATAGCAATGAAGCCCCAATTACAACAGGAAAACCCACATAACACACACAAGGGACATTCCTAGAACATCCAGCTCAGGAGATAAAAGAGATTGACCACTGGGTCCCACAGGACATCTACTATATAATGCCACCCCACAAAGACTGTGATTCATAGATCAATCTAATACATAGAAACAAAAACAAAGATACAGCCAATATGGGGAAATAAAGAAATGACCCAAATGAGAAAATGGGAGTAATCTCCAGAAAAAGCTAAATGAAATGAAGGCAAGCAATTTATCAGATAAAGAGTTTAAAGTAATGGCTATAAGGATTTTCAAGGAACTTAGTATAAGCTACAACAGCATGAAAAAGAACATAAAAACCATGTAAAATAAACAGTCAGAAATTAAGAATACCATCTCTAACATCAACAATACACTGGAAAGAATAAAAAGTAGGTTGGATGTAGCAGAGGATCGAATCAGAGCAGCACAAAAAATAATTGAAATAATTAAATGTAATGTATACAGTCTAAGGGAACTTTGTGATAATATGAAGTGCAACAACATCTGCTTCATAGAACTACCAGAAAGAAAAGAGAGTGAGCAAAATATTGAGAACCTATTTTAAGGAATATTTATTGAAACTTTCCTAACCTACTGAAGGAAAGACATATAAGTCTAGAAAGTGCAGAGAGTCCCAAACAAGAAGAACCCAAAGAGGCCCACATCAAGGCAGATCATCATTGAAATGGTAATGACAAAGTGACAATATTTAAAGCAGCAAAAGAAAGCAGTTAATTACCTACAAAAGAACTTCCATAACACTGTTAGCTGATTTCTCAACAGAAACATTTCAGGCCAGAGGGGACTAACATAAAATATTCAAAGTGATGAAAAGCAACTACTACAACCAAGACTACTTTACCCAGCAAGGCTATCATATAAAATTGAGGGAGAAATAAAGAACTTCCCAGACAAGAAAAAGCTAAATGATTTGGCTATCACCAAACCAGTATTGCAAGAAATGTTAAATGGCCTGCTTAAATAAGAGGAGGAGGAGGAGGAGGAAGAGGAAGAAGAGGAGGAGTAGGAAAAGGCGGTGGAGGAGGAGGGACAAAAAAAGAACAGTTAAAAGAATAAAATGGCAATAACATGTACCCGCCAATGATCACTTTAAATGTAAATGGATTAAATGATCTGATCAAAAGACATAGGGTAGCTGAATGGATAAGAAAGCAAGACCCATGTATATCCTGTCTTACCAGAGACCCACCTCAGAACAAAAGATACACACACTAAAAGTAAAGGGATAGAAAAAGATATTTCATGCAGATGGAAAGGAAAAGTAAAGCTGAATAGCAAAGCTTATAAAGGACAAAATAGACTTTAAAACAAAGGCTAAAGAGCCAAAGGAGGACACTACATAATGATAAAAGGAGCAATCCAACAAGAGTATATAAATCTGTTAAACATTTTTACACCCAACATAGGAGCACCTAAATATGTAAAGCAAATCTTGATGGACATTAAAGGAAAGATAAACAGAAACACAGTGATAGTAGGGGATTTTAATACCCCATTGACACCAATGGGTAGATCACAAAATCAACAAGGAAATGGTAGCATTATATAAAAAACTAGATCAGATGGATTTGATTTCTTCAGAATATTTCACCCCAAATTAGCAGAATATACATTATTTTCAAGTGCACATGGAACATGGATAGACCACATGTTAGGAAACAAAAAGATTCTTAATAAATTTAAGAAGATTGAAATGACATCAAGCATTTTCTCTGACCATAATGGTATGAACCTAGCAAAATACACAAAGTCGTGGAGGCTGAATAACATGTTACCTTGAAACAAATGAAAATGAGACCACAACAACAAAAAATCTGTAGGAAATAGCAAAGCAGTTCTAAGAGGGAAATTCATAGCATTAAAGTCCTCCTTCAAGAAAGAAGAAAAAACTCAAATAAGCAATCAAACTTAAAATAAATGGTAAGGAAAAAAGCCCCAAAATGAATAGAAGGAAATAATAAAGATCAGAGTAGAAATAAATAAAATAGAGTAAAAAAAATACCAAAAATCAATAAAAGCAAGAGCTGGTTCTTTGAGAGGATAAACCTTAAACCACACTCATCAAGTGAAAAAGAAAGAAGACCCAAATAAATAAAATCAGAAATGAAAGAAATAACAACTGACACTGAATAAATACAAAGAATTATAAGAAAATACTATCAATAACTATATGCCAAAAAATTGCACAATCTTGAAGAAATGGATAAATTCTTAGAAACATACAATCTTCCAAAAGTGAATCAGGAAAAATCAGAAAATAGGAACAGACAAATACAACCAGTACAATTGAAGTACTTAAATAAAAAAGCCTCCTGACAAATAAAAGTCCTTAACTGGATGGCATCACAAGTGAATTTTATCAAACATTCAAAAAATAACTAACACCCATCCTTCTCAAACTATTCCAAAAAATTCAAGAGGGAAAACTCCAAGCTCATTTTACAAAGCCAACATTATCCAATTCCAAATCCAGATAAAGATACTACAAAGAAAAAAAATATAGGCCAATATTCCTGATGAACATAGATGCTAAAATCTTCAACAAAACATTTCATAAACCAGATCCAGCAATACACTAATGATATACCACCCAGCTGATGTTGCTCAGTAGTTGAGCACTGAGCTATGAACCAGGAGGTATGGATTGATTCTTGGTCAGGGCACATTCCCAGGTTGCTGGCTCAATCATTGATGTTTCTCTCTCTCTCTCGCTCTCCCTTCCTCTCTGAAATCAATAAAAAAAAATATTTTAAAAAAGATGACACACCATGATCAAGTGGGATTTATTCTGGGAATGTAAGGTTGGTACAACATCCACAAATCAATAAATATTATATATGACATAAGCAAAATAAAGGATAAAAACCACATGATATCAATAGATTCAAACATGTATTTGACATAATCTAGCACCCATTTATGATAAAAACTCTCAGGAATTTGAGAATAGAGGGAACATACCTCATTCATAATGAAGGCCATATATGACAAACCCACAGCCAACATCATACTCAATGGACAAAAACTAAAAATGTTTCCCTTAAGATCAGGAACAAGACAGGGATGTCCGCTTTCACCACTTTTATTCAAAATAATACTCTAAATCAGAGCCACAGCCATCAGACAAGAAGAGATAAAAGGCATCCAAACTGTAAAGAAGGAAGTAAAACTGTCATTCACAGATGACATAATATTGTATATAAAAAACCCTAAATATTTCACAAAAAAATGTTAGAGCTAATCAATGAATTCAGCAAAGTAGCAGGATACAAAATTAATATCCAGATATTGGTGACATTTCCATACACCAATAATGAGTTATCAGAAATAGAAACAAAGAAAAAAATACCAAGCCAACAACAAAAAAATTAAGTACCTAGGAATAAATTTAACCAAGATGATAAATGACCTGTATTTGAAAAATTAGAGGACACTGAAGAAAAAGAGGAAGATACAAATAAGTGGAAGCATATACCATGTTCATGGATTGGAAGAATTAGCATAATTAAAATGTCCATACCATCCAAAAAAATCTATAGATTCAATGCAATTTCCATTAAAATACCAATGGCATATTTCACAGATCTAGAACAAATATTTCAAAAATTTATATGGAACAAAAAAACACCCCAAGTAGGCTCAGCTATCTTGAGAAAGAAAAGTTGGAGGTATCATAATACCAGAAATCAAACTTTATTACAATGCCATCATGATCAAAACAACCTGGTACTAGCATAAGAGCAGGCAGATAGATCAATGGAATAGAACAGAGATCCCAGAAATCAACCCATGCCTACATGATCAATTAACATTTGACAAAGGAGGTAAGAATATACACTGGGATAAAGACAGTCTCATCAACGGTGTTGGAAAAATTGGACAGGTACATGCAAAAAAATGAAACAAGAATAAACTCAAAATGATAAAAGACTTAAATTTAAGTCACAAAACCATAAAAATCCTAGGAAAAAAACATAGGCAGTAAAATCTCAGAAATCTCTCAGAGCAATATCTTGGTCGACATGTCTCCTCAGACAAAGGAAATATAGGGGGAAAAAATAAATGGGACTACATCAAACTAAAAAGCTTATACATAGCAAAAGAAACAATCAACAGAATGAAAAGAGAACCCATTGTATGAGAAAACATATTTTCCAATGATATATGTGGCAAGACGTTAGTTAATCTCCACATTATATAAAGAATGTATACAACTCAACACCAGGAAGACAAACAATCCATTTTAAAAATGGGCAAAGGACCTGAATAGACACTTCTCCAATAGGGACATACAGATGGCCAATAGACATATGAAAAATTACTCAAGGTCACTAACCATCAGAGGGATGCAAATTAAAACCACAATGAGATATTACCTGACACCTGTCAGCATGGCTACAATCAATAAATAGCAAGTGCTAGCAAGTATGTGGAGAAAGGGAACCCTAGCACACAACCTGGGCATGTGCCCTGACCAGGAATCAAACCCTGACCTCCTAGTTCATAGGTCAATGCTCAACCATTGAGTCATGCCAACCGAGCTATTGTTTATCCCTTTTTTAAAACTAATGAAGATAAACAAGAATGAGAAACAATTTATGATAGCAGAACTGAGTCATGTCACTTTTTCCAATATTGTTACATTGCTCAGGTTAGAAAACCTAAATCTGGATACCTAATTAAATCACAACAGATCAAGTCCCTGGATATTTCTGGTAGATCATTTTATGTTTTATAATCATTTTAATAAACTACTAAGTTCAATTTACTAAAATCTATTTGAAATGCTTACAGATACCTTAATTGATACTGATCTAGATTTTACATTTTAGGGGCTATCCTCATCTATTAAAATAGTGCATTATAGAATGATCTGGCAAAACTTTGTTAAAGTTATTTATTATTTCTTGTTGACTGCAAAACTATTGATTCTGGTTTAAAAAAAACAAGATCATAATTAAATTTAAATGTTTTCCTTTTTTGATAGATCTGTACAGGTTTTTTTTTATAGTATCTTAAGTCAACTTTGATTATTTAGGCTTAAGCCAACAACCATTTTATTAATCTCATGATTTTGTGGGTCAGGAATTTGGGCAGGGGCTCAGTTGATCAATTTTTCTGTTCTATATAGCAATAACTGAGGTCACTCAATGCTGGTGGCTGATCTGAAGGATCCAAAACTATTTCACTCAACTGTCTGGTATCCTGGTGGGCACTTCTCTTTCTCAATGTATTCTCAGGACTTTTCCATGTGGTCTCTTCAACAGAAGTAGCCAAACTTTTTAACAGTTCAGGGTCTGAACTTGAGAGAGTATGCCAATATTAGTAAATAAAATAAAATGTACCAGTAAGTCTGGGTCCAGAAACTGGGACTTCCACTATATTCTTCTGGTCAAAGTCAAGGTCTGATAAGATTAAAGAGGAAAGGTTGTAAATTCCACCTCTTGAAGGGAGGAATATCAATGAATTTACAGTAATATTACTCTGCCACAGTATTATATTACCATAGAGTCCCAATGCACAAAATTCATGCAAGACTAGGCCATCCTTCCCCTGGCTGCCAGCACCAGCTTCCCTCTGGCACCCAGAACCTGGCAGGCACCTGGGACCCGGGCTTCCCTCATAGCCTCAGCTTAATTGGGGAGATCGTCTGGAAGAACATCCAGTGTAATTAGCGTATTATTCTTTTATTGTTATAGATTTTACAAATCTAAATTGTAACACAGAGCAGTTAACAGCATATTGTTCAATATAATACAAGTAGGTAAGTGATGGGATAGAGGTAAGTGTCTTTCCCACATTTTTTATATTAAGATCAGTTTTAAGAATGAAGGTGAAGTTTATCAGATTTGAGTAATGGTAGAATACATTAAATGACATTTTAAATAATGTTTTTCATTATTGATTAAGGTATTACATATGTGTCCTTATTGCCCCATTGGCGCCTCTCCCCCAAACACACACACTCATGCCCTCACTCCCCTATTGTCTGTGTCCATTGGTTAGAACTATTTGCTTGCATACAAGTCCTTTGGTTGACCTCTCCACCTTACCCCCACCCTCTCCTACCTTCCCTCTGAGGTTTGACGGACTGATTGATGCTTCTGTTTCTGGATCTGTTTTTGTTCATCAGTTTATGTTGTTCATTATATTCCATAAATGAGTGAGATCATGTGATATTTATCTTTCTCTGACAGGCTTATTTCACTTAGTATAATGCTCTCCAGTTCCATCCATGCTGTTGCAAATGGTAAGAATTCCTTCTTTTTTACTGCAGCATAGTATAGATGTGTATATGTACCACCGTTATTTAATCCACTCATCTGCTGATGGGCACTTACACTGTTTCCAAATCTTAGCTATGGTAAATTGTGCTGCCATGAACATAGGGGTGCATATATCCTTTCTGATCAGTTTCTTGTTTCTTTGGATATATTCCTAGAAGTGGGATCACTGGGTCAAATGGGAGTTCTATTTTTAATTTTTTGAGGAAACTCCATACTCCATACTGTCTTCCACAGTGGCTGCACCAGTCTGCATTCCTTTTTCTTCATGAGGGTTCCTTTTTCTACACATCCTCACAAGCACTTCTTGTTTGTTGATGATAGCCATTCTGACAAGTGTGAGATGGTACTGCATTGTTCTCTTGATTTGTCTCTCAAATGATTAGTGACTTTGAGCATGTTTTCATATGTCTCTTGGCCTTCCTATGTCTTCTTTCAAAAGTATTTAGGTCCATTGCCCATTTTTTGATTGGGTTATCTTTCTTTTGTTATATTGTATGAGTTCCCTGTAAATGTTGGGGAGATAAAACCAATATGTGTAATAATATTGGCAAACATATTATCCCATGCAATGGGCTTTCTGGTTTTCTTGATGGTTTCTTTTGCTGTACAAAAGATTTTGATTTTGATGTAGTCCCATTTGTTTATTTTCCCTCTATTTTCCATTGCCCTAGGAGCTGTAACAGTGAAGAAATTGCTTCGGCCTAAGTCTGAGATTTTGCTGCCTCTGTATTCCTCTAGTATTTTTATGGTTTCCCATCTTATGTTGAAGTTCTTTATCCATTTTGAGTTTATTTATGTTGAAGTTCTTTATCCATTTTGAGTTTATTTTTCTTTCCATTATCTTCCACTGGACTAAGTTTATTTCATTAATGTCATTTTTTGGTCTGTGATACTCATTTCCCCTTCAATTTTGAATGATAGCCTTGCTGGATATTCTTGGATTCAGTCCCTTGCTTTGCATCAATTTATAAATTTCCTTCTATTCTTTTCTGGCCTAATGTATTTCTGTTGGGAAATAATTTGATAATCTAATGCGAGATCCCTTGTACATAACTTTCTCTCTCTTGCAACCTTAAGATTCTCTTTGCCCTGAACATTTGCCATCGTAATTATGATGTGTCTTGGTGTGGGTATTTTTGGGTTCATCTTGTTTGGTACTCTCTGTGCTTACGTGACTTTTTTCTTCCCCACATCAGGGAACTTTTCTGATATTATTTATTCTAATAGATTTTCTAACCCATGTTTCTCTTTCTGTTGTTCAGGTACCCCTATTATTCATATGTTGCTTCATTTCATGTTGTCCCAAAGCTCCCTTAGGTTCTCCTCTTGTCTTTTAATTTTTTTCTTTCATTGTAGTTCAGTTTGGTTGTGTTTTGTTTCCCTGTTTTCTAATTCGCTAATTCAGTCCTCCACTGTTTTTTATTGCATGCCTCCATTTCACTTAGCTTCTTTTTTAGAGATTCCTCCTTTTCTTTCCTTTGGGGGTTTGTCTACTTGTTTTTGTTCTCACTGAAGCATCTAGGTGTCAAGTTGTGCAGGGGCTGCTCCTTGGGTGGCAGTCGCTCCTTGGGCAGCAGCTGCTTCTCAGGCAGTCACAGCAGCAGCTACTCCTCAGTTGGCAGTGGCTCCTCTGGTGGGCACTGTTCGCAGCAGTGGTAGTTCCTCTGGTTCGTGGGGGGGAGGCTGCTTGTGAAGGTGCTGCTCCTCGGACAGGGGTAGGCTGCTCATGAAGCTGCTGCTCCTCAGACTGGGGTGGGCTGTGAGCAGCTTCTGCTCCTCAGATGGGGGTGGGCTGCATGGCCACTGCTTTTTGGACAGGGGCAGGCTGCTCATGGGGCCAGAGCTCTTCGGACAAGGGCGGGCTGCATGTAACTGCTTCTCCTCAGATGGAGGCAGGCTGCTCATGCAGCTGCTGCTTCTGGACAGGGGCAGTCTTCTCACAAGCTGCTGCTCCTCGGATGGGGGTGGGCTGGTTGCAGGGACTGCCAGTCCTCGGATGGGTGAAGGCTGTGTGTAGCTGTTTCTCTCCAGACAGAGGCGGGCTGCATGCGGCTGCTTTGCCTTGGTCTGGGGTGGGCTACTCATGCAGCTGCTGCTCCTTGGACAGGGGCAGGCTGTTTGAGCAGCTACTGCTCCTCAGATGGGGGTGGTTTGCTCAAGCGGCTACTGCTCCTAGGATGGGTGTGGGCCGCTCACATGGCTGCTGCTCCTTGGACAGGTGAGGGTGGCTGCTTGCGTGGCTGCTGCTCCTTGGACCAGGGTGAACTGCTCGGGCGAGCTGCGGCTCCTTTAATGGGGGCGGGCTGCTCACATGGCTCCTGCTCTTCAGACTGGGGTGGGCCACTCATGCAGCTACTGCTCACATGGCTGCTACTCCTCGAATGGGGGCAGGCTTCTCACACAGCTCCTGCTCCTTGGACAGGGGCAGGCTGCTTGCACAGCTGCTTCTCCTCAGACAGGGTGGGCTACACTGGGCTGCCACTCCTCGGTCATGGGCAGGCTGCTCGTGCGGCTACTGCTCCTTGGGAAGGGGCAGGCTGCTCCTTGGATTGGGGTGGGCTGCTCACACAACTGTTGCTACTCGAACGGGGTGGGCTGCATACACGGCTGCTGCTCCTCAGACAGAGGAGTGGGCCACTCGCACAGCTGTTGCTACTTGGACGGGGCAGGCTGCATGAGGCTGACGCTCCTCGGCCTGGAGCGGGCTGCTTGTGGGGCTGCTGCTCATGTGGTTGCAGTGTCCTGGACTAAAGCATTGGGCCGGTCAGAGGGGAGCGTGCTTCAGAACTCACAGGAGCCTGTGCCCAGGGTGGCTGTAGTCTCGGTGACAGTGGGGCCACAGCCAAGGTAGCAGGTCCTTGGTGCAGGTGGCTGTAGAGTCCCGGGTGTTATCTGAGGGCACCCTGGGTGGAGGTGAGGCTGGACTCCCAGTCACAGCAGCTCTCCCCTTCAAAAAGGTGAGGAGGAAAAGCCAGCTGCTCCAGGACTGTTTGCAATGGTAGCAGAGGCTGCCTGGTTAGGCAAGCCCAGTTAGCCTGCCCCTGAAGGTCCTGCAGGCTCTAAATGTGACACACACACACCACTCCTCTTTTGCTCCTTCACTCACTAACTCTCTCTCCCTCACTGCCGCCTTCTTACTGCCTCTGTAGTTGGGTCTGGAGTATTATTGACCTGTTTGTGGATGGGGTCTCCTCTCCATGTGTCTGGTTATGTGGCTTGCTCTCTAGCACATTGGCCAAACAGGATAAAATAAACCTTGACAAGACACGACATAAAAGGAACAAAACATGAATGTACACACGACACCAATAACCCCAATATAAGTGACCACCAGAGAAAAGAGAATTAGGGGAGAAAAAAGAGAGCACAAATGATATTGAAGAGAGAAAAAATGGTATGAGGGATGAGAAAAAGAAGAAAAGGATTAAAAAGGAATACACACACACACACACACACACACACACACACACACACAGAGGTCTCGCAGTTCTCCCCAGCCCAGGTTTCTGATTTTACCATTCTCCAGGTGTCCTCTGCCCTTCACGGCTGTGAACTGTCTCACCAGCTGTGTCTACTTCGCCAATTTGGGGTGGATGTTATTTGATTTAGTTACTCATTCTATCTGCTCTGGGACAAGGCTCAGGACACATACATCTATTCTGCTGCCATTTTCAGAGATTTTTTTTCTAAATTACCATATTTTAAAAATTCTATAAAACTGCATATGCCACGATGATTGCATGTATGAAGCAAAAGGAATTACTACATTCATAAGGTTTCTACAACAGGGACTGAGACTTCCTTATAGTTTTACATTATGAATTTTCAGATGATGGGTTAGGTGTGAATGCTGTCTAAAGGCCTTCTTACATTCCTTGCACTCATAGGGTTTCTCCCCAGAATGAATTCTCAGATGTTGAATAAGTGATGAATTAAGTCTAAAGGCCTTTCTACATTCCTTACATTCAAAGGGTTTCTCCCCAGTATGAATGCTCTGATGTAAAGTGAGTTTTTGGCGCAATCTAAAGGACTTCCCGCACTCCTTACACTTATAGGGTTTCTCACCAATATGAATACTCTGATGTTGTGTAAGTTGTGAGAGTAGTCTAAAGGTCTTCCCACATTCCTTACAGTCATAGGGCTTAACACCAATATGAATGCTCTGATGTGAAATAAGTTGTGAATAACGACTAAACGCCTTCCAACATTCTTTACATTCATAAGGTTTCTCCCCCGTATGAATTCTGTGATGAAGAATAAGATGATAACCACGACTAAAGGTCTTTCCACATTCCTTACATTCATAGGGTTTCTCACCAGTATGAATTCTCTGGTGGAGTGTTAGTTGTTGTCGCACTCTAAAAGCCTTCCCACATTCCTTACATTCATAAGGTTTCTCACCAGTATGAAGTTTGTGATGTATTCTAAGGCCAGAGCCACACAAAAAGGCCTTCCCACATTCTTTACATTCATAGAGTTTGTCAGCAGTATTAAGCTTCTGATGTCGAGTAAGATGGGCATACTGTCTAAAGGCCTTTCCACATTCTGTACATACATAGGGTTTCTCACCAGTATGAATCCTCTGATGAAGAGTAAGTTGTCCACGCACTCTGAAAGCCTTCCCACATTCCTTACAATCATATGGCTTCTGACCAGTATGAATTTTCTGATGTACTCTAAGGTCTGGGCCAGACATGAAAGATTCTCCACATTCCTTACATTCATAGAGTTTTTCAACAGTATGAAGTCTCTGATGTCGATTAAGGTGGGCAGTCTGTCTAAAGGCCATCCCACATTCCTTACATTCATAGGGCTTTTCACCAGTGTGAATTCTGTGATGAAAAGTAAGTTGTTGGCGTACTCTAAAGGCCTTCCCACATTCTTTACATTCATAGGGTTTCTCAACAAAATGAATTCTCTGATATGGAGTAAGAGATGTATGTTTCTGGTAAGAGGACACTTTTTGAGATGTTATTTTCACTTCTCCAAAATATCCCTCTTGTCCTTTAAAATTTTTTTTTGACTCACAATTATATTTTAAAATTAGGTTCTTAAAGCCATGTGTGTTAATTCTTTCCATTATCTTCCACTGGACTAAGTTTATTTCATTAATGTCATTTTCTGAAAATAGCCTCTTGGTTTCATATCTGGTCTCCAAATCTGAAAGAAAACAAGAGAACAAACATGTAGTTCCTTTTTCTGAAAGTAGTAAAATTTCTACAGAAAAAAAAGATAACAAAGTAATGCCCAATGAAATTCTAAAACTATTATAAAATTTGAGGAGGAAAAAACATAAGGGAACACCAGAAAAAAATAAGAATTCATGTAAGATTGGGTATTAGTTATAGGCATGCCTCATTTTATTGTACATCACATTATTGTGCTTCACAGATACTATGTTCTTTACAAATTGGAGGCTTGTGGCAACCCTACATTAACCAAGTCTATCAGCACCATTGTCCCAAAAGCATTTGTTCACTTCATGTCTCTGTGTTCTATTCTGGTTATTAATTCTTGCAATATTTCAAACTTTTTTGTTATTATTATATTTGTTATGATGATCTATGATCAGTGATCTTTGATGTTACTCTCCACCAGCAAAAAGATTATGATATACTCAATGTTCAGATAATGGTTTACATGTTTTAGCAATAAATAATTTTAAATTAATTTATGCATATTGTTCTTTTAGACATAATGCTATTGCATGCTAGAGACTAGGAACAGTAGTTAGCATAATAAATACAGGAAGTCCATCAAAAGGTTAATGGACAGTTTCAGCAGAGCTGAAGACTTGCATTATTATTGCCTACTGCCAGACAGCTGAGGGCAGTTTCCCCAATCTGATGATCCTTTATTGTTTACCAGGTCTTACCTTTGATATGTATATCTGCTTTGCTTTAGGGCAATTTGTGTTAATAAAAACTAGGGGTCCAGAGATTCAGAGAACTTAGGTACTAAAACCAAGTTTCCATCTGGTTTGCCTTACAGTCACAGGGTAAGGTGCCTCCAATATGCCTTCTAAATTTATATTTCATGTCTTTATTCATTTATGCGCAGCCCCTTTTCCAGATTCCCTGAACCCTTCTAGATGCTGAGAAACATCCCAGCAATTGCACACTTAATAGACTGCAGTATGGTGTACACATAACTGAATAGTCTCTAGAAAACAACAAAAAAATTGTGTGAATTTCTTTAAGGTGAATATTTGCTTTATTGCAGTGGTCTGAAACCAAATCCACAATATCTCTGAGACATGCCTGTAAACATTTTAAGTCAGTGGTTCTCAAATTGAGATATAGATTAGAATCACTAGGGTACTTATTACAAATGTTCAGGTTTAGATACAACCTAAATCTCTTGCATAGGATTCTACAGAATATTTCAACATTCTCCATATGATTCGGGTGAAGATAAAAGAAAAATTCATACTTAACTTTTTTTCAACAAATTTTCCTTATTCTTAGACTAAAATCAAACCCACTGTGATTAAAATGCCTTTGCTTATAACACATTATCTCAGCACTGTCCTCTTCACTGCTACTTGTAGAGACCTATTGAGATCGTAGAGCATGTCCCAACTTACTTTTCATCTTTTAGGACTTTTCAGTTTGCTATATCTCCCACAATTCTTCTGATTTGGGCTTTTTGTATGATAGCTCCTTCTCATCCTGAGCTCTTAGATTAAAAGTCACTTACTTTAAGCCTAACTCTACTGACCGTAGTTAAATTGATGTTTTGGGTGGGTTGGGTTTTTGTTTGTTACATATCTGTCTTATTATATATGTATATATATTTTAAATCTCTATATTGAAATGATATAGTTATTAATTTTTCCAATTGTTATTCTGCTTATTTTCTTACCCTTAAACCTCTTTTTTTTTTTTTTACCCTTAAACCTCTTTAAGGGCAAAAAACACAATCTCTACTTTACTCTTCATTAAAAAATAAATTCAGCCCTAGCAATTTGGCTCAGTGGATAGAGCGTCAGCCTGTGGACTGAAGGGTCCTGAGTTCAATTCTGGTCAAGGGCACTTACCTCAGTGGCAGGCTCCTCCCTGGCCCTGGCCCTGGTCAGAGCTCATGGAGGAGGCAACCAATCGATGTGTCTCTCTCACATCAGTGTTTTTCTCTGTCTCTCCCTCTCCCTTCCACTCTCTCTAAAAATCAATGGAAAAAATATCCTTGGGTGAGGATTAAAAAGATAAAATAAAAATAAATTCATAGCACATAATAGGTTTCACTCATTTAATTCCCATATAGTTCTCTGTCTCTAATCTGGCTTTAGTATATTTACTATACTAGAGGCCCAGTGCATGAAATTAGTGCACTCGGGGGGTCCCCGAGCCCGGCCTGAGCTTGCTTGCAGTCCAAGAGCCTTCAGGGACTGTCAGTCAGACATCCTTAGCACTCACCAGCCATGAGCCCAGCTTCTGCTGAGCAGCACTCCCTCTGTGGGAGCGCAATGACCAGCAGGGGGCAGCTCCTGCATTGAGCGTCTACCCCTGGTGGTCAGTGCACGTCATAGCGACTGGTTGTTCCACCGTTCAGTCAATTTGCATATTAGCCTTTTATTACATAGGATATCTTACCATAATGATTAAGTATTTCTTTTATTCATTCAAACTAATCCAGTTAAACATATAAATGGAAAATGGTGATTGTATACTCTTATGCATACTATCACTGCATATATACCCTTAACTATGCAGTATTCTCTATAATGCTCATTCCTTCCTTCACATAACTATGAGTTACTTTTCTTTGTCTCCACATACAAAAACAGTACTGATGATTTATACTTATTTAATCTTCCTTTAGGCCTATTCTATTAATCATGCATTTTACAAAGGCTCAACTCATTTTATTCTTTTATCCCCAAGCTATGGGTTACTTTTTCTTTGTCTCCACATATTAAAAAGATTCTGAGGAGTTCTACTTATTTAATCTTCCCTTAAGCCTATTCTATTACTCATCCATTTTACAAATGCTCAACTGGTTCTGTTCCTTTATCCCCTTGCTCAGGTCTTCTGCCTTCCATTCCCTCAGAGGAAAGGCCATTCATGTATTTCCTAGAAATGTGTACCAATGATTTTTCATACAGAGGTAAATATTTATACCTTACTGAAGTTCTCATGAAATCCTTAGCAAAAGAAAAAAAAGAATAGATGTTGGGAACTCACTAATAGGGACAAAGGGTCCTGCTGTTTCTGGAGTGTAAAATACTTGCTAACAAAGGTCACATTAAATACAGACCAGTAAATGCCTAGCCAAGAGGAGAAAAAAACCATAGGAAAATTTAAGTACTGAATGAGTTGTGTATGAGAGAAAAAGGATGACTTTTTCAATTATGATAATACTAGAGCCCTGGTGCACAAAATTCGTGCACAGGACGGGGGTCCCTCAGCCTGGTCTGCACCTCTCACAATCCGGGACACCTCAGGGGATGTCAGACTGCTGGTTTAGGTCTGATCCTGCACCAGCAGTTGGACTTCCCTTTCTCAATCTGGGACCACTAGCTCCTAACTGCTCACCTGCCTGCCTGCCTGATTGCCCCTAACCACTCTTCCTGCCTGCCTGATCACTCCTAACCACTCACCTGCCTGCCTGATCACCCCTAACTGCCTCTGCTTCAGCCCACACATCGGGGATCCAGGCTTCCCTCCTCTGGCCAGCCACAGGCAACTGGGACCCAGGCTTCCCTCCCTCTGGCTGGCCACAGGCACTCGGAACCCAGGCTTCCTTCCCTCTGGCTGGCTGCAGGTACCTGGGAAGGACATCCAGAATGATGTCTAGAATGATATCTGAAAGACATCTGGTCTATCTGTTCTAATTAGCATATTACCCTTTTATTAGTATAGATGGTCTATATAAAAAAGTTGAAATCATATAGACTTTTTTACTAAAACTAGAAATAACAGAATTTTAAAAGTAAATCCACTTGAAATTTTAGAAGTCTATATTAAATAACTCTTAGATCAACACGAAAATAAAATCCAAAATAGTATTTTTATATTTAAAAAATAATAATAATTTTTAAAAACCTACAATAACTTTGTATCTATAATTTTAACTACAATGCATGTAAGGGAATTAAAACACACCAATAAAATTTTAAAAATAATTTAAAATCCTCAAAAAATTAGGAAAATAATAAATGAATGCAAAGCACAAAAGACATTAACTGTATAAAAGCAGAATTAGGTTAGAAAAAACTAATACATAAAGCAAAAAAAATATCAGAAAATAAGATAAACCATTAGTTCACATAATGAAAACAGAAAGAAAGCACAGACACTGAAATAAGAAATGGCAGTTAAAATAATCTTGAATATAGACAAAGAATACTTGAAAAGGGGTTATCTCACCAATAAATTTTAAAACATAGCTAAAATAATATTTCTTTTTTAATATATTTTATTGATTTTTTACAGAGAGGAAGGGAGAGGGATAGAGAGTTAGAAACATCGATGAGAGAGAAACATTGATCAGCTGCCTCCTGTACACGTCCTACTGGGAACGTGCCTGCAACCAAGGTACATGCCCTTGACCGAAATCGAACCTGGGACCCTTCAGTCCACAGGCTGACGCTCTATCCACTGAGCCAACCAGTTAGGGCTAAAATAATATTTCTAAAAATATATAATTTACCAAATTGAACACAGAAGAGATACAATGTTAAAACAGATTAATTTCCATAAAGCATGGAATGTGGTCAGACTTACCATGTCCTTTTCCTATGAAAACAGCATTAAAAAGGTTACTAAAGCCTCAAAAATAGGTCATCCAAATTCTACTTATGAGAATTAAAAAAGAAAAGGACTTCTAAACTATTTTCATGAAAGTGATACTACACTAAATAAAGACTATTCATGAAAAGGAAACTACATTCCAACTTTCTGAAAACTAATGTAAAAATTCTAAACATTTAATAAAAGAGCACACTGAAAGACCCAGTGCATTAAATTTAATGCACCGGGCCTCTAGTATGCTAATGATATACTAAGGCTGCTCAATCGCTTGCTATGACATGCACTGACCACCAGGGAGCAGTCAACTGGCCAGCCAGTCACTATGATGTGCACTGACCACCAGGGGGCAGACGCTCTGACCAGTAGGTTAGCTTGCTGCTGGGGTCCAGGCGATCAGGACTGAGCAAGACGGGCTAGACATGCCCTAAAGCCCTCCCACTGTCCCTCCCCAGCTGGCCAACCTCCCGTGTCCCTCCCCAGTCCTGATCGTGCACCAGTGGAGTTCCTCAGCCTGGCCTGCACCCTCTTGCAATCCGGGACCCCTCAGGGGATGTTGGAGAGCTGGTTTCAACCCGATTCCACAGGCCAGGCCGATGGACCCCAGTGGTGCACGAATTCATGCACCAGGCCTCTAGTGTACAAATAAAATAAAATAGAGTCTAAAAACCAAGTACTGGGGGTGTGGAGGGTGTAGTGATGGGGAGGGAGGAGCTTCTCTTGTCCACCTGGAACCTTGGATCCCTGACAGTTTTGCAGAACACTGATATCCATGGACTCTCACATGGACTTCATTTAATAAAAATACAAAGACCATCAATGGACAAAAACATGAGTCATTTTGTATTGTGGCATTCAAATCCTAGAACTTTGGGGAAGCAACAAATATAAGTTTTTGAAGACCCTGAGGCCTACCATCATTACTCTGCTTTCACAATTATGCTTTCTCTACTGCATGAATTTCCCCCACCTATAGAATCATTCCCACAAGCACACAAACATATTCTAAATTTCCTACCATAAATTACACAACTTATAACCCATATTTCCCAGCTTCCCTTCATAAATAATTCCTCCAGAGAGTTGTCCTATATTCATTCTTATCACTTCCTCAGTTATACTTCTTACATTAGTCATTCCAATCACATTTGTCACCCTGACTCCACTAAAATCACTCTTGATAAGGTCACCAGCATTCTCCATCTTGCCAGAACCTGCGGTCAATTCTCAGTCCTCATTTTCTATTTTTCAAATTTTGAAACATTTTCTTTTGTTTTTATTTTATATCAGGGGCTGTTCCTTTTTCATCTCCTTTGCTGCCCCTCTTTCAAAAATCTAAATGTTGGAGTGCTCCATGAATCAATCCTCAGGCCACTTCTTATCTGCTTTCTTCTATCAGCATGCATTCCTTAGGTTATCACATTCAGACCCATGAATTTAAAATCCAATAATAAAGTAAAAACACCCAGTTCAACTCTCCCTGAGCTCCAGGTATACATATTCAGTTGCCTACTCAACATCTCAAACTGGAAGAATAATAGACATTTCAAACTTAAAATATCCAAACAGAAACTCTTTTTTTAAAAAATATATATATTATTGATTTTTTACAGAGAGGAAGGAAGAGAGATAGAGAGTTAGAAACATCGATGAGAGAGAAACATCGATCAGCTGCCTCTTGCACACCCCCCCACTGGGGATGTACCCAACCAAGGTATATGCCCTTGACCAGAATCGAACCTGGGACCTTTCAGTCCGCAGGCTGACGCTCTATCCCCTGAGCCAAACCGGTTTCGGCCAAACAGAAACTCTTAATGTCTATCTTCCAATTTGCTTTTCCTATCTTCCCCACATAGTTATTTAAGTTAACACCCTTAGTTGCTCCTTTGATATCACTCCATTTATAATCCCGTTACTAAGTTCTTTTTTGGTGCCACCTTCATATGTATATTAGACTAACAGCTTTTTTTTTTTTATGTCATCTGCATATTGTATTGTGTGTTTACCACCCCATGTCAAGTCTCCTTTCATCACCATCTCTAATAGCTTCTTACTACTTCCTATCATTGCCTTTCTTTTCCTAACTACCATTACTTCTAGTCTAAACAGCTAAAATTGCCTCTACAATGGTCCTTCCAGTTTTGTACTCAACCAAAGGGATCATTTTATTTTATTTTTCATTTTTTATTAAGGTATTATATGTGTACATATCTTACCTTTGCCCCCCCACCACACTCCCATACATGCCCTCACCCCCCAGTGTTTTGCATCCATTGGTTATGCTTATATGCATGCACACAAATCCTTCCGTTGATCTCTTATCTCCCCCACCTCTCCCTAACCTTCCCACTGTAATTTGACAGTCTGTTTGATGCTTTACTGCCTCTGTATCTATCTTTTTGTTCAACAGTTTATAGTGTTCTTTATTATCCATAAATGAGTGAGATCATGTGGTATTTTTCTTTCATTGACTGGCTTATTTCACTTAGCATAATGTTTTCCAGTTTCATCCAGGTTGCTGCAAATGGTAAGAATTCCTTCTTTTTTATGGCAGCATAGTATTCCATTGTGTATATGTGCCATAGTATTCTGATCCAGTCATCTGTTGGTGGGCACCTAGGCTGTTTCCAAATCTTAGCTATTGTAAATTGTGCTGCTATGAACATAGGGGTGTATATATCCTTTCTGATTGGTGTTTCCAGTTTCTTAGGATATATTCCTAGGAGTGGGATTACTGGGTCAAATGGGAGTTCCGTTTTTAGTTTTTTTTGAGGAAACTCCATACTGTTTTCCACAGTGGCTGCACCAGTCTCCATTCCCACCAGCAGTGCACGAGGGTTCCTTTTTCTCCGCATCCTCGCCAACACTTGTCGTTTGTTGATTTGTTAATAGCCATTCTGACAGGTGTGAGATGGTACCGCATTGTCATTTTGATTTGCATCTCTCCGATTATTAGGGACTTTGAGCATGTTTTCATGTGTCTCTTAGCCTTCCTTCTGTCTTCTTTCGAAAATATTCTATTTAGGTCCATTGACCATTTTTTTTATTGGATCTTTTATCTTCCTTTTATTAAGTTGTATAAGTTGCCTGTAGATGTTGGAGTTTAAACCTTTATCAGTGATAACATTTGCAAATATGTTCTCCCATACAGTGGGCTTTCTTATTGTTTTGTTGATGGTTTCTTTTGCTGTGAGAAAGCTTTTTATTTTTATGTAGTCCCATTTGTTTATTTTCTCTTTAGCTTCCATTGCCCTAGGGACAGTGTCAGTGAAGAAGTTCTTTTGGCATATGTCTGAGATTTTGTTGCCTGTGGATTCCTCTAGTATTTTTATGGTTTCCCGTCTTATGTTTAAGTCCTGTATCCATTTTGAGTTTATTTTTGTGCATGGTGTAAGTTGGTGATCTAGTTTCATTTTTTGCATGTATCTGTCCAATTTTCCCAACACCATTTATTGAAGAGACTGTCTTGACTCCATTGTATGTTCATGCCTCCTTACTCAAATGTTAATTGAGCATAGTGGTTTGGGTCGATATCTGGATTCTCAATTTTATTCCATTGGTCTATATGTCTGTTCTTTTGCCAGTACCAGGCTGTTTTGAGAACAGTGGCTTTGTAATACAGCTTGAAATCTGGTATTGAGATCCCTCCTACTTTATTCTTCTTTCTCAGGATTGCTGTGGCTATTTGGGGGTCTTTTTTTTTATTCCAGATGAATTTTTGTAGAGTTCTTTCTAGGTCTGTGAAATATGCCATTGGTATTTTAATGGGGAGTGCATTGAATCTATAAATTGCTTTGGGTAGTATGGACATTTTAATGATGTTGATTCTACCAATCCATGAACATGGTATGTTCTTCCATCTGTTTACATCTTCCTCTATCTTTTTTCAGTGTCCTGTAGTTTTCCGCGTACAGGTCTTTTACCTCCTTAGTTAAGTTTATTCCTAGGTATCTTAATTTTTTTGGTGCAATGGTAAATGGGATTGCTTTTTTAGTCTCTCTTTCTGTAAGTTCACTATTGGTGTATAGAAATGCCATAGATTTCTTGGCATTAATTTTGTATCCAAAGGGATCATTTTAGAATACAAAGCACACTATAGCTTCCAATTTATCTTAATGATTATGTTATATGGCCCTTGCCTAACTCTGATCTCATCTCTTATTACTTTCCTTTCCTTTTCCACCTGTTTTAGCCAGAATAGCTTTCTTGTTAGTACTCAAACATGTAAAGCTAATTTCTTCCTTAGGCCTTCTCTATCTGCTTTGAATGTTCTCTTAGAGAGTCACATGGCTTCAGTCTTACTTCATGTCTATCTTTATATATTACCTCCTCAAAAAAGCCTTTCCCCATTTGTCCACCTTTCTGTATGCATTTCATATTTCAATAAAACTTACTTAAAGGAAGAAAGAAACAAAAGAAGAGAAAAAATTATCTTGTTTAAGATGTCTAACAATGAGTCAGCAATTGTTATTTTGGCTAAATGTTTCCTAACTAAACTGATATTATCTTATTCACTTGGAACCTCTGTGTTTTATTGTTTTTTTTTTAATAGTATTAATAGTTGTAAGTGTCATTTAATTACCTAAATATGAATAAGAAAACAAGTTGAAATTGGGGGGAAAAAACAAAACAAAACAAAACATGTTTTTCTTTCCTTTGGTAGAAAGTAAACCATAAGATATACTATTATAAATAGGGCACTTAAATGGCCCTATTGTTATAAAATATTAACTTTTAGCCTAAAATGAGTCTCCTCAGCTAGAGACCTGAATATATGAAGGGCAAAATACAAAATGATAACATATGTATGTCTTTATTTAAAGGAATTTAAGAATATTTTTTAAACAAGAGGTTCAAAGGAGATGAAAATAGAGGTAGAAGCTATACCATAGAATCATTCTCCCTATACAGTCTATCAAATTCATGTTTCTTCCTTATATGAAGGTATATAGGATGGCTATCAACAGAAAACAAAGAGAGCACCTCTCTATCCCTCATCCCCTTTTCAAAGGGGAGGAAAACTGGAGGGAAAAAAAGAATAGTAAATGAGATAAAGTAGTTCTATTAGTATCCCCAGCTAAGACCTTAATAAGGTCTCAGATCTTCTTTCTTCAGGCCATGAACTTTTAAAGAGGACTTTCTAAACATCAGAAGGGTGTGCCTCTTCCCTAAGTAGTTGAGCAGTTTTCTCTAGTAATGGGTTCTCCTACCCAATTGGTTCTTACTCACCTGAATGTAATATTCTTCCTTTCCTCACAACTTTCCAGGGCTCTTTTCCTTGCTCCAATAAGGAAATCACATCTGGTTTAGAAATGATGCTTCCTGGTTAGAAGAAAAAATATGTAAAGTGATACCATATAAGAAAAACAAATTCAAAATTACTTTGATTTACCCTCGATTAAATTTGTCTACAAGTCAAATGGCAAGTAATGAAGCCTATAAGACAAAGAATGGCAAGATGGTTTAAAAACATTTATATTGGGGGAATTCCAAGATGGCTGCTCAGTAGCCAGAGGCTGTCTGCTTGTTTGTAACATCAAATGGGACTTACAGCTAAACTGCAGAGCAATTGGCTTGAACAACCAGTTAAAGTGTAGCTGACCTGAAATATTGAGAGCAGGGTGCGCGAGGAGACACCGAGAGGGTGAGCCAACTCCCACTGCTCAGGAGGAATTTTGCAGCAGCAGAGCCCCTTTCCCTGGGAGCCTGGGATCTCAGCCCCACTCAGAGATCCCCAATCCAGAGCATCAGGCAGTGGGAATCAGTTAGGATTAGTCCAACGGGGAGACTCAGCCCCTACCATCCCAGGGAAAGAACAATTTCTTTGGTACAACACCAGCCTGGGAAGTTCACTCTGATCTTTATCTGCAGGAGGGGCCACACAGAAGCCCAGGGCTAGCGAAGGGGTCTGATCAGTACACCCAGAAATAACTCTGAGGGATCCTCTATGAAATGGAAGAACTTTGGGCAGAGAGCCAGATGGGGGCTGAACAGTGTGGCTTGGGAAAGAGGATTGGTCTTGCCCACCTTGAGTGCACAGGCAATGCCCCTCCCCACACCTGCAGAACTGCTGAGTCTGCCCTGTCCTGATGTGATCTAAAACAAAGGGGAGCAGCGCTAGGATAGAAGTCTGCACCTGTAATGCTCAGTCTGACCATGCGGAAGATTCAAACATTTGGTCCATTTGGAATCTGGGTGGAGGCCTCATCCCATGGAGGCTAGCCATGCAGAGAGACTGGAATGCCAAGAAAGGCTGCTTTTTAAAATTTATATTTTACCCCCTCCTACTTGGTGGGGCAGCAAGGTGGAGCCAGGGAATCAGGCAGAACGGAGGCATTAATATCGGGTCTCTGGGGTGGGCTTCTGTTCAAGAGATAAGCGGACATATGCTGGGCCCTTCGGCTGCATTACAGAGAACCAGAACCAAACTCCCCATTGAGGTCAGCCAGATCAACCTTGGGAAGGAGGTCGAACTCTCCCCTTCTCCCTTCTCCCCGCCCAAGTCACAGGCACTACCCCTAACACGAGTCTGTTAAACCAACCCAGCCAGGTCCTGAATAAACCCACTCACTGCAATTCCGAGGGGGAGGGAGAGCGGCTCAGAGCAGGAACATTCAAGGTACAAAACCAAGACAGAGGCCCTGCACACCAAACTTCTTGGGGCTCCACCCTATTGAGTTTCAGTCACATTGCCAAGGGCCAGGCAACAACAGTGACATTGGCAGCACCAGAAAACCTCCCGGGGGACCAGGACCAGCACAACAAGTGGCCAAATTTGGACAACATTGGAGCAAAATCCAGTGAGCTCCTCAAATAGCAGATCTAAAGGGTGATTACAGCAGGCACAAAAATCTAAGGAGGCAAACTCCATTATTTTTCTTTAACCTTTTCTACATTTTTTTTGTTATATTTCATTTATAATTCTTTTTCCTTTCTTCTTTCTTTCGTATCTCTTACTAGAGGCCCAGTGCACAAAATTTGTGCACGGGAGGTAGGGGAGAATCTCCCTCAGCCTGGCCTGCACCCTCTCCAATCTGGGATCCCTGTGGGATCAGGCCTAAACTGGCAGTCGAACATCCCTCTCACAATCTGGGACTACTGGCTCCTAACTGCTCCCCTGCCTGCCTGCCTGATTGTCCCTTAACCTCTCCCCTGTCGGCCAGATTGACGACTAACTGCTCCCCTGCCGGCCCGATCACCCACAACTGCCCTCTCCTGTAGGCCCAATTGCCCCCAACTTCCCTCCCCTGCCGGCCCAATCACCCCCAACTACCCTCCCATGCTGGCCAATCACCCCCAACTCCCCTCCCCTGCCATCCCGATTGCCCCTAACTGCCCTCTCCTGCTGGCCATCTTGTGGCAGCCATCTTGTGGTGGCCATCTTGTGACTACATGAGGATAGCCATCTTGTGATGACGTGAGGGCTTCACATGAGGGTGCAAGGACCACCTAGGCTTTTATTAGTATAAATTTCTCTCCTTCTTATTTTTTTCCATTTTTCTTTTCTATTCAATATTTTTATTCATTATTACCTTTTTAAATTTTATTATTTCATTTATTATTTGTTCATTTCTTATTTATTCTTATTCATTTTCTTTTCTCTTCCTTTTTTCTTTCATATACTCTTATTTTATTTATTTCTTCCTTCTCTAATCTTTTTATGTTTTTAAATTGATCTGAGAGAGAAAGGAGGGAGAAAAACATCAATGTGAGAAACATGGATCAGTTGCCTCCCATTCACATCCCAACTTGGAATCAAACCTGCAACGTAGGTATGTTTCCTTACTGGGAATCAAACCCTCTACCTTTTGGTGCACATGATGATGCTCCAAACAACTGAGAAGCCTGGCCAGGTCCTCTTCTCTAGTTTTCTGGTCTCTTGTATTTTAATATTATTTTTTCTTATATTATTTTTTGTTGTTTTGGTTGCTTTGTTTTTTTCCATGTTGTTTTCAGTTTGCTCTTGTTTTATCTTATTTTATTCTATCAGCATCTGTGTAACAGTTGGCATGAAGTGCTCAGCACTGAGCCTCAAATTCAGCCAGCCTGAGGGCTGAGCCCACCCGTGAAAGGGACAACAGCAATCAAGACTCAATTATAACATGTGATCCCACATAACCTGCACAAGGGACATTCCTAGAGCATTTAGCTCTGAAGATAAAGGAGAGTACACCATTGGGTACCACAAGACACCCACTACAGAAGCCCACTCCACCAACACTGGGAGTGATAGCAGCCCTATCCAATACATGGAAATACAAAGAAACAGCCAAATGAGAAGATAAAGGAACAGGTCCCAAATAAAAGACAGGAGGAATTGCCACAAAAAGAGCTAAATGAAATGGAGGCAAGCAATTTATCAAAAAGCAGAGTATAAAGTAATAATTTTAAGAATATTCAACATCATGAAAAAAAAAACATAAAAAAAAAACATGAAAAAACAACCAGTTGGAAAAGAAAGATGAAATCTGAAATAAAAAATACATTGGAAGGAATAAATAGTATATCAGAGTAAGCAAAGGATTAAGTCAGCAAATTAGAAGACAGATAGAAAATAATCACTCCATCAGAGCACCAAAAACAAAACAAAACAAAACAAAATCATATGGATAGTTTAAGGGAACTCAGGACAACATGAAACATAAAAACATCCACATCATAGGGGTAATAGAGGGAGAAGAATGTGAGCAAGGGATAGAGAACCAGTTTGAAGAAATAATGATAGAAAACTTTTCTAACCTGGTGAAGGATAAAATAATGCCAATTTAGGAAGCACAGAAAGTCCCAATAAAGATGAACCTAAAGACCCCCACAAAGACACATCACAATTAAAATGGCAAATGTTAAAAACAAAGAGAGAAACTTAAAAGCCTCAAGAGAAAGGCAGTCAGTTACATACAAGGGAGTTCCTATAAGGCTATCAGTGGATTTCTCAATAGAAACACTACAGGCCAGAAGGAAATGGTACAATTTATACAAAGTAATGAAAAGCAAGGATCTGAAACCAAGACTACTCTATCTAGCAAGGCTATCATTGAAAATTGAAGGTGAAGTAAACAGCTTCCCAGGCAAAAAAAGGCTAAAGGAGTTTATTACCACCAAACCACTATTGTTACGAAATGTTAAAGGGACTGCCTGGAAGAAAAAAAAGAGAGAGGAACAAAGGCATTAAAAAAGGCAATAAGTAAGTACCTATCAGTAATAACCTTAAATATAAATGGATTAAATATTCCAATCAAAAGAGGTAGGGTAGGCAAGTGAATAATAAAACAGGACCCATATATATATGCTATCTGTAAGAGACCCAGCTCAGAACAAAAGACTCACAGGATGGATTCTGAATCAGGAAGGAGCACTTCAGAACATGAAAATAAGGGCTTGCAGTGAGGAGCCATGGTGGACTGTGCCTGAAAATTACTACCTTCCATTGGTATTTGACATGAAAGAGGAGCAGGAAGAGCATATTCTAGGATATCTCGATGCAGACCTTCATTGCATAGAAGTGCACAGCCACACCTTGTCATTCAGTTGGAGAGGTGGTTTACAGCCATAGGCCAGACTCACGTCACTGTAGTCAGATCATCCCAGGCCAAGCAGTGACTGTACCTCAAAACTGGGAGCTTGGCGAGTGGGGACTCTGACTAGTAGGCACGAGACCTTGAGATACTGTAGCATGTCCTAAGCCAACCGCTGATAGAGGATGAATGGCAGCCATCTCTAGCAATCAGCTGCACCCCTCAGCCCTGACTTTGCCAGTCAGGATGACAAGCTCCAGGTCCAGAAAAGCAGCGAAACCACACCCATGACCCCAAGGCTGACCTTAGGACTAGCTATATTGCATAATGACCCCTTGCCCTGGTGGCAGCCAATCAATCAGTGGAGACCACAACTCTGAAAGAACACACCTGGAAAACTGCTGAATGTTCTACTGAGATCTTCTCCTGGGACCTTCTCTATAAACTCCACCCTTAAACCCTTAGGATGGAAAAGCCAGTGTGCTCTTCCTGCTGGAAGCACACCCGTGCCTTTCCCTTTCCCCTTCTCCTTTCCCTCTCCCTGCCCCAGGTAGGTTACCATTAGTTTCCTCACTCCCATACTCCTAGGGCCCCTAAACCTCTATAACTTGTTTCCTAAACCCATTTCTTCTAGGAATTATCCTATCTAATAAAGGGTAATATGCAAATTGATCATCACTCCAACACACAAGATGGCCACCCCATGTGATCAAAGATGGCTGCTCCCATATGGACACAAGATGGCCTGCAGGGGAGAGCAGTTGTGGGCAATCAGGCCAGCAGGAGAGGGCAGTTAGGGGTGACCACCTGCAGGGGAGGGCAGTTGTGGGTGATCAGGCCAGCAGAGGAGAGCAGTTAGGGGTGACCAGGCCTGCAAGGGAGGGCAGTTGTGGGTGATCAGGCCAGCAGGGGAGGTATCCTGCCTGCAGGGGAAGGCAATTAGGGGCAACCAGGCTGGCAAGGGAGGGCAGTTAGGTGTGACCAGGCTGGCAGGGGAGAGCAATTAGGGGTGACCAGGCCAGCAGGGGAGGGCAATTAGGGGCAATCAGGCCAGCAGGGGAGCAGTTAGGGGTTGATCAGGCTGGCAGGGGAGTGATTAGGGGGTGATCAGCCTGGCAGGCAGAAGCAGTTAGGGGCAAACAGGCAGGCAGGCAAGTGGTTGGGAGCCAGCAGTCCTGGATTGTGAGAGGGATGTTCCAGATTGGAGAGGGTGCAGGCTGGGCTGAGGGACACATACAACCGCCCCCCTCCTATGCAAGAATTTCATGCATCGGGCCTCTAGTTTTTTATTTTTTATTTTTTTAAAATATATTTTATTGATTTATTACAGAGAGGAAGGGAGAAGGAGAGAGAGTTAAACATCGATGAGAGAGAAACATCAATCAGCTGCCTCCCGCACACCCCCTCCTGGGGATGTGCCCGCAACCAAGGTACATGCCCTTGACCAGAATCGAACCCGGGACCCTTGAGTCCAAAGGCCGACGCTCTATCCACTGAGCCAAACCGGTCAGGGCGGCCTCTAGTTTTTTATAATAATTAATCTGTGATTAATCAAATAAATGTTCTCTTATTAAAAAGAAAAGACTCAGGATGAAAGTGAAGGGAGAGAGAAAAATATTCCATGCAAATGGAAACCAACAAACAAAAAAGCTGTCGTAGTAATACTAGTATATCTGAAAAAATAGACTCCAAAACAAAGACCATAGCAAGAGACATAATATTAAAGGGATCAATGCAACAAGCAGATGTAAACATATATACACCTAATATAGGAGTACTTAAAAAAAAATCTTGGAGGACTTTAAGGGAGAGATCGACAGCAATACAATAATAGTAGGGGACTTTAACACCCCATTGACATCACTGGATAGAACAAGGAAACAGTGACCTTAAATGACATACTAGATCAGATGGATTTAATTGATATTTACAGAACATTTCATGCCAATGCTGCAGAATATATATTATTCTCAAGAGCACATGGAACATTCTCAAACAAAGACCACATGTTAGGACACAAAAGAAGTCTTAAGAAGTTAAAGAAGACTGAAATCATATCAAACATCTTCTCATGTCACAATAGCATTAACTAGAAATCACCTACAATAAAAAAACCAAAAAACTCAACATTCAAATATATGGGAACTAAAAAGCATGTTATTAAATAGTGAATGGGTTACCAAAAAGATCAAGGAATAAGTGGAAAACTGTCTGAAAACAAATGAAAATGAACACATAGCAACCTAAAAGCAAAAGCAGTCCAGAGAGGAAAGTTCATTGCACTACAGACCTATCTCAAGAAACAAGAAAAATCTCAAATAAACAACTGAATTCTACAAGAAACAAAAACTAGAAAAAGAACAAGAAAAGCCTTAAGTAAGTAGAAGGAAATAAATAATAAAGATAACAGAAAAGGAAAAACCAAGATGGTGGCATAGGTAGACACCTAAACTGCTGCCTCGCACAATTTCAAAACTACAACTAAAAGACAAAACGGACACCATCCAGAACCACAGGAAAGCTGGCTGAGTGTAAATTCTACAACTAGAAGGAAAGAGAAAAGCACATTGAGACTCAGAGGAGCTGCAAAAGGCTGAGGTATGGAGACATGGGCGCACGGAGAGGACTGGCAGCTGAGTGCGTGGCTGGCTTTCTCAAGCAGGAGGGAGATGGAAGCTCCCAACTACGCTGAACTCCAGATCCAGGCGAGACTCTGGGAACCCAGACTCATTCGGGGGGAATCTGGACTGTCAGGAAAAGAGAAAAGCACACTGAGACTCAGGGGAGCTGTGGAAGGCAGAGGTCCGAAGGCACGCACGCGCAGAGAGGACTGACTGCAGAGTGCATGGCTGGCTTTCTCAAGAGGGAGGGAGACGGAAGCTCCCAACTGCGCTGAACTCCAGTTCCAGGCGAGACTCTAGGAACCCAGACTCATTCGGGGAGAAACTGGACTATCTGGCAGCAGGCAAAACTCGAAGGTGGCTTTTTCTCAGAGGTGCTTGCAGTGATCACCAAGGGACACTGAGACCCAGACGCCTCAAAGGGCAGGGCTGACAGGAAGCCAAGGCTGTCTGCTACGTCCTGAGATTCTGCCCCATCCAAGCTGAGCACAGAGGCTTTTGCAATTTTGCAAGTCTTGTCTCATAAAGGTGTCTCCAGCACAGAAGTTCTCACACATAGACACAGCTGATTCTCACAGCCAATTGGCCTGGAGGTTAATTCCTCCCAGTGATACCAACAACAATCAAGACTTAACTACAACAAGGCTTTGAACACAGTCCACAAAGGGGTGCACCAAGAGTGTCCACCTCAGGTAACTGGGGAGGCTGAGCCACTGGGCCCTATAGGACACCTAGCACACAAAGCTACTCTACCAACTCAGGGAAGCAGCGAAAATGCAGAGACAAAGAAACAGATCACAAATGAAAGAAATGGAGGAAAGCAAACAACTGGATATAGAGTTCAAAACCACGGTTATAAGGTTTTTCAAGAATTTCCTAGAAAAGTCTGATAAATTTAGTGAGACCCTCGAGGATATGAAAAAGGACCAACTAGAAATTAAACATACACTGACTGAAATAAAAAATATTATACAGAGACCTAACAGCAGACTAGAGGAACGCAAGAATCAAGTCAAAGATTTGAAATACAAAGAGGCAAAGGACACTCCTCCAGAGAAGCAAGAAGAGAAGAGAATCCAGAAAGTTGAAGATAGTGTAAGAAACCTCTGGGATAATTTCAAGCGTACCAACATCAGAATTATGGGGGTGCCAGAAGAAGAGAGCAAAACGCTGAAAACCTATTTGAAGAAATAATGACCGAAAACTTCTCCCACCTGGTGAAAGAAATAGACTTACAAGTCCAGGAAGCACACAGAACCCCAAACAAAAGGAATCCAAAGAGGACCACACCAAGACACATCATAATTAAAATGCCAAGAGCAAAAGACAAAGAGAGAATATTAAAAGCAGCAAGAGAAAAACAGTTGATTACCTACAAGGGAACACCCATAGGACTGTCAGCTGATTTCTCAACAGAAATGATGCAAGCCTGACAGGAGTGGCAAGAAATATTCAAAGTGATGAATAGCAAGAACCTACAACCAAGATTACTCTACCCAGCAAAGCTATCATTCAGAATGGAAGGTCAGATAAAGAGCTTCACAGATAAGAAAAAGCTAAAGGAGTTCATCACCACCAAACCAGTATTATATGAAAAGCTGAAAGGTATTCTTTAAGAAGAGGAAGAAGAAGAGAAAGGTAAAGATAAAAATTATGAACAACAAATACATATCTATCAACAAGTGAATCTAAAAATCAAGTGAATAAAAAAATCTGATGAACAGAATAAACTAGTGAATATAATAGAATCAGAGACATAGAAAGGGAGTGGACTGACAATTCTTGGGGGGAAAAGGGTGTGTGGTCTGGGAAGAGACTGGACAAAAATCATACACCTATATGAGGACAGTGTGGGGGGGTAAGGGCAGAGGATGTGGTGGGAACTGGGTGGAGGGGAGCTACAGGGAAAAAAAGAGGAACAATTGTAATAATCTGAACAATAAAGATTTATTAAATTAAAAATAAATAAAAATAACAGATAAAATAAATGACATAGATACCAAAAATCAATATGAAAGATCAATGGAACCAAGAGCTGTTTTTTTGGGAAAAAAAAACAAAAACAAAAAAACAAGATTAATTTGAACCTTTAGCCAGACTCAAGACACAAAGAGGACCAAATAAACAAAATCAGAAATGAAAGAGGCAAAGTAACAACTGATCCCACAGAAATACAAAGGATTATGAAAAAATACTATAAACAATTGTATTCCAACAGATATACTCAATTACTATTTGACAAAGGAGGCAAGAGCATACAATGGAGTCAAGACAGTCTCAGTCTCTTCAATAAGTGGTACTGGGAAATTTGGTCAGATACATGCAAAAAAAATGAAACTAGATCACCAACTTACACCATACACAAAAACTCAAATGGCTAATGGACTTAAATGTAAGATGGGAAACCATAAAATTCCTACAAGACTCCATAGCCAGCAAATAGCAGACATATGTTGTAGCAATAACTTTACCGACATAGCTCCTAGGGCAATGGAGACTAAGGAGGAAATAAACAAATGGGACTACATCAAAATAAAAAGCTTCTGCACAGCAAAAGAAACCATCAGCAAAACAACAAGAAAGCCCACTGCATGGGAGAACATATTTGCCAATGCTATTTTATATAAGGGTTTAATCTCCAAAATTTACAGAGAACTCATACAACTTAACAAAAGGACGATAAACAATCCAATAAAAAAAAAATGGGCAATGGACCTAAATACTTTTCAAAAGAGAACATACAGAAGGCCGAGAGACATGAAAACATGCTCAAAGTGACTAATTATTTGAAAGATGCAAATCAAAACAACAATGAGGTACCATCTCACACCTGTCAGAATGACAATCATCAACAAACAACAAGTGCTGGCGAGGATGTGGAGAAAAAGGAACTCTCCTGCACTGCTGGTGGGAATGCAGACTGGTGCAACCACTGTGCAAAACAATATGGAGTTTCCTCAAAAAAAGTTAAAAATGAAATTCCCATTTGACCCAGTAATCCCACATCTAGGAATATATCCTAAGAAATCAGAAACACCAATCAGAAAAGATATATGAACCCCTATGTTCATTGCAGCACAATTTACAAAAGCTAAGATTTATAAACAACCTAAATGCCCATCAGCAGATGAGTGGATTGAAAAACTGTGGTAGATCTACACAATGGAATGCTACGCTGCTATAAAAAAGAAGGAGCTTTTACCATTTGCAACAGCATGGATGGACCTGGAGAGCATTATGTTAAGTGAAATAAGCCAGTGCCTGGGTTGTGGGCTCGATCCCCAGTAGGGGTTGTGCAGGTGGCAACTAATCAATGATTCTCTCTCATCACTGATGTTTCTATCTCTCCTTCTCCCTTCCTCTCTGAAATCAATAAAAAAAAAAGATTCCACCAAAGAACTACTAGATTTAAGAAATTAATTAGGCAAAGTAGCAAGGTACAAAATTAATATCCAGAAATTGATGGTATTTTAAACACCAATAATGAACTCTGAGAAAGAGAAACTAAACTAACTAACTAAATAAATAAATAATCCTGTTTACCATTGCAACAATAACAAAAATAAAGTATGTAATCTACACAATGGAATACTATGCTGCGGTAAAAAAGAAGGAATTTTTACCATTTGCAACAGCATGAATGGAACTGGAGAGCATTATGCTAAGCAAAATACGCCTGCCAAAGAAAGATAAATATCACATGATCTCACTCATTTAGGGAATATAATGAACAACATAAACTGATGAACAAAAACAGATCCAGAGACAGAGAAGCATCAATCAGACTGTCAAACCTCAGAGGGAAGGGGGGGATAAGGGGAGAGACCAACCAAAGGCTTGTATGCATGCATAAAAGCCTAACCAAAGGACACAGACAACAGGGGGGTGAGGGAATGGGGGGGGGGGCAATGGGGCAATAAGGACACATATGTAATACCTTAATAAAGAAAAAAACTGTAAAGTAAATAAGTAAATAAAAGTTTAATATGTTTTTCACTAAATAAATAAAAAAATAAAGTACCTAGAAATAAACCAAGGAGGTAAAACACCTGTACTAGGAAAACTATAGGACACTGAAAAAATAAGCAGAAGTTACAAACAAGTGGAAGCATATACTGTGTTCATAGATTAGAAGAATTAACATCATTAAAATGTTCAAACAAATCAAAACAATCAATAGATTCAACACAATTCCTATTGAAATAGCAATGGTATATTTCACAGAAGTAGAACAAATAATCCAAAAATTTATACAGAATACAAAAAGACCACAAATAGCCTCAGCAGTCTTGACAAAGAAAAGTAGGAGGTATCACAACACAGGATATCAAACCATCCTATCTAATAAAAGAGTAATATGCAAATTGACCGTACCTCCACTATACCCACAGGCCACACCCACCAGCCAATCAGGAGCAAGTATGCACATTAACCCAACCAAGATGGCTATGGCCACAGAGAGAGCAGGAGGCTTGGGTTTCCCCAGGCAATGGAGGAACCCAAGCTTTCCGCCTGCCCTGGCTGGCTTAGGCCTCCACTCAAGGCTACAAAGTTTTAATTATAGAAGATAAATAAATCCCAACAAAAATGGCAGCAGCCACAGAGCTGGAGAGAGAAGGAGGCTTGAGTTGCCCCCAGCAATGGAAGAAGCCAAGTTTTGGTCTCCACTTAAGGCTACAAAGTTTCAATTATAGAAGATAAATAAATCCCAACAAAAATGGCTGTGGCCACGGAGCAAGCAGGAGGCACCACTGAAATCCTGAATGATGTACAGCTGATTAAGACTGGAGACAAAGTGGGAGACAGCGAAGCCACACTGCTGAACATGCTGAACATCTCCCCCTTCTCCTTTGGGCTGATCATCCAGCAGGTGTTTGACAATGGCAGCATGCATCTACAACCCGGAAGTGCTTGACATCACAGAGGAAACTCTGCATTCCCGCTTCCTAGAGGGTGTCCGCAATGTTGCCAGCGTATGCCTTCAGATTGGTTACCCAACTGTTGCATCAGTACCCCATTCTATCATCATTGGGTACAAGCGAGTTCTGACTTTGTCTGTGGAGTCTGATTACACCTTCCCACTTGCTGAAAAGGTCAAGGCCTTCTTGGCTGATCCATCTGCTTTTGTGGCTGCTGCCCCTGTGGCCACCACCACCACCGCTGCTGCTGCTGCTGCTACAGCCCCAGCCACGGTTGAAGCAAAGGAAGAGTCTGAGGAGTCGGACGAGGATATGGGATTTGGCATTTTTGATTAATTACCAAAAAGCAACCAGCTCAGCCAGCTCTATTTGAGAAACAAGGAAATAAAGGTTTACATCTCTTAAAAAAAAAAAAAAAAGAAAATGAGGGAAGAAGTGAGAAAGAAAAGGAAGGGCGAGCAACACAAAAGGAAGATTGGAAGGAACCTGTAAACCTACTGTCACTTAAATAGGGAATATAGTCAATAGGGTTGTAATGACGGTATGATGCCAGGTGGGTACTGGAAATATCAGGGAACACTTTGTAAAGTATATGATTGTCTAACCACTATTCTGTAACTAATATAAAACCTGAAACCAATAAAAAATAATATTGAATGTAAAGAAATGAAAATAGGAGTGAAATTTTTATAAATTTCAAAGGCTGTAAAGGAAGGAAGGGGGAGAATACAAACAGTGTTTTTCATTTTACCACCTTATTGTCTTTTCAGTACATGAAAAAGACAGTTGTCTTTATATGGTGTTTTTATACTTTTCTAAGTCATTACCTCATTTGATGTTCAGGGCAACTTAAAGACAAGATAATTATTCCCCCAACTATTCAAAGAAAGGGATAATAAAAGCCTTGGGGGCAATCAGGCCAGCAGGGGAAGGCAGTTGGGAGTGATCAGGCTGGCAGGGGAGCAGTTAGGCATCAATCAGACTGGCAGGGGAGCAGTTAGAGGGCGATCAGGCTGGCAGGCAGAAGTGGTTAGGGGCAATCAGGCAGGCAGGCAGGCGAGCAGTTAGGAGCCCGTGGTCCCGGATTTTGAGAGGGATGTCCGACTGTCAGACATCCCCCGAGGGGTCCAAGATTGGAGAGGGTGCAGGCCGGGCTGAGGGACACCCCCCCCCCCCCCCCGCCCGCCCCGTGCATGAACTTCATGCACTGGGCAACTAATACTAGTATAAAGCCAATATAATCAAAACAGCTGGTACAAGAACAGGCATATAGACCAATGGAACAGAAAAGAGACCCCAGAAATCAACCCACACCATTATGGTCAATTAATATTAGATAAAGGAGACAAGAGCATACAATGGAGTAAAGACAATCTCTTCAATAAATGGTGCTGGGAAAATTGAACAGGTACCTGCAAAAAATATTTTTTTTAAACTAGACCACAAACTTACACCAAAATCAAGAAAAAACTCAAAATGGATAAAAGATTTAAATGTAAGTCGAGAAACCATAAAATCCTAGAAGAAAACATAGGCAGTAATATCTCAGACATCTTTAGAAGCAATATTTTTGCCTAAACATCTGTTAGGGCAAGGAAAACATAGGGGAGAAAATAAAAAATTAGACTACATCGAATTAAAAAGCTACTGCACAGTGAAAGACACCATTACCAAAAAAAAAAAAAAAAAAGGAACTCACGGTATGGGGAGAACATATTCGCCAATAATACATCTGATAAGGTGTTAATATCCAAAACATATAAAGAACTTATACAACTCAACACCCGGAAGACACACAATCCAATTTTTAAAAAATGGGCAAAGGCATGTGTTGGGGGGCAGAAGTGGTCAGGGAGAGGTCAATGGGGGGAAAAGGAAACATACAGTATGTAATACTTTCAACAATAAAGAATATAACTTTTTTTTTTTTAAATATATTTTATTGATTTTTTACAGAGAGGAAGAGAGAGGGACAGAGAGCCAGAAACATTGATGAGAGAGAAACATCGACCAGCTGCCTCCTGCACACCCCCCACTGGGGATGTGCCCGCAACCAAGGTACATGCCCCTGACCGGAATCGAACCTGGGACCCTTGAGTCTGCAGGCCGACGCTCTATCCACTGAGCCAAACCGGTCTCGGCTATAACTTTTTTTAAAAGGGCAAAGGACCTGAATAGACACTTCTCCAATGGGGACATAGAGATGGCCAACAGACATAAAAAAAATTGCTCAAAGTCACTAATTATCAGAGAGATGCAAATTAAAATTACAATGAGGTATCACTACACACCTGCCAGAATGGCTACCAGCAATACATCCACAAACAAGTGCTGGATAGGAAGTGAAGAAAAGGGATTCCTCATACACTGCTGGTGGGAATGTAGACTGGTGTAGCCACTGTGGAAAACATTATGGAGTTCCTCAAAAAATTAAAAATAGAACAGCTGTTTGACTCAGCAATCCCACTCTGGAATGTATCCTAAGAGTCCCCAAACACCAATCAGAAAGAATATATGCACCCCTATGTTAATACCAGCCTTATTTACAATAGTAAAGATCTGGAAACAGCCCAATTGCCCATCAGTACATGAATGAATAAAAAAGATGTGGTAGCCCTCACTGGATTGGCTCAGTGGATAGAGTGCCAGCCTGTGGACTAAAGGATCCCAGGTTTGATTCCAGTCAAGGGCACATGCCCAGGTTGTGGGCTCGATCCCCAGTAGGGGGTATGCAGGAGGCAGCCAGTCAATGATTCTCTCTCTTCATTGATGTTTCTATCTCTCTCCCCCTCTCCCTTTCTCTCTGAAATCAACAACAAATATATATATATATATATATATATAGATGTGTAGTACATTTATACAATGGAATACTATGTGGCTGCAAAAAGGAAGGATCTCTTACCCTTTGCAACAGCATGGATGAACCTAAAGATTATGCTAAGTGAAAAAACCCAGATAGAGAAAGGCAAATATCATAGGATCTCACTTACATGTGGAATCCAATGAACGAAATAAACTGATGAACAAAATAGTTCCAGAGGCATGGATGCATGGAACAGACTGACAGATGGCAGAGGGGAGGGGAGTGGCAGGAACAGGAAGAAATCTACCAATGAACATATATGCATAACCCATGAACACAGACAATAATGTGTGAAGACCTGGGGTGGGGCAGGGGCTGGATGGAGGGGAGCAATGTGGAGGGAAATGGGAAACATATATAATACTGTCAACAATAAAAATAAATAAGTAAATAAATAAAAACATTCATATTAAATTACAAAATAAAATGAAAGGCCTTATTTTAATTTATATTTCATACAAGTACTTCTTCTTGAGAGTCTATAGTACTTGAGAGAATAGAATGCCTGGGTTCATATTCCGCCTTTGCCACATCCCATTTGTGTGGTCTTGGACAAGTACCCTGCTTTTTTTTCATCTATAAAATAAGGATAATAACAGTGTCTGTCTTACACAATTGTTGTGAAGGCTATTAATTTATATTTATAAATAAACTTTGCCTACAATATACGTACTAAGCACTACATATATTTCATTAGCTACTATTTATTGTTATTTTGTTGATAGAAAAACAAGAAGCTTCCTGAGACATTTATTGTTATTAGGATATTCATACAATATTAAGTGCAAAGTTCTTGGATATTTAACTTTCAGTCATAAAAGTAGGTAAAAATGAATATGTTTGTTTAATAACAAAAGGAATGCATTCTTCTGAATTGTAAATAACTGTAAATTGATCCAACTTACCACTACAAAAATTATGTATTCTTTTGATAGCCAGAGGAAAAAAAACAAGAATCAAAGTGTAGCTATTTTCCTGATAAGTATATCAACAAATAACAAAATACATATAGCAATTCTAAGTTCAAATACAAAGTAAAACCTGATTTCTTTTACACTGATAAGGCTCTAAGACACGCAGATTTCAAATCTAGTCCCCTCATCATTAAGGAAGACCTGAGGGCCACTTAAGTATGGGAAAGATGAATATACTTAATGAAGGTGCTACCTTCCAAACAAGTAAAACAAGCATGTCAAACTCAAAGGCTAAGACGGGCCAAATTAACAAGGTTTAAGTTTATGTGGGCCACAAAACAACAAAAATTTTAGGTCTATTTCGATAGAGACATGCTGAATACAAAGGGCTGAAATAAATGAGTAATCATTAACATTAAATAATAGAACATTTTAATAAAAAGTAATATTTTTTCTTGAACATTAACTTATCAGACACTGAATAGCTGCACAAATTAGTAAGTGTAATGCAAATAAACCTATTTTTCTTGTTCTCTGAAAGAAAATATTTCCTGTTGTGCACAACAAACAATTCAGTACAAGACTAAATGACATGGCAATCAGCTGCTAAAATATTCACTGCTACTATTAGTGGAGAGAAATGGTGCACCTACGTGTAAGGTGCATAAGGGAAATGAATGCAACATGATTATAGTAATCAGTCATTAGCGAACATTGTTGTTCGTTATTAATAATTATGTATAACAGGATACTGTAAAAATTAAGTTATGAAATTGTTATTAAAACATTTCTTACATACCATTATGTTGGCTGGGCCACAAAAATATTCATTGTGGGCCACATGCGGCCTGCAGGCCACGAGTTTGACATGCTTGAAGTAAAAGGTCAAACCATTCCCTTGACAACAGGGAACAGAAATTGAGATAATTTCTTGAAAGATATTGCTTAAATTTCCAAAAAAGAAAGCTGGCATTACAGAGAACAGAGTCTGTATTACTGGAGGCAGATAGCCTTACCCAATGAGACTAAATTGCTGTAGTTCTCCAACATCACATCTCTGTACAAGTCCCTCTGTTGCAAGTCCAGGTATTCCCACTCCTCCTGAGAGAAGACTATGGACACATCACTGAATATCACTGATCCCTGAAATGACAAACCATGTAAAATAATTAAAATTAAAGAAATTTTATTTAAAGATGGAAGGAGAAAAGATGGAAGATATACTGCAGGAAATGGACCAAGCAAACAAATAGGCGTGGCTGGAAGCCTGTGAGATAATGAGTCAGAAAATGATTGTGCCTGAAGCAGCATGGCTGTGTTCTTGAAGGATTCTGTTGCTACAGCTATAACTTCTTATATACTCTGGCATACCTTAATTATTGAGACGTGTCTGGGAAAGAAAAAACAAACAATCAGTTTTCCAATTAAATGAAAGATTGTATATAAGCCTACACCTGCTATGTGCATATCTTAATTATTCAAACATGTCTGGGAAAGAAAAAATCAGTTTTCCAATTAAATGAAATATTGTATATAAGCCTTCTGCCTGCTGTATGTCCCATTCATGAATTCTCAAGAAATGTGAGTCCTTCTACCTTTCCTCCTTAAGAGAAGACTTTTAAAAAAATGTTCCTCTATAATATCTGTTAGAAAAGATCTAAATACAATTAAAGAATTTCTTCCAAGTTCATTGTTTAACCCAATCATAAGTGTTTTGCTATTAATGACGATTCTTTAATAAACTTAAAATTGATTGTGCAATAGTTTATGCAATGGATATATGAGACTTAATCTTCTTCCATACTTAAATATCTACACAAAATAGTCAAGGTCCTCCTTAACACGATCTTCTTAGCTGCTATCATTTTTCCATCCCTCACTGTATGCATTCTTTGTTCCTGAGTTAGAAGATACCAGTTACTGATGTAGAATCTGGATACTGGTGATCCAGATTCACAAAGACGTGCTTTCTAGACAAGCACATCCTGTTCAAGTACAAATGGAATTCTGCTCCTTGTGTACAACTCTTAAGAGATTCCCAGAGAAGATTCGTTATCTCTGCATGCAAGACCCAACCACATTACTAGCCAGTCCTAAAAGCCTCACAAAGTATGAGATCTCATGATATACTGAGGCTGAGGCCAACCAATAGCAAATCTCATATACTTGGAAAACTGAAGTATGGAAAAGGCCAGTTTTCCCAAGAGTAGTCAAATGTGCCCATCCTCTCTTGTCATCTCACTGGAGATGGTCAAACATCTCCCTCAAAGGATTTCATTTCTGCTCCATAGCATCTCTTAGCAGGAGAATGAGCACATATAGGTGATGCTGAATGATTTGTTCAATGAATACATAAACAATAACTGGAAAAAAGAGGACTCATGGGATAGGCATTACACTATTTAGCCTTATCCCTCACTGATTTTAGAGGAAATGAAAGAAGGTTCTTAAGTAGGCAGTTTCTGGATAAATATATGTTCATAGGATCTTAATATGACAGTATTTCCAGAAAGAGAAAGAAAAAGAAACTTACATGAGCCATAGTTTAGAAATTCAAGAACTGGACAGTATTCCTTTGGGTTTACTTGCCTGGAGAACCAGAGTTCACAGAAACCAGAGCTAGGAGGAGGAAAAGGCGGCCATGAGATCAGATAAGTCTCAGAAATCCCCCTTTAACCTCCCCAACACAAACACACATACTGTACACACAGGGAGATTTGAGGGAGTCTGGACTAATCTAATCCCTAGTCATAAATTCCAGGGCTGATAATGGGCCACTTCCTCTAAAGCGGAATCTCTTTCAAAGCCTTACAGGCCTGCTTGGATTCATTTGGTACAAAGAGACATTCATAAGGACCAACCCTGGCAGGCATTACCACTATCAAACTGCTGTACTGGCAGCCTTGCCTGCCTGCTGCCAGAACTTCCAGAATCTTCTAGACTCCTCAATATTTTCAATCAGAAGCATCCACATTGCTTTCCTGAATGACTTCATCTCTTTCTTACAACAAAGGTAAAAAAGTTATGGATTCATGCTCCCAGCAGGTAGATAATAGCTATCTATTTATCAAGACTTTCGTGTGATTGGTTTTTTTTATATATATTAGCTATCCTCAGGATTACTATGCAATATAATAATTATCCTATCTATGCAGTGGATCAGAAAATTCACACTAGAAGAAGTAAAATCACTTGTAGAAATTCAGTTAGCAAAGTTTATTTTTCTAAGCACAAAATCAGTTCTCATTCAATGGTAGCTCTTGCCTCAGAACTGCTAGTTCCAATTAGAGAAAGATGAGCATGTATGACTCACTAAAAAGTAGGAATACATCAAATCACCAAAAGATATTAAATATCACTTTAAGAGAATTGATGCTCATATCAGCAAGTTTGTGGTGAAATGAACATTCTAACCGACAAGGATGTAAATTTAAAAGCATGTACAAGAAATATTTAAACCATGCAAACTCTCAGAAACTCTATTTTGAGGATTGAAGGAAATAATTATATAGGGTGTCCCCCAAAAATGTATATACACTTTGAGTAATTATAAAGGCAGTGTTCATTACAATACACTTTATTTTCAAAATTGAGCTATCAGCTGTTAAAGTGTGTATACATTTTTTGGGGACACCCTGTACATGTACACAAATATGCAAAACTGTTGACAAACATTATTCATAAAGCATCCATTAGGTGAAAAAACTTGCCACTTAAAAATGATGGTGTAGGTCTTTAATTGGAAAGATGAAAATGTTTACTACTTATTGCAGAGTGAAGAATGCTGGTAACAACAGTTGTAGGTAGTGTGATCCTGTATGGCAGAACACACACACACACACACATATCAAATTATCTCTGGTTAAAAATTCCCTTTCTAGACCATTTGAGCATCTCATTTTTTTAAAAACTAGAAAATGTCCAACAAATTTAGCTTGATATTTTCATTTTTCCTGATCTATTGGAGTGGATAGGGAACTGCCCCAAATGATGACATAACAACAAATGGCAGATGTTTCTTGTGTACTTATGAAATATCAGGCACTGTTCTAAGAGTTTTACAAAGAGTTATAAAAAGAAAATTAATGGCAATTATCTGCCAAATGAATATGTGCATATTATAGGCACTAGGGAGGGAGCAGAGGTATCAATTCAATGGACATTTAAAAAGGAAGTAAATATTCCCATGTCCTAACAAAAACACATTTTACAGAACAAGAGGAAATACCCAATAGCCTTGACCTTGAATTTTAAATTCCTCCTCTATCTCCTCAGAGCCCTTTTCTTAGAATTGATAGGACTGGGGAAGTAGGTAATCTTAAAACAGGCTTTTCTTGGATCCCAGCCCAGTCTGGCTAAGTCAGGGCAAGTCACCACCACACCGGTCCCCACCGTCCACACAAATTCAGAGGGAAGCAAGCGGGCGGGTACTGTTGACACTTAAGAGAAAGGCCAGGCCAGGGATGGAAACTGCACAGCAGTTTCCTGGAGGGAGCTCCGTGGTTCTCAAACCTGCAGGTGGGTGCTCCGAGCTGTAAGTGTGGGAGTGTGTGCACGCGCACGCGCGCTCCTGGGGATGAAGTGCGGTGGGATCGCGCCCAGGGTCAGCCTGAGGGGCACGTTCACGTCCAGCATCCCGATCCCAAGATCGGGTCTTTCTGCTGGAAATCTTTCCACGGCGCTCAGGGATCTGACTGGGGCACTGTCTCTGCACCTGGTCTCGGGCAGCTCGAGGGCAGGGATTCAGATCTGGCTTTAAGGACCTGCAGTCACACCGCCCACGGCCATCTCCGTCCGTCACACAAGAAACTTCACCCAATTCGGCCACGCAAACACCATCGCCCACTAGTGGCGGACTCACTACCGCACACCGTCCTGGTGCCACGCCTGGCCCCGCGCCCCCACCCACCCACAGTCACGCCGCCGCGGTTCTCACGCACACTCGGCCGAGCGTGCGGAGCTCCCAACGCTCTGCGGTGAGGTCACGCCTTTCCGACCCTCCTCCGCGGGCGGCAGCGCCTTCCCCACGGACGGCCAGAGCTGACGCTCCCGCCGGGACTGCTCACCTGGGCTCCGAACCGTTTTCCCTGGGATGCCCTCCAGACGCGAGGGCGGGACAGCCCCGAGGCACCACAGGCCGCGCGCAGGGGTTGCTGGGAACTTCTGCTCAGCACCAAATGCGCAGGCGTGACCAGCCCCAGGGGGTGGGTTAAGTGAGCGGAGATCCCTTCGCGCGGGCGGGGGCGGGGGTCCTGGCTCTTTGCTAAGTTGCCGCAGGCTCCTTCGAGGGCGGGGATAGCGCGTAGTGGGGGCAGCGGAGGAGTTCTGTGAGTGATGAGGCCGGCGCTGTGTGTGTCTCTGCGGTGGTTCTGGGTGCGGTTTTTTTTTTTATTTTCACAGATGTAGCTGGTATGTGTTTGAGAGGTTGCGATGGCGGGATCGGAATGTGGTTTGTGAAGATTTCATGTCTGAAATTGTGTGGGGGGCGGTGTAGAACCGAATGCTGGGGTGGGGGCAGGAGGGCCTCTGAGATAACGGGATTGAGCACAGGGGATTGTGTGTTGGTGAACGTGTGACTGACTCTGAACATTTATGTGGCGCCGTTTTGGTAGGTTTGTTTTCCTCCGCAGACCAAGGTGTGTGTGTGTGTGTGTGTGTGTGTGTGTGTGTGTGTGTGTGTGTGTGTGTCTGAGACACAGCCCACCTGATTGTGTGTGTGTGTGTGTGTGTGTGTGTGTGTGTGTGTGTCTGAGACACAGCCCACCTGATTGTGTGGCGAGTATGTGCGTTTCTGATGTAATCTTGCAGAACTGTGGCAGGATGGCTATCGGGATGGTGGATGTGACCCAGAGCCTCACTCTCCACAAATAGAGAAAAGAATGTTGCATCTAGAAGCATAAACTTCACTGATGGATTTAGTGTGTGTGTGTGGGGTGGGGGGGGGGGGGACCCCTGGTATTTCTGGATAATTATGTATTTGTTTTACATTTAATTATAGGTTCATCATGGGGAAGAATGTGAGTAAGCATAACTTTAAAAATAAGTTTTCAAAGGAAATTCCTGCTATGCAGTAGTTGATTTTCTTCTGCCCCAGATTCCCATGAGTGGGTGTTCCCTCTTTCTTAGTACTAAGGGGATTTTGTTGGGAAGATTTAAGAAGCCCTAAACTAAGTTTGTTTGTTTTTTAACACACACACACACACACACACACACACACACACACACACACTGAGTGGCCAGATTATTATGATCTCTGAACACACAATAATCTGGCCACTCAGTGTATATCCTATATAATAAAAGGCTAACATGCAAATTGTCCTCTGGACCAGTAGTTCGACCAGCAGGCAGGCCAGCCAACTGCCCATGTCCCCTCCCCCTGGCCAGGCTGGCCGGACCCTACCCATGCACGAATTCATGCACCGGGCTTCTAATATATATATTCACACACATATACACACTGAGTGGCCAGATTATTATGCGTTCCGAGATCATAATCTGGCCACTCAGTGTGTGTGTGTGCGTGTATGCCTAATATGCTAATTATCCATTCTACCCTTTGACCAGTTGCTGTGACATGCACTGACCACTAACTGCAGACGCTCCAACTGGTAGGGTCTGGCGGATCAGGACTGGGTGAGGATAACCAGACATGCCCTGGAACCCTCCCCGGGTTTTCTCCTGTTAGAAATGCTCTCAATGTCGCAGGAATGAGACAAACACTCAAAACTGGATCATCAAGGCACATTTACTTCTGCGCAGAAGGGTGCTCCTGTCAGCTGCAAATCATGGGCAAAAGCATACTGAATGGGAAGTCCATTTGGGTTTTATTTCCTGACGTGGGGTCTGCCCTGCCCCTCACTCTGAACTCTGACCTGATTGGTCAGGGTTCAGAGCTCGGATTCCCATTATTGTGCGATTGGCTAATTCAGAGGAAGGGGAAGGTAAGGCAGAGCCTAAAATGGCAGCCCCCTGAAAGCCTGATGGTCCTATCAAAATGGCGGGACCTAAGATGGCAGTGAACTCCTTTCTTTGACAGAAAAGATTGCTGGTTCATTCTCACACTCCCCAGCCCCCAGTGGGGTCCCTCTGCCTGGCCTGTGCCCTCTCGCAATCCGGGACCCTCAGGGAATGTTGGAGAGTCAGTTTCGGCCCGATCCCCATAGGCCAGGCCAAGGGACCCCACCAGTGCACGAATCTGTGCACTAGGCCTCTAGTATTTTATAAAGTTGTTGTGAACACTGAAGTAGTGAGCCATTGCACTTAGGGAAACAGTTTCCTGCAAGCATCTGGTCACAACATTTTCATCAATCAATACATAACCTGTTTTGTGTGTTTCTTTTACACACTCTTCTCATAGATTTTTTTATTTATTTAACATTGAACTCATGACCAACAGCACTATAACTCATGCCTGAATGAAGCTTACCTGACATATTTTCTCTGTAAGGCATATCACAGCCTTCTTGTGCTTAGGAGCATTAGACATCACTTTACCTCTATGCTTGGAGCATTTTAAACAGCAGAACTGCCCTAACCAGTTTGGCTCAGTGGATAGAGCAGCGGCCTGCGGACTGAAGGGTCCCAGGTTCGATTCTGGTCAAGGGCATGTATCTTGCTTGCAGGCACATCCCCAGTAGGGGGTGTGCAGGAGGCAGCTGATCGATGTTTCTCTCTCATCTATGTTTCTAACTCTCTATCCCTCTCTCTCCCTTCCTCTCTGTAAAAAAAAAATCAATAAAATATATTTAAAAATAAAAAATAAACAGCAGAATCACCAATAAAAGGCACAGAAGTGAGAAAATGTGGTACTAAATACACTGAAAAAAGACACTTGTTTATACTATAAGAGCCTAAATAAGGCAGAGGGTTGCTCGTTTGAGTTCAGCTGAGAAATGTGGGTCAGGGGACTCATTTTTCATCACTCCATGAATGACCACAAAAGTGCTGTGAGTATTGACTTTGAGATTACAAATAAATGTTAGCAAGTGGGTAAGTCTATAAATATGGAAATCCACAAATTATGAGGTTTGACTGTATTTATTATCTGGTCCTTCACAGAAAAAGTTTGCCAGTCCCTATTTTAGAGTAGATCCCTTCTAATTATACAATTAGAGTGTTTAAAAACTACTTGAAATAATTATTTTCCCTCATCAGTAATTTATGAAATTGATTAAAACCCATTAAATAAATAAAAATCCATAAATAAGAGAAAAGGGAATAAAAAAGGAAAGCTCTTTTTTCATGGAATGCCAGCTATTTAGTTTGATTTTACACAGCCTTGTGAACTCTGCTTCAAATACACTTAGTATTATATTTTATTTTGATGAGGATTTTGTACAGTATGGTGTTTTCCTTTAAGTTCAACGTCATTTCTATCATCTCCTCTCATGCCAGCTATCACCTGGAGTTCAGTAAGAGCGACATTGTTTGAATGGCTATATCTTCATGGCATGAAGGCTAGCGATGGTGCAATAAAATAACACAATTTATAAGGCAATACTGAGTTTTCTTTGAAGTCAGTCTCCATCTAATTTCTTCCAGTGTTTCATGTTTGACTTGCCTGCTAATGACCAGCTCTTCTGCTTCTTTCTAAATTCTTGACACTCACAGTGCCACTCTCATTGGTGGAAACAATGTGCCTGGGAAATAGCTTTTCCAAACCTGGTAAATAGCTGGGCAAATGAATTCTAATTATGGAAGCAGTGCTGGTAGCTTGTGTGCATCCTCAAGTGCATTACTACTGGAGTGCTGGCTTAAGTCTATGTGGTTGCTGATTCCCTGTTCAGGGAGGGAGGGTGCTGCTGCATTGGTCATTCCTTAGATATAGATTGCCTGAACTAAACCTCTATTTACTTATTAAAGGGTTCTGCACACAATTCCCATATTCTTTGGGGAGCAGGGTTTCTACACACCAACAAGCAATTCTCAGACACTAACTTGTTATCATACAATTCAATTCAATTCTAACACTATCTACCTGGAGATAGTGTCAAATCCCACAGGTTAAGGGATCAGTCCTATAAGAGTGCCCCCACCCAACACACACACTTCAACGTCACATGCCAGTTGCTGTGCTTTTGACAAACCAGCTGTAGATTGGAGGTTCCAACAAATCCCTCTCTGGTTTTGATTGATTTGCTAGAGCAGGTCACACAATTCACAGAAACATTTGTTAAAAAGAAACAACAGCCCTGGCCAGTGTGACTCCATGGGTTGGAGGGTCATCCCACACACTGAAGGGTTGTGGTTCAATTCCCGGTCAGGGCACATATGCAGGTTGTGGGTTTGATACCTGGGCGTGTACAGGAGGCAACCAATTGATGCTTCTTCTCTGTCCCTCTCCCTTCCTCGCCCTCTAACATCAATAAAATAATATTTTTTATTGACTTCAGAGAGGAAGGGAGAGGGAGAGAGAGAAACATCAATGATGAGAGAGAATCATTGATAGGCTGCTTCCTGCATGCCCCCTACTGGGGCTCTAGCCTGCAACCCAGGCATGTACCCCTGACCAGAATCAAACCTGGGACCCTTCAGTCTGCAGGCTGGGGCTCTATCCACTGAGCCAAACCAGTTAGGGAAATAAAATAAAATGTTTTTAAAAAGGTGACTTGTGGGCTTTAGAGAAACAAGAGTGAGGAAGGAAGGAAGGAAGGAAGCAAGGAAGGAAGAAAAGGAAGGAAGAAGGGAAGGAAAAGGAAGGAAGGAAAAAGAAAAGAAAAGAAAGTATTAGAGCATTGGACCATGCACCAGACCGTCAGCAGTTTGATGCCTGGCCAAAGGCATGTACTTGGTTGTAGATTTGATCTCTGGTCCGGTCGAGGCGTGTATGGGAGGCAAACAATCAATGAATTGATGTTTCTCTCTCTTGCTCCCTCTCCCCTCCTCCCATCTTCCCTCCCACTCTCTCTAAAAACCAATAGAAAAAGTATCCTCATGTGAAGATTAACAGCAACAACAAAAAGAAACAACAGGACCTTGGCTTAGTTGGTTGAGCCTCATCCCATGCATCAAAAGGTTGACAGTTTTGGCCCTCACCAATTTTCTCAGTGGTTAGAGTATCAGCCTGTGGACCCAAGGATCCCTGTACCATTCCTGGTAAAGAGCACGTACCTTGGTTGCAGGCTCCATCCCCAGCCCAGATCAGGATGTGTTTGGGAGGCAACATCAATATTTCTCTCTCTCTCTCTCTCTCTCTCTCTCTCTCTCTCTCTCTCTCTCTCTCTCTCTCTCTCTCTCTCTCTCTCCCGCTCCCTCCTTTACATTTTCTCTCTCTCTAAAAAAAAAAAAAAAAAAATCAATGTGAAAACATCCTCTGGTGAGGATCTAAAAAAAAGGTCTATGGTTTTTATTCCTGGTCAGGGCGCATATCCAAATACAGGCTCCGTGTTCTAAATTAAAATTACAGTGGCTGGAGAATGAGAGAACAGTTAGCCATGTTCTGTGGAACCCCAGAACCCTAGGAGCCCTGACTTCTTATTTACACACTAGAGGCCCACTTTGGGGGTGGGGGTGTTCCCCAGTCTGGCCTGTGCCCTCTCACAGTCTGGGAGCCCTGCAATCAATTGCCCCAAAGGGGTAGGTCCCACCCACCCACCACAGCACCGCAGCGGGGTAGCCTGGGTCTCCCTCTTTGGGGCAATTGTGGAGTCCCCCCAATTGATCACCCCACTGGGCAGTGGTCTAGGCCTCCCTCTGCAGGGCAATCATGCGATCGATTGCGCCCAACAGAGGGAGGCCCCGCCCACCACCGCAGCCTGCTGGTCGGTGGCCTGGGCTTCCCTCTTTAGGGCAATCATGGAGCCCCCCAATTGATCAATCGCCCCACTGGCCGGTGGCCTGGGCCTCCCTTTGCAGGGTGATGATGGGGCGATGGCCAGGCCCCGACCAATCACATCACACCCGCCTTGGCTGGCCTGGCACCAGTGGGTATCATAATGTGGTCATCTGAAAGGTCGTCTGGACGGTCATTCTATTGTTTAGTCATTTGGTCAATTTGCATATTACACTTTCATTATTATAGAGGTCCGGTGCATGAAAATTTGTACACTCGGGGGGGGGGGGGGGTCCCTCAGCCCGTCCTGCACCCTCTCACAATCCAGGACCCCTCAGATAAGGTCCCTAGGCCTAGCCTGAGATCAGGGCCTATTGGGACTTTCCTTCCCTGAGCTGCAGGCAACTGGGCCCACCCCTGCCACTGCCACTGCTTGCCATCTGTGCAGCGCTGTCCCCCCTCCCCCGCCACCTGTGGCCTTCCTCTGCAAGCGATAGGCTGGGGTACAATGGCTGGGCTGGCCTGGGCCTCCCTCTTTCTTTGATGGGGGTGGGGCCAGCCCTGCAAGGGGCCGTCTGCCTACCTGATTGCCCCTAACCACTCTGGCTGCCTGCCTGATTGCCCCTAACTGCTTCTGCCTGCCAGCCTGATCACCCCTAACCACTCCCCTGCCAGCCTGATTGATGCCTAACTGCTCCCCTGCCAGCCCAATTGCCCCAAACTGCCCTCCCCTGCTGGCCTGGTCACCCCTAACTGCCTTCCCCTGCAGGCCTGGTCCCCCCAACTGCCCTTCCTTATAGGCCTGGTCCCCCCGCAACTGACCTCCTCTGCTGTCCCAGTCACCCCTAACTGCCCTCCCCTGCAGGCCTGATCGCCCCCAACTGCCCTCCCTTGCAGGCCTGGTCCTTCCCAACTGCCCTCCCCTGCTGGCCTGATCACCCACAACTGCCCTCCCCTGCTGGCCATCTTGTGGAGGCCAACTTGTGTCCACATGGAGGCGGCCATCTTTGACCACATGGGGGCATCAAGAGTGATGGCCAATTTGCATATTAGGCTTTTATTATATAGCATATAACTTAGAAAGAGCCACATGGAAGAGATGCATAGGGAAAGGCATGAGGAAAGCTCCATGCCACTCTCTGTGAATCTCCACATATTCACCAACCCAGAAGCTCTCGGAGCCTTGTCCTTTTGGGTTTTTATGAAGGTTTCATTTCTTAGGCATGATTGGCCAAATCATTGGTCATTAGCAATTGAACCAACCTTCTACTCTTCTCTCCTCTTTGAAGGTCAGTCAGGTGGGACTGAAAGTGCCAACCTTCTAATCACATGGTTGATTTTCCTGGCAACCAGCCCCCATCCTTAAGTGTTCCAGTAGTCATCTCATTAAAATAGTATGAGAAACCATGATCACTCTCATTGTAGGAAAGTCCAAGGGTTTTAGAAACTCTGTGTCAGAAATAGTAGGGAAGACCAAACATAATCCTACCTAATGAAATAGTAATATGCAAATTGACCCTAATTCTGCTACACCACAAGCCATGCCCACAAGCCACACCCACCATCCAATCAGGAGCAGATATGCAAATAAACCCAACCAAGATGGCTACAGCCACAGAGAGCAAGGTTTCCAGGCAATGGAGGAAGCCAAGCTTTCCACCTGCCCTGGCTGGCCTAGGCCTCCACTCCAGGCTACAAAGTTTCAATTATAGAAGGTGAATTAACCCCAACGGAAATGGCTGCTGCCATGCAGCAAGCAGAAGTCTTGGCTCCGCTCCAGGCTACAAAGTTTCAATTGTAGAAGGTAAATAAACCCGATACCAGGGCCTCCACTTGGGTCGCCAGGGGGTGTGGCTGGCCTGCAAACCACCACAGGCCCCTTGCTCAGGCTGCCCCACGCTCCAAGGGAACCCTCATCCTGACCTGGGACACCCTTCAGGGCAAACCAGCTGGCCCCCACCCCTGCACCAGGCCTCTATCCTGACCACCACTCCAACACACAGTATGGCTGCCCCCATGTGGTCACAAGATGGCCAGCAGGGGAGGGCGGTTGGGAGGCACCAGGCCTATAAGGGAGGGCAGTTGAGAGAGACCAGGCCTGCAAGGGAGGGCAGTTGGAGGCGATCAACCCTGCAGGGGAGGGCAGTTAGGGGTGACCAGGACGGTAGAGGAGGGAAGTTGGGGGCAAACAGGCTGGCAGGGGAGCAGTTAGGCATCAATCAGGCTGGCAGTGGAGTGGTTAGGGGGTGATAAGGCTGGCAGGCAGAAGCGGTTAGGGGCAATCAGGAAGGCAGGCAGGCAAGCAGTTGGGAGCCAGCAGTCCTGGATTGTGAGAGGGATGTCCTACTGCCTGTTTAGGCCCGATCCCACCAGACATCCCTCGAGGGGTCCCAGATTGGAGATGGTACAGGCTGGGCTGAGGGACACCCCCTCCCCCCCGTGCACGAATTTCATGCACTGGGCCTCTAGTCCTATATAATAAAGAGCTAATATGCTAATTATATCAAACAGCAGAATGACCATTCGGAAGACCTTCTGGATGAAGCCGGGTTGTGAGGTCCACCCAAGGCTGCGAGGGCTGAGCACCATGCACGAATTTCGTGCATCAGACCTCTAGTTTTCATTATAAATCACAATGTCACCCTCTCCATCATTATTACTGCCATGAGTAGGCTTCTGAGTATGAAGTGCTCTTTAGGACTGCCAGGTCAAGGCATTCTCTTAGTTACTTCATAGACTATTGGAAAGTGCAACTATATTTATTTGTATCTTTACACAATGTATTCATATATTATTTAATGCAATGAAAGAAAGCAATACAAACCAGTTGAACATAGCAATGTTAAAAGGATATGAATAGGCAGTTAATAAAAGAAACATGTATTGCTAATAAACATACCAACTTAAATTAATGAGAAGAAATATCTCAAAGGTGTCAGTTAAAATAAATCCTTTTAAATTAGGCAGAGAAATTTTTAGAAGATGAATAACACCAGGGTAGGCATGTGTCAAATGTTCAAAAATAACAGAAGTCACTGAGGTATTAATTAGTAAAAGTTTATTGTGTACATACCTAAAAGACAGTTTGCAAACCAAAACATAGATTGAGGCTCAGTGGTATCTATATATATAAAAGCCTAAGTGATCGTTGCAACCAAAACAACCATATGGATGACCGAACAGGCTGTGTGGGGTGACCAGGTCGGCAGGAGGGTTAGTGAAGAGTGACCAAATGACTGAACAGAGTGCTGTGTGGGGCAATCAGGCCAGCAGGGGGAGCAGTTGATAGCGACCAGGCCGGGGGGGGGGGGCAGTGAGGGGTGACCAGGTCAGCAGAGGGGGTTAGTGAGGGACAACCAGGCTGGCAGAGGGGGCAGTAAGGGGCGACCATGCCAGTGTGGGGACAGTTAGCGGTGACCAGGCTGGTGGGGGGGGGTAATTGGGAGTGACTGGGACAGCAGGGGGGGGGCAGTTAGGGGTGATCAGGCAGGCAGGCAGGTGAGCAGTTAGGAGCCTGTTGTCCCGGATTGTGAGAGGGATGTCGAACTACCAGTTTAGGACCCATCCTGGGGATCGGGCCTAAACTGGCAGTCGGACATCTCCTGAGGGGCCCTGGATTGGAGAGGGTCCAGGCTGGGCAGGGGGACCTGTCCCCCCATGCATGAATTTCATGCACCAGGCCTCTAGTATTGTTATAAAGCAATTGAAATAGTGAGAAAGCAAGGAGAAGCCAAGATGGCAGCATAGGTAAACACCTGAACTGCTGCCTTATACAACAATTTCAAAACTACAACTAAAAGACAAAACAGACATCATCCAGAACCACAGGAAGGCTGGCTGAGTGGAAATTCTACAACTAGAAGGAAAGAGAAAAGCACACTGAGACTCACAGGAGCTGTGGAAATGCAGAGATATGGAGCCGCGCATGTGGAGAGGGCTGGCAACAGATTACGCAGCTGGCTTTCTCAATTGGGAGGGAGACAAAAGCTCCTGAATGCTCTGAATTCCAGTTCTGGGCAAGACTCTGGGGACCCAGACTCATACAGGGAGAAACTGGACTGTCTGGCAGCAGGCGAAACTCAAGGACGGCTTTCTCTCAGAGGTTCTTGCAGCGGTCACCACGGGACACTGAGACTCAGGGGCCTCTTAGGGCAGGGCTGACAGGAAGCCATTGCTGTTTTCTCTGCCCTGAGATCCTGCCCCACAAAGCCATTGCTGTTTGCTCCGCCCTGAGACTCTGCCACATACAAGCTGAGCACAGAGGCTTTTGTATATGAATGGCCTGGTCCTTTGAATTCTAAACATACCTAACAAACTGCAGCTGAGTCATTGAGATGCAGAACATCCAAAAGAAGGCTCAAGGCCCCACAGCAGCTTGCATTGCTTCACAGCTGGGCCTCATCTGTGCACCTCCAAAACCCAAACAAAGAAGAGGAATCTGCAGATCTCTCTGTAGCTCCTGCTAGGTGGCCTCAGGCAGAGACTAAATTAGCACCTCCTTGGAGATCCAAGAGCCAGTGTACCCAAGGGTCAGAATAGGACCATCCAGATTACAACTCCTCAGATCCATAAGGGACACACTCAGGGGGAAGACTCAGTGAGCACCAAAGCCCCACTGAAGCAAGTCTTGTCTCATAAGGGTGTCTCCAGCACAGAAGTTCTCCCATTGTAGATACAGCTGATCCTCACAGCCAACTGGCCTGGAGGTCAATTCCTCCCAGTGATACCAACAATAATCAAGGCTTAACTACAACAAGAGTGTACACACAGCCCACAAAGGGTGCACCAAGAGTGTCCACCTCAGGTAACTGGGGAGGCTGAGCCACTGGGCCCTATAGGACACCTAGCACACAAAGCTACTCTATCAACTCAGGGAAGCAGCCAAAATGCAGAGACAAACAAAGAGGTCACAAATGAAAGAAATGGAGGAAAGCAAATACTGGATATAGAGTTCAAAACCACTTTATAAGGTTTTTCAAGAATTTTCTAGAAAAGGCCAATAAATTTAGTGAGACCCTCAAGGATATGAAAAAGGACCAACTAGAAATTAAACATACACTGACTGAAATAAAAAATAATATACAGAGCTCCAATAGCAGACTAGAGGATTGCAAGAATCATGTCAAAGATTTGAAATACAAAGAAGCAAAAAACACCCAACCGGAAAAGCAAAAGGAAAAAAGAATCCAAAAATATGAAGATAGTGTAAGGAGCCTCTGGGACCACTTCAAGCGTACCAACATCCGAATTATGGGGGTGCAAGAAGAAGAGAGAGAGCAAGATACTGAAAACCTATTTGAAGAAATAATGACTGAAAACTTCCCCCACCTGGTGAAAAAAATAGACTTACAATTCCAGGAAGTGCAGAGAACTCCAAACAAGAGGAATCCAAAGAGGACCACACCAAGACACATCATCATTAAAATGCCAAGAGCAAAAGACAAAGAGAATATTAAAGGCAGCAAGAGAAAAACAGTTAGTTACCTATAAGGGAACACCCATACGACTATAGCTGATTTTTCAACAGAAACTATTCAGGCCAGACGGGAGTGGCAAGAAATATTCAAAGTGATGAATAGCAATAACCTACAACCAAGATTACTCTATCCAGCAAAGCTATCATTCAGAATGGAAGGTCAGATAAAGAGCTTCACAGATAAAAAAAAGCTAAAGGAGTTCATCACCGCCAAACCAGTATTATATGAAATGCTGAAAGGTATTCTTTAAGAAGAGGAAGAAGAAAAAGGTAAAGAAAAAAATTATGAACAACAAATACATATCTATCAACAAGTGAACCTAAAAATCAAGTGAATTAAAAATCTGAGGAACAGAATAAACTGGTGAATATAATAGAATCAGGGGCATAGAAAGGGATTGGACCTATAATCCTCGGGGGGAAAGGGGTGTGAGGGGTGCGGGAAGAGACTGGACAAAAATCATACACCTATGGATGAGGACAGTGGGGGGTGGGGTGGGAACCGGGTGGAGGGGAGCTATGGGGGGAAAAAAGAGGAACAACTGTAATAATCTGAATAATAAAGATTTTTTTAAAAAGGACAAAAAAACAAACAAAAATAAAATAAAATGAGTAGTAGTCAAAATATAATCCCAAGGAGTCTTTTATTGGAAATGGGTAAAATAATTTTTTTTTTTTTTTTTTAAATATATTTTATTGATTTTTTTACAGAGAGGAAGAGAGAGGGATAGAGAGTTAGAAACATCGATGAGAGAAACATTGATCAGCCGCCTCCTGCACACCCCCCACTGGGGACGTGCCCGCAACCAAGGTACATGCCCTTGACCGGAATCGAACCTGGGACCCTTGAGTCCGCAGGCCGACGCTCTATCCACTGAGCCAAACCGGTTTCGGCGGGTAAAATAATTTTAAAATTCTAATGAAGACACATTTGTTTTTATTTACAAATCTGTAAATTAATAACATAGCTCTTTATTTCCAAATAATGTTACTGAATATTGTAATTCAAAGATTGCTGGAAAAAAAGAGCATAGAACTAGGTCTGAAGATGAGCATTTAATATATGATAAATAATATTTTAACTCAGAAGATGAATAGCTTAATAATTGGTTCTGAGATAATTGGCTTTATTTATGAATATAAAGCTGTATATGTTCCTGTGTCAGACCATATACAATAATTAATTCCAGATGGATTAAAATGTTAAGTCTATATGTGTGTATACACACCCACCTAAGCACCCACATAAAACTACACATTTTTCCTTTATCCACTTGCCCTCTAAAACTTTCTATAAGCAAGGCCTTCCTAAGAAACAGAAAACTCTAGAAGTGGTTTGGGAGACTTATTTTATAAAAATAAAAAAGACAAAAATATAAGAACGTTTATTGCAGCACTACTTTTAAATTACAAACAGGAAGCAAACTGAAATATCATAATTGGGGAAAAGAATAGGTTCAAGCATACAGTGAAATATACTGTAATCATCAAGTCATCAATTGCCTTGAAGGAAAATCCAAAATACATAGGTGAATGTTAAAAAAGTAAATTATAGATAAATGTATAACATATCACTTTTTGCAAAAATATATTAAAGTAATTTGCTTGTTAATGTTTAAGTTCAAAGAAATATATGGGGGATATACACAAGGTTTAGACATTACTCAAAGGAAATGCACAGAGGGAAAGAGAGTGAAGAATGGAGAGGATGGAGATATTTATTTTTTAAATTGTATTGTCATTATTTCATTGGTTTGGGTGCAAATGCATTACCTCTGTAATTTTAGATGAGGAACTTAATAAATGACTTAAAATATACTAACAAAGAATATGAAATTTCATGTCAAAATTCTCATTTTGGTAGTAATGTAAAACTTTAGAAAAAGTAGTGTCTAATAATTCTCCCATTTGCAGATATATTTCTCCACTTTTCTCAAATTGATTATAAGATATGTCTGCAAATAAAGTAACTCAATATTAAAACAAATAAAACCCTTTAATATGGTATCTAAGGAAAGAGGTAGCAGGGAATGAAAGGACAGACTTATAACTTTGGGTATGTGGTTTTCCTTTCACAGAATGATATCCATACAATGTAGGAAACTGCTTGATGAGCATGAAAATTGAGGCGCAGGAAAGATAGGTCCAACTCAAAACACTAAGTTAAATCTAAACAAAACTAACATATGGGATATTTTTAATTTCAGTGGTTCACAACAGCTAAAATGTATACTATCTGGCCCTTTATGGAAAGTTTGCTGATCCTTGGTCTACAACACAATACATAATTCCAGTGACACATTTGTTGCTAGTGCAAAATTGTGATGGTCTGGCTATTTTTTATCTTGAGAGTTTATCTCTTTGTGTTTTTTTTTTCAGTTGTGTGTGTATACATATATAACTTAGAAAAGGTATATAAAACATAAAATAATGATGTTTCAGTCAACAACTGACTGTATATACAACAGTGGTATGCCATGTAGCCAGATGTGTGGTATGCAATACCATTCAGGTTTGTGTAAGTAGAACTTATGATATTTGCATAACAATAAAGTTATCTAACAATATATTTCTAAGAACACATCCCTGTCAGTTAAGTGGCACATGAGTGTATATTCTATGTAACTGACATAATGCTTAGAATAAAATTTTAAAATGTGGAAAATATTGAGGCTGATGCAGTTTTTTAAAAAGAATTTACACTCAGAGGTTAGCTACTTTATCTGTGTATTTTTAACCACTGTTCACATCTAAGAAATTCCAGGTAAATTATCTTAGTTGTACTCCCCCCTTATATTTCCTTGGTGGCAAGTCATTTAAAAGCTCCTCTTTCAAGCCTTTAGCACACTCACTGCTCTAGTGCCCAGAAAAGTAACCCATGGACCACTTGCAGAGTTTATACTGGTATATCTTTGTTGGTCCCATGGTTTATTTTATTTTAAATCTGAGCTGCCATTTAAAAATCAAGAGCCATCACACACTTAAAAATATGTAGATCTGGGTGCTCTTGAAGTCAGAAGAGCTGGCAAATGGGGCCTGATTTTCCTCACAGCATTTATTAGCTGGAACTGGTCACTGGGCATCCTTCTTAACTACTGCCCCAATCAGGTTCATTTGTTATTCTTTTGATACACAGTTTGCTAATTTCTTTAGAATGCATGCAACAACTTCATGGGTGATACTGGAAAATGAGGCTTCCTTTTTTGTATCCTTCTAATGCACTTCTAATATCAAGATTGTTAACGTTTTTATGACATGTCTACTTCTATATAAAAATTCCTTGACCACTTGGTAACGTTTTGCCTGGAAAAATAATTGGGTTTGGTGCTTTGTCAATTAATAGCTACTGTATTCAGATAAAATTTCCATTTTCCTGTGTTTGTAAGAGAGTCTTCCAAGAGTTCTGATTTTCTGAGTCAACACTGGTAATTTTTATTTTCCTACAAAATAATTTTGTTTAGGTTTTTCAAATGTATTAGAAAGCAGCATAGTATTCAGTACAGCATTTTAAATCAGTAACTCTAATGTGTCTCTACCTATATGCATATATAGTTAGTCCTTTTTTTCAAACTTAATGCTGTTTGTCTTTTCATACTTTTTCTTCAAAAGTGTTTTGTCTATATCCTATTGAAGCATGGTAGCAACCATGCTTGGGTAAAAATTGCTTTTTAATATTTCAACCCTGCTGATTTGGCTTCTGTAATTATTTGCTTGCTAAATTAATAGAAAAGTTATTTTGATTTTCTGAACTTATATGTTATCCCATTCAATTGAATACTCCATTGATTGTGGTTTGAATATCCCATTGATTGTGATCTTACTGGTCTTTCAAAACACATTCCTCTGCACCTGGAGTCCAGGACAGCACAATTAGTCTAAATTGCCTCAGTGGCTCCAGATAATGAATTTCTGTTGACTGAGTGGTTCCAAGACCCAAAACTAAAATTAATCTTTGTAAATAACTTGCTCAATTTAGCTTATGTAACTGCTTTTTGCAAACCAGGTTCCTCATTCCAAACCTCGAGATGTAATCAATACCTTTGTGATACTTGCCTATATAAGTCTGATGTTTTGGCCAAGGGAGCACTACGAGATTTGGAGAGTTTGCCCCCTCATAGTCGCCGGCTTATGAAATGTGGTTCCTTGATTCGACTTCTTGAGGCGTCCTTGTGTGATTCATGGGTACATTACAACACTATTTTAATATTAGATATTGTAAGTAGTTAAAAGGATACCTGTCTGAATAAGGTCCTCCCTGCACATTACACACACTACTTTCCCCACCAAATCCCAAGATTATTTTATGTTCCCTAAGAAGTAAATGATAGAAAATTTTCTTAATTCATTACTCTCAACTTCAATTACATATCTTGCCCGATGTTGAGTAAGGTCTTCAGAAATAGCTGCCTTTCAACAAATAATACTAATGACAACAATGAGCATAACAATGACTAACGTCAGTATTTATGACATGCATTCTTTTAAACACTTTGTCTTATTTGACCCTTACACAAAATTATGAGGTAGGTATTACAATTATCCCCATTTTATAATTTCTATGGAGATATACATGTATAAAATAGAAAAATTCTCAGGAAGGATAAATACTAAACAGATAACAACTATCCTTTGGGAAGGACAATGGGTATAAGGATAGTGGTGAAGGTTCTTATTTGTAATGTTTAAATCTTTATAAAAATATTTTTTATTGATTTCAGAGAGAGGGAGAGATAGAAACATCAATGATGAGAAGGAATCATTGATTGGTTACCTCCTGCACGCGCCCAACCAAGGATCGAGCCTAAAACTTGGGCATGTGCCCTTGTCCAGAATTGAACCTGAGACTCTTCAGTCCACAGGCTAATGCTCTATCTACTGGGCCAAATGAGCTAGGGCTAAATCTTTATAAGGAAAATATATTCATGCATTATTTCTGCAATTAAATAAAAGATATGATAAAAATATATACCAAGGGATAATGTCCATCAGGGCACTGTGTATGATGGCAAAAACTCTGGAAGAAATGATAATGTCTATTAATAGGGGCTTAATAAAATGGCATTAGAGCAACACAAGGAAACACCAGGAAGCCATTAAAGGATCTCTATTTACTAAATGCAAAATTGTTCGTGGATGTTTTTACAATAAGAAAGCCTTAATTTTGTAAAAAGCAAAATGTAAGTCATCTTCAAAAATAAAGAGGCCACTTCTCTGCTATTAAAGGTATTTTAAAAATAAAGGTATTTTACAAACCATGACATAAACAGACGGACTTTACAGTCATATAAATTTAAGATGAATTAAGATCAAGAATATAATAACTATAGACAAATTAGGGAGGAATATGAAAATCACAGGATTACATTTCAGCACAAATCTCTGATGTTTAAGGTTATAAAGGTGTCAAAAGCTCTGTCATTTTCAATACATGCTGGGTTGAATTATCTGATGTCAAGAGAAATACAAATTTTATTAAAGAGCTTCCAAAATCTACTCTACTTAGGGATGTTTTTCCTTCATTTTTCTTGGGATAAATAAGCTGTAGTCAACAAATAACATGTTTATACATTACCCTATTTAGAAGGACTATTATCAAGATTAATTCTCTGATGTTGAATAGTTTTGAGCTATAATTAAAAGCCTTCACACAATTCATATATTCTGTGGTTTTTCACCAGTACAAATTTTGATGTTGAATAAGTTGTGAGCCATAATTAAAGGTCTTTCCACATTCCCTGTATTCATAGGGTTTCTCACCAGTATGAATTCTCTGATGAATAATAAGTTGTGAACTCTGAGAATAGGCTTTCCCACATATCTTACATTCATAGGGTTTCTCACCAGTATGAATTCTCTGGTGTCGAGTAAGGTCTGAACCAGAACGAAAAGCCTTTTCACATTCCTTACATTCATAGGGTTTCTCACCTGTATGGATTCTCTGATGTTTAATAAGTTGTGAACTCTGACTAAAGGCATTGCCACATTCCTTACATTCATAGGGTTTCTCCCCTGTGTGAATTCTCTGATGTTGAGTAAAGTTTGAGCCACTACTAAAGGCCTTCCCACATTCTTTACATTCATAGGGCTTCTCACCAGTGTGAATTCTCTGATGTCTAGTGAAGTTCGAGCCACTACTAAAGGCCTTCCCACATTCTTTACATGCATAGGGCTTCTCACCAGTGTGAATTCTCTGATGTCGAGTAAGGTCTGAGCCATAAATAAAGGTTTTTCCACATTCTTGACATTCAAAGGGTTTCTTGCCAGTATAAATTTTCTGATGATGGCGGAGTCTTGAGGGATGTCTGAAGGCCTTTCCACATTCTTTACATTCATAGGGTTTCTCAATGGTATGAATAATCTGATGTGTAGTAAGCTGTGAGTCATGTCTAAAGGTTTTCCTATATTCTTTAGTGGCACAGTATTTCTCTTTATTATGAATGATTTGCTGTAATATAAAGGATGGATGCTGATTAAAAGTGGGCATGCTTTCATGGGTATATATTGGTTGATTAAAATTTCCCTCCTGAGAGCCATGTTGTTTCTCAAACTGGTCATTACATTCCCAATTATCTCTGAAACTAGAGCACTGAAGGTCATGTCTTGTAAGTCTTCCCATTATCTCCCACTGGGCTGATTCTATTTCATTAATTTCCTTCTTCAGAAATAATTTCTTGGTTTCACATCTTGATCCCAGGACTGAAAGAAAATATGAAAGCAATCACTCACAGTTTTCTTGTTTGGGAGAAATAAAACTTCAATTAAAATGGAAGAATTAAATCATATTTTTAAAAAATGGACTAGAAGAGTGAAAAGAGATCACATAGTAAGATGAAGGCAGAAAGTAGGCCATTGGTTTGCAAGCATTGCCATAGATAGGAATTACAAAGGGGAGCTTGCTAAATATACACATAACTTAGTCTTCTCTCCTTTGTTATAAGATGACTCTAATCACACACACACACACACACACACACACACACTCATACACATGTTCTGTATACATACAGTATAAGAGCATTACACAGCATAAAGTATAAAGTATGGGAAATATTCATACTTAAGTACAGTTGACAGGATTAAGTTAACATGTCAAAGGAAAAATTCTAAGGGGTAGGCGAACTATACCCGCAGCACTGCAACAATTCTTATAAGTAAAGTTTTATTGGAACATAGCCAGAGTTATTTATTTATATAATGTATATGGCTACTTTTTAAGCTACAATGGCAGAAGTGAGTAGTTGCAACAGAGACCACCTTGTCTACAACCCGAATACTTACAATCTGAACCTTTATTTTTTAAAATATGGTTTTATTGATTTCAGAGAGAGGAAGGGAGAAGGAGAAAGAGAAACATCAGTGATGATAGAGAATCACTGGCTGGCTGTCTCCTGCATGCCCCCTCTTGGGAATGGAGCCCACAACTCAGGTATGAGTCCTGAACGGGAATCAAACTGTGACCTACTCGTCAATCTGACCCATTAAGAAAAAGTTTGCTAGCCCTTGGTTAGATCTGTGTTGTCCATTACAGTACCCACTAACATCATCTGTTTAAATTAAACTTAATTAAAATTAAATAAAAATTCAAATTCAGTTGGCACTATTCACATTTCCAGTGTTCAATAGCTAACTGTGGCTAGTGGCTACCATGCTGAAAATCACAAATATAGAACATTTCCATCATTGCTTAAAGTTCTATTTGACAGCACTTTTCTAGATTCAGTAACTAGAGGCCCAGGGTCTCTTTAACAAGTGATAAAGAAATAGAGTGCATCAATTCAGATGAGAGAATAGCTTTAAAAAAGTCAAATGTTGAGTGAATCTAGCATGAGTGGTAGATAGGAAGGATTCTTTGGGGGTTAGATAATATGTTTGGGATTTGATAAAAATACTATTTGCCTTGGAATTCTCTGATGCTGATCTTAGAAGAAAGGAACTGAAACTTGCACAAGCACTATAGTGATGCTGACCAACTGACAGGAAGGGAATTTGTAGGTTCAAAGAGAAGAAAAGAGAATATAATGAAAGATAGTATATTGCTATTGAAAGATCAGAGTATAAGAATCAATTATATGAGTTCTTTATCTTAAACTGCATCCTACCTAATAAAATGGTAATATGTAAATTACCATCACTCTGCTACGCCCACGATTGGGCCAGCGGGAGGCGCAGGGGGCGGGACTCGGGGTGGCCGGGGTAGCCGATTGGGCCGGCAGGACGCTGAGCTCGCGTCGCCAGTGGCGGTGCGAGCTCAGCGTCTGCGCCATGGCTGTGCTGCGGAACAGAAGGGGCCTCTGGGGCTGTGAGCTCACGTCCCGCCGCGGACCATCAAAAGCGGGGGAGCTGGGTGCCTGTCTGCTCCGGCACCAGGCCTTTCAGAAGCCTCCGCAGAGCCGGAGGCTTCTGAAAGGCCTGGTGCACCAGCGGACAAGCACCCGGCTCCCCCGCGATCAAAAGCGAAAGCGTGTAGGGGACCCTACACGTGCATGATTCAATCATGCACTGGGCCTCTAGTTAATTATAAGCACTGTTGTTCTTCTTTTTTTTTTTTTAAATATATTTTATTGATTTTTCACAGAGAGGAAGGGAGAGGGATAGAGAGCTAGAAACATCGATGAGAGAGAGACATCGACCAGCTGCCTCCTGCACACCCCCCACCAGGGGATGTGCCTGCAACCAATGTACATGCCCTTGACCGGAATCGAACCTGGGACCCTCCAGTCCGCAGACCGACGCTCTATCCACTGAGCCAAACCGGTTTCGGCAAGCACTGTTGTTCTTGACAAATTAGTTCGTCTTTCTGAGCCTCCAACTCTCTGTCTATAACATAGGAATGATAGCTAATGCTTACAATCACTGTGAGGACTGGAAATAATATATGAAATGTATTTAGTATAAAATAACTGTTTTGTACTTGAGAGATAATATTATGAACAAATTTCTATACAAACATGGGAATATTCTGCAAGTGAAGTCTTTTCAAGAGCATACTATGGACCAGGAGGGAAACCTCAAGCCAAAGAGGTGAAAATCATTCTAGTACCATCATCTTCCTCTCCCTCTCATATAAGAATTCCGCAAATACTGTTCAATCTTGTCCCTAAATATAGCTAGAAACTTTTCCCTCTGTCTTTACTATCTAATATGAAATCTCTCTCCCTTGGACTACTAGAATACCTTCCTACCTAGTTTTCCCACTTGAGATTTATAATTTTGAATCAACATCACTACAATGGCATTGTTTGTCACTGCTCTGCTTAAAATCCTTCAGTAGATCCCCTGGATATTGCTTTTACAATAAAAACCAAGCTCCTGAACATGGTCTACAAAGCTCTGAAGGATCTGGTTCCTTCCTGTCATTTCAACCAAATCTTAGTGTGTGCTCCCTTTTGGTCTCTAAACTTCATCCACACTGGCCTTATTTTACAGTTCTTTGAATACTCCTAGCTCCTAGTCCCTTTTAAGGCCTTTTAAGGTACTGTTCCTTATGTCTAGAACATGTTTCCTTTCACTCTTAGCTTTGATCACTATTGCTCATTTTTCAAATCTTTACTTTTAAAGGTCATACTTTTCTTAGGTCTTCCCTGATCCCAATGCCAAATTATACCCTCCCTGTAATTACCATCTTATCACTTTGTTCTCTTCCTGAAAAGGATTTTCACAATTTGTAATTACATATTTCTTTAGGTTCCTCTTATATCTGTTTCCCTAAATAGGTCTTAAGTTTTGTAAGTCAAGCCGAAACCGGTTTGGCTCAGTGGATAGAGCGTCAGCCTGCGGACTCAAGGGTCCCAGGTTTGATTCCGGTCAAGGGCATGTACCTTGGTTGCGGGCACATCCCCAGTAGGGGGTGTGCAAGAGGCAGCTGATCGATGTTTCTCTCTCATCGATGTTTCTAACTCTCTATCCCTCTCTCTTCCTCTCTGTAAAAAATCAATAAAATATATTTAAAAAAAAGTTTTGTAAGTCAAGAAAAATGTCTAATGTCTTCATCAATGTGTATTCAATGTTGAGCACAGGATCTTGCACATATTGGAAGATCAACAAATATTTATTGACTGGCTTGATTAGCATATATACTCCTTATTAATAAAAACTCTAAAAATTCCTCTAGAAAAAAAAAAGCATTATCATTTCAAACATGGCACATTGAATACATGCATTGTATTACTACTCCTTCATGAAATACCACTAAGTGAGAGTAATGAGATTAAATGAAAGAAGAAAGCCCATTAGGACAAAGAGAATGGGAGAGGAAGGAGGAGCAAGAAGATTTTAGAAGTTAGAAAATAGATAGAATAGCAATAAATGATATAACAACCATAAAAAAAAAAAAAAAAACCTGACAGCAAGGTTGCAGACTGGACCTATTGTAGAATCCCAGATATTTTCAAGAACTGCAATTATTAGGTACCTTTGAAAAGTTGGGTGCATGAGGGGCTGCAAGCAGGAAAGGTACTTGAAAATCTAAACGAAACAGGCAGACCTCAAATTCTCAAACTAACCTCATACAGCAGGCTGATTCCCCAGCTTACTATATCTAGTAAACTGGAGGCCCGGTGCACGAAATTCGTGCACGGGGGGGGGGGGGGTAAATGTCAGGCCTAAACGGGCAGTCAGACATCCCTCTCACAATCCAGGGCTGTTGGCTCCCAACCTCTCACCTGCTTGCCTGCCTGATTGCCCCTAACTGCTTCTGCCTGCCAGCCTGATCATCCCCTAACCACTCCCCTGCCAGTCTGATCAACACTTAACTGCTTCCCTGCCAGTCTGATTGTGCTTAACTGCACTCCCCTGCTAGCCTGGTCACCCTAACTGTCCTCCCCTGCAGGCCTGGTCGCCCCCAACTGCCCTCCCTTGCTGGCCTGGTCACCCCTAACTGTCCTCCCCTGCAGGCCTGGTTGCCCCCAACTGCCCTCCCTTGCTGGCCTGGTCACCCCTGTCTGTCCTCCCCTGCAGTGGTATTACTCTCACTTAGTGGTATTTCATGAAGGAGTAGTAATACAATGCATGTATTCAATGTGCCATGTTTGAAATGATAGTGCTATTTTTTTCTAGAGGAATTTTTAGAGTTTTTATTAATAAGGAGTATATATGCTGGTCACCCCTAACTTCCCTCCCCTGCTGGCCTGGTCGCCCCTAACTGTCCTCCCCTGCAGGCCTGGTCACCCCTAACTGTCCTCCCCTGCAGGCCTGGTTGCCCCCACTGCCCTCCCCTGCTGGCCATCCTTGTGGCAGCCATCTTGTGGCAGCCATATTGTGTCTACATGGGGGCAGCCATCTTATGTGTTGCAGTGATGGTCACTTTGCATATTACTTCTTTATTATACAGGACTCCCAGAATCTAGCAGCCACGTTTATTTTATTACAGTAAACCCTTGATTTTTCAGACCTTGATTTAACCGACTTTGGATTTAATGGACAACATTTCTGGTCTGTATGTCATATGTGAAAATTAACACCCTGTTAATTTTAAAATGCTTTTAACCAAGATTTGCTTATAATTAAATTAACAGGTTATATATTTTTAATTAGTTCACTGTTATTTTTACCAAATTTTAGTGAATAGGCCACATATTGGAAAAAATTGTAGCAATTTTGCCAACTTAAATAAATATTACATATCTATAACTTAGGCTACATATTCACATCCAAGAGTCACCACTCATAAACAATGTTCAGCGAATGATTAGCATGCGATCACACTGTATCGTGAGCAGTAATTGTTAATTGGTTCTGTTGTTATGTGGTGTGACTTTCTGTAGCAGGTTTTTAAATATATATATATTTTTTATTGATTTCAGAGAGGAAGTGAGAGGGAGAGACAGAAACATCAATGAGAGAGACACATTGATTAGCTGCCTCCTGCACACCCCCTAGTGGGGATCGAGCCCAAAACCCGGGCATGTGCCCTGACCAGGAATCAAACCCAGGACCTCTTGGTCCATGGGATGATGCTCAATCCATTAGCCACACTAGATGGGTATCTGTAGCAGTTTTAATGCAAGCTGGTCGATGTTCTAATGTGTGCTAAGCCATGCCCTAGCCATGTAGGTTTGTTTATTCTCAGTGATTGGTGAATGTACTCATTTACTAGACCTATTCAGTATAAATTTAAAATCACAGTAATACACATAGAAAACTTTTCTGTGAAATTAAACTTTTCATGCATATTTAATTTTAATTACACAAACATGCCTATATAAGTAAAAACAGGTAAACTAACTAATTTGTCAATTTTTTTTAACATACACATTCAGAAAACCTACTTTATTATACAATGTATTTTTGGCTTAAACAGAAATGCCCTCTCCTGAATTAGTCTGTTATATTGAGGTTTTACTGTAATTCCCTGAAAGAAAGTAGAGGATTTCATTCTGGAGAAAGCCAGCCCAAGAGAAAAGACCTGATAAGTGGTCTAAACCAATAAATGACTCTAGGCAGGTCACTTCCAATAAATCTACACAACCTTAGACAACAACAAGCTCTAATCAGCTTAATGCCACAACGTTTTATATGCAGATAGCCTTGAGTCTACTAGCTATTTCAGAAACATCTTAAACATGAGAGATTAAAATAAATAAAGAGGAAAAAAGAACTCAGGAAAGAGAAACAACAGAGAATTTTTTTTTAATTCATAAGAAGAATGCTTCTAGGGGGGAAAAAATATAGTATAACAATCCTACAAGAAAAATATTCAAAAAAAGAAATATTCAAAGAAGAAAAATGTTTTTTATAAAAATTCAAGGATTAGAACTTAATAAAATCCCACAGAAAGTACAACATAAAAAGAGATATGGAAAAAAATTCCAGGGCTAAGATAAGAAATTTATGATTTGAATTATCAGTGTTCAAACATATAAAAATTTAATGAGCTCTTCCTATGTATCAGAAATGGTACCAGGCACTGGTTATACACTGAGTGTCCAGATTATTATGATCTCTGAATGCATAATAATCTGGCCACTCAGTGTATGCTATCTAATAAAAGAGTAATATGCAGATTGACCATCACTCCAACACACAATATGGCTGCCCCCATGTGGTCAAAGATCCTGCCCCCATGTGGACACAAGATTGGGGGGGACCAGGCCTGCAAGGGAGGGCAGTTGAGAGGGACCAGAAATGCAAGGGAAGGCAGTTGGAGGTGATCAACCCTGCAGGGGAGGGAAGTTAGGGGTGACCAGGTTGGCAGAGGAGGAAAGTTGGGGACAAACAGGCTGGCAGGGGAGCAGTTAGGCATCAATCAGGCTGGCAGCGGAATGGTTAGGGGTGATCAGGCTGGCAGGCAGAAGCAGTTAGGGGCAATCAGGAGGGCAGGCAGGCAAGCAGTTGGGAGCCAGCAGTCCTGGATTGGAGGGGGTGCAGGCTGGGCTGAGGGACACCCCCCTCCGTGCATGAATTTTGTGCACCGGGCCTCTAGTATCCTATATAAAAGGCTAATATGAACCAGGAGTTCAACCAGCAGGCAGGCCAGCCAACCGCCCATGTCTCCTCCCCCTGGCCAGGCTAAACGGACTCCACCCATGACAAATTCATGCACCGGGTCTCTAATATATATATGTACACACACACACACACACACACACACACACACACACACACACACTGAGTGGCCAGCATAATAATCTGGCCACTCAATGTAAAAAGTATCAAAGCTTGAAACAGAGAGAACCGAGAAAAGGATGGAACAACTGATCAAGAAAATGTCAATTATTTAACGTTTCTAGAGTCGGCCAGTGCTTGAGCGTCAATCTGTAGGCCAGGAGGTCATGGTTTGACTTCTAGTCAGGGCACATGCCTGGGTTATAGGCTTGATTCCCAGTGTGGGATGTGCAGGAGGCAATGATGATTCTCTCTCATCATTGATGTTCCTATCTCTTTCCCTCTCCCTTCCTCTCTAAAATCAATGAAAAATATATATTTTTAAAGTTTCTAGAATAAAATGTTTCCGTGTGTGCTAAGCCAAATGAAATCAACAGCATGATATCTCAACATGAAATATTAGAACATCATAAATAAAGAATAAATTCTCAAAGCTTCCACTCAAAGAGATTAAAGTCACATAAAAGGACTAAAAACTTAAGTAGGTTTTGGACTTCTCAAAAACACTAGATGTTAGAAAAGTTTAGAAATCCATGGAACAATGTCATATAAATTTTTATTATTTTTTGCCATCAAAATTTTGAAGGGCAAGTTTTTCAATGTAAAGTTATATCTCCAGTCAAAGTATCAATAAAAAAATGGGAGTGAAATGAAAACATTTTCAGACATGGAACGATTCACAAAATACATTTTCTATTTACTTCTCTTGCATACTTTCCTTGGTTGCTTTTGGAAGATGTGCTTTAATATAATGAGGGAATAAACCAAAAAAGAAGGTATGAGATCCAGCAGTCAAGATATATTAAAAAAATACAGAAGAGAGTCAAAAGGAATTCAAAGGAGAATGGTAAAGGGAATCAATAGGATGATGCTAAGGAAATTCATAGAATGATAATGAAGGGAAATTCTAAAATGACAGCTATGTAACATTCTTAACTGGGGCAGACAAACAGAGCATTCTAGGGATGTCTCAGTTTAAAAATACACCAGTTATCTAATGTGTCAGAAGAGTTAGGTTAATAACAGATGAGAAAGCTAAGGACTTCTCAATGAAGATAAGGATTAACAGCATGAAAATTAACAAAGTTGAGCAATGAAAACCATTTACCTAGTCATCAAGTGAACTATATAATGACTTAATTTTAAAACTGTGATAAAATTATATTTGAAAGATGAAGAAAGGTGTTAAGTAAGCTATTATCTTCAAATTCCATAATGAAAAGTCAATCACCACTAAAACTACAATTTTAAAAAAATCCTCAGAAAGGGTGACCAAAAAAAAAAAAAGAGTGACAGAGTCCTGAGGAAGGAAAATTATCCTACCTAATAAAATGGTAATATGCAAATTACCATCACTCTACTACGCCCACGATTGAGCCAGCGGGAGGCACAGGGGGCGGGACTCGGGGTAGCCGGGGTAGCTGATTGGGCCAGCAGGACGCTGAGCTTGCGTCGCCAGTGGCTGCGCGAGCTCAGCGTCTGCACCATGGCTGTGCTGCGGCACAGAAGGGGCCTCTGGGGCAGCGAGCTCACGTCCCGCCACGGACCATCAAAAGCTGGGGGGAGCTGGGTGCCTGTCCGCTGGTGCACCAAGCCTCCGCTGTGCCGGAGGCTTCTGAAAGGCCTGGTGCCGGAGCAGACAGGCACCCAGCTCCCCCGCAATCGAAAGCGGAAGCGTGTAGGGGACCCTACAGTGCATGATTGAATCCGTGCCTCTAGTATAGAAAATAAATGAAAATCTGAAGGAGAATACACAGAACCAAAAGTAAGAGATTTCCTGAGCTGAAGAAAACTCTTAGTAATTAGATGGTTCCCTTCTGTGTTGAGCAGAATTTATGAAGAAAGATTTTAACTATATATATCTTGGTAAAATTTCTGAGGTTCAAAGAAAACTCTATAGAACTTAAAACCTAGATTAATCAGGTTATATCCAATTCATGTTTGTGTTTAGCATTGCCCCAACATTTTCTAAAGGTTTGAATAGTTGCCAGCCTTGAGATACCAGGAGATTTAATAGAGAAATCTGGATTTCCTTAAAACATTGGATTATCTGGCATTACTGGGCCTGCATTCTTACATGACAGCTATCTCCTGAACTTAACAAGTGCTTACCCCTTTGAGAGAGGGTATATATAGACTCTCTCTCATTAGCCACTGTCCCTACTACCACATGAATCCTCAGGCCAGAGTCAGTTGCCATATACATCTGCAATATTGATTTCCTTGTTTTCACCTTCATTCTGAGAGTTTTTTCTGGATATAGACTTCAGAGTTGACAGTTTTTCTGCACAATAAAATATTATCCCACATTTTTTCTGGCCTACATGGTTGATGAAGCAAAATCTATTCATTCGAATCAGTTTCCCTACAAGTAATGAATTATTTTTCTATAGTTCTTTTAATATTTTTTTTGGGCATCCATTTTCAGTAATTTGATTATGATATGTCTGGGCATGGATTCTCTTGGATTAATAATGTTTGAGGTGGTTGAGTTTCTTGAATTGATGTATCTCTCACCAATTTTGGTAAACAATTTTTCAAGTAGTTTTTTTTTTCAATCCTGAACTTTCTCCTTTCCTTCTGGGACTTTAATAGCAAAGCTGTTAAACCTTTGTTATTGTCACACATGTCCCTGAAGTTGCTTTTTTTTTTTTAAATTCCCAATAGATTTTTCCTATTATTCACATTGGCTAATTCTGCCCTGCTCCTAGTTCACTAATTTCCCTCCATTATATCCATTATCCTGTACAGTCTATCTAGTGAGTGTTTTTTTTATTTTTTATTTTGGCCATTGTACTTTTCAGTTCTAAAGTTTCCATTTGTTTTCTTTTTCTTTTTCTTTTTTTTTTACTATCTCTAATATTTTATTTTTTTAATTTTTATTTATTATTTTATTTTTATTGTTTGAAGTATTACAAATAGTGGTACATATGTCTCCTTTTTTCCCCCATTGACCTCCCCCCAGCCTTCCCTACCCCCCAGTACATGCCCTCACCTGCCCTCCCTCCCCACAGTGTCTTGTATCCATTGGTTACGCTTATATGCATGCATACAAGTACTTCGGTTGATCTCTTACAGCCCTCCCACCCAACCTCCCCTGCCTTCCTGCTGTAGTTTGGCAGTCTGTTCAATGCTTCTTTGCCTCTGTATCTATTTTTTCCCTATTTCTTTCCTTTAAAAAATCTTGCCTCTGCAGACTAGAAATAAACATAATAACAAAAAATGTTTGATTTCTATGTCTTCTTTTAATTGTATTGTTTGGTTTTCTGCTATTAATTTATATGGGTTCTGTATATAGTTTTTTAGATATTACACCCTTATCAGATACTAGAGGCCCAGTGCATGAAATTCGTGCACTGAGCGGGGAGGGGGAGGGGGAAAGGAGGCCCTCAGCTTGGCCTGTGCCCTTTGCAGTCCGGGACCCCTTGGGAGATGTCCAACTGCCAGCTTAGGCCTAATCCCCCAGGGATCTAGGATCCCTCTCGCAGTCCGCAGTTCGGGATCCTTCTTGCAGTCCAGGACCCCTCACTCCTTACCGCCCGCCTGCTCACTGCTCCTTACTACTCGGCTCGCTGCTCCTTAGCGCTGCCAGCCATGAGCCTGGCCTCTGGCTGAGCAGCACTCTCCCTGTGGGAGCACAATGACCACCACAGGGCAGCTCCTACATTGAGTGTCTGGCCCCTGGTGGTCAGTGCACATCATAGTGACCAGTCATTCTGCCAGTTGTTCTGCTGTTTGGTCAATTTGAATATTAGGATTTTATTATATAGGATATGATTTGCAAACATTTTCTCCTATTCCATATGTTATCTTTTTATTTTCTTCCTTTGCTGTGCAGAAGCTTTTTAGTTTGCTTTTTAGTCCCACTTGTCCATTTTTGATTTAGTTGTCTTTGCTTTGATGTCAAATCCAAAAAATCCAAGGCTGTCAAGAGCCCACACCTATGTTTTCTTTTAGGAGTTTTATGGTTTCAGGTCTTTTGTTCAAGCATCTAATCCATTTTGAGTCCATTTTCTATGATGGAAGATAGTAGTCAAGTCATGTTAGTCAAGTTTTCCCAATACCACTTATTAAGGAAACTGTCCTTTCCCCATTTTATATTCTTGGCTCCTTTTAATCTGTGTGTGTTTTTATGCCATTACTATAGCTTTGTAATATACAGATGACTCCTGAACAACACAGGGGTTAGGGATGCTGACCACCAAAAAAGTTAAAAATCTGCCAAGTATTTAAGTCAACCTTTATCTACGTGAATTCCCAACCATGGTTCAGAAATACTGTTGAACCTTGAACAATGTGGGTTTGAACTGCATGGGTGCACTTAAATGTTTAAGTGGACCCACACAGTACAAACCCATTGTCAAAAGTCCACTCTAACTTAAAATCAGGAAGTAAGATACCCCCAGATGCCTCCTTCTTTCTCAACACTGCTTTGGCTAGTCAGGGTCTTTTGAGGTTCCATATAAATTTTAGGATTGTTTCTATTATTTTTGTTGTTGTTGTTAATCCTTAAGAATATTTTTCCATGGATTTTTAGAGAGTAGAAGGGAGGGGGAGAGACAGAAAGAGAGAAGCAGTGATGTGACACATGGATTGCCTCCCGCACATGCCCCCACCAGAGCTGGGGATCAAGCCTGCAAATGAGGTATGTGCCCTTGATTAGAATCAAACCTGCAACCCTTCAGTCCATGGGCTGATACTCTAACCACTGAGCAAACCAGTGAGGGCAGGATTGTTTCTATTTCTATCAAAGTTGCCATTGGAATTCTGATAGGGATTGCACTGAATCTGTAGATTGCTTTGGGTAGTATGGACATTTTAACAATACTAATTCTTCCAATCCATGAGCATGGGATCTTTCCATTTCTTTGTGTCTTCTTCTTCATTTCATCAGTGTCTTACAGTTTTCAGTAGTTATATTTATTCCTAGATTTTTTATTATTTTTGGTGCAATTGAAAATGAAATTGTTTTGAAATTTCTGAGTGTTCATTGTAAGTGTATAGAAACACAACTGATTTTTGAATATTGATTTTGTATCTTGCTATTTTGTTGAACTCATTTATTACTTTTAACAATTTGGTGTGTTTTGGCAGGGATCTTTAGGGTTTTCTATATACAATATCATGCCATCAGCAGCCAATAGAAACAGTTTTACTTCTTTCTTTTCAATGTGGATGTCTTTCATTTCTTTTTCTTGCCTAATTGCTCTGGCTAAGACTTCCAGTACTATGTTAAATAAAATTGGCAGAATATTTGTCTTGTTCTTGATCTTAGAGAAAAAGCTTTCAGCTTTTGCTATTGAGTATAATGTTAGCTGTTGGCTTGCCATATATGGCTTTTATTATGTTGAGGTATATTCCCTGTACCCCCCCTTTTTTGAGAAATTTTATCATGAGTGGATGTTTTAAAATTTCAACACTTTAAATGAAACTTTAATGTAATATGTAATTTTAAAGTATTAATAGAAGACCAGAAAGAAAAGTATAATACATACTTCTGAAGAAAAAGGTGGAGGGATCTATGCTACAGAGATCAGAATGTTTTATAAAAGCAAGAGTAGCCTGGCCAACGTGGTTCAGTGGTTGGGCATCAATCTGTGGGCCAGGAGGCCATGGTTTGATTCCTGGTTAGGGCACATGCCTGACTTGCAGGCTCGATCCCCAGTGTAGGGAGTGCAGGAGGCAGCCGATTAATGATTCTCTCTCTCATTAATGTTTCTATCTCCCTTTCCCTCTCCCTTCCTCTATGAAATAAATAAAAACATATTTAAAAAATTAAAAGCAAAAATAATTAGGATGGAAATAGATAAAAAGCCAATAGAATAAGAGAGAACTATGTAAACAAACTTTTAATATATGATAGAAGAAACATTGTGGATCAGTGGAAAACAGACTTTTATTGATTGAGGCATAATTTGCTTTCTATATGGGAAACAATTACAACTGATCTCTATTTCATACCTTTCATAAAAATCAATTCTAGTTACATTAACGGGACTTTAATACCCAAGCCAAAACAAAAAACAGGACAAAATTGGGCTAGGGAAAGGTTTCTTTTTCTTTCTTTCTTTTATTTTTTTTTAAGATTAACACTCAACCACTGAACCATGCTGGCTGGGCGGGAAAGGTTTCTTATGACCCCCAAAGATGTGATGCATACAAGAAAAAAGAATTTTTATTTATTTATTTATTTTTTTATTTTTTAAAAATATATTTTATTGATTTTTTTACAGAGAGGAAGGGAGAGGGATAGAAAGCTAGAAACATCGACCAGCTGCCTCCTGCACACCCCCTACCGGGGATGTGCCCGCAACCAAGGTACATGCCTTTGACCGGAATCGAACCTGGGACCTTTCAGTCCACAGACCGACGCTCTATCCACTGAGCCAAACCGGTTTTGGCAAAAAGTATAATTTTTAAATAAACTATATATAATTAAACTACTAAATATGTAATTTAAGCATACTAACACAGGGAATTACTATTAATCAAAAGATATAATAAAGAAAGTAAATAAAGAAGCTACAACTGGAAAATATATCTATAAAACATATTACTGACCAAAAATTAGTATCTACAAAATATATAAGAAATTCCTACAAATCATTTAACATAGTGAAATAAGATTTTATACTCATCAAATTGCTAAGAAAATGAAAAAAAAATCTTATAATATCAATTATAGGGAGTGAAAGTGATACAAACACTTGAAAAATAGCTTGGTTTTACCTAGTAAAGCTGAATAAGTATGTATGTCAAGAGCCAGAAATTATATCTAGAGATTTACATGTTATCTTATAATTTTATGTTAATTGTGTTATTATACCCCATTGTATATATAAGTACATTTTACAAATAACTATACTATTTTTTTAAGTAAAAAACTTAATGGGAAGGTTGAAGAGCCAAAAGCTCATAGCTAACAATTATACTAGTGAATCAACACAAATCAAGCCATTAAATTCTATGTTAAAACAGTATAAATATAAAAATAGATGAAGAGTTAAAAACATTATAGATGATCCAGATGTTCTAATGTCCATTTAACAAGAGCTTTAGAGAGAAAAGAGGAAACGGTAGCAAGGTAATATTTGAAGAGATGACAGCCAAGGACTTCCTATCACCAAAAAAAGATGAGTCCTTAGATTCAAAATACACCAGAAGTACTGCTGTACTTCTTCAGGTCTCCACATAAATGTCACCTTAATGGAAAATGTTTATTTTATCATGTCACATAAAATAGCACCCTCTATCCCCTTTCTCCACTTTTCTTTTTAGTACCTGATATATATTTATTTATTGTGTATCTATCCCTTCATTGGAGGGTAAGCTCTGAGAATAAAGTTTTTTCATGTTCTATTCACTACTGTAACATCAGAGTTAAGAATAGTTCTCGATAAACATATACTGATGATGTGCTGTCCTGTTTTCCTCCTTCATATCAAAACTCTTTATCTTTGCCAGCTCTAAGTTCTCAATGGAGGCACAAACCCTTTATTTGCAATATTCTATTTAAAGTCAATGACATGTATGCTTAAATCTCCTTCTATGGCCCAGCCAGTGTGGCTCAGTGGTTGAATATTGACCAAGAGGTCATGGGTTCATTTCCCAGTCAAGGGCACATGCCTAGGTTGCAGGCTTGATCCCTAGTAGGGGGCGTGCAGGAGGCAGGCAGCTGATGGATGATGTTTCTCTCTCATCAATGTTTCCATGTCTCAATCCCACTCCCTTACTCTCTCTCTCTAAAAAAAATCAAAGAAAAAAAATCAATAAAAACATTACAAAAAATATGGAAAAACTTTAAAAAAATACATCCTTCTATGACTTGTATGTGTATCAACTCTTCTACATTTTTAACCCTCACTTTCTGCTGAGCTCCCTTTTTAACCGCTCTTATGGTGGTTCTACTTTGTAGAAGTCACATGTAAACATGTTTTAGTACCCTTACTAAGTTATAAATTTTATAACTTCTTATTCCTTTTTTAATTATCTTCAGCACCTACAAGAGTAAATTAGAAAATCAATAAATGGTCACTAAAAGTATGACTGAATCAAAGAGTACAGGAACTACTATATCTAAAAAATTCTAAAGAAAATAAGTCTTTGGCAATGTAGAAAAGAATATATTTCAGGAAACAGTGATGCTTTTTTTAAGGCTAATAAATGAGGAGATGAGGAGATGATAAGAAACTAGATCCAAATATGGGTAGGAAGGAATATCATTAGAGAAGGTAGAAGAGGTCAACAGCTGGTTAAAATTAGGAGAGAAGTATAAGAGGAAAAGAACAGGCAATGTGTTAAGAAAGGGGAAAAGGTAAGGTCACTTAAAAGTCATACTGAAAAGGCTTACTTTTGCATAGCAGGCTTAAAGCTTTTATGGGAAACTTCCCAGAGAGCATCTCAAAGGTGTAGCCTCTCCATTGAATAACTGGGTCATTACTGTCATGCCTCACTTACCTGGATATTGGCTTCCTGTTATTTCTCTGTCAACCAACCAGGGTTCCTTCCCCTGCTCCAAGAAGGAGATCACATCTGGTTTAGAAATAGAATGTCCTGCTTATAAAAGAAGTAATGAGACATGTTTATAAGAATGTCCCAGAATTCAAATCCAGTTCCTTCATTAAGAAAGAGTTAAAGACCCTGGCCAGTGTGGCTCAGTGGTTGAGCACTGACCTTTGAACCAGGAGGTCATGGTTCAATTCCCAGTCCAGGCATATGCCCAGGTTGTGGGCTCGGTCCCCAGTGTGGGGCATGTGGGAGGCAGACAGTTAATGATTCTTTCTCATCATTGATGTTTCTCTCTCTCTTCCTCTCTGAAAGCAATGAAAACATATTTAAAATAAAAATAAAAACATTCCTCTAGGAACTGGATTAGAAATCTAACTGGTTACTTGAAAGGTAGGTAAATATTTCACCCTGGAGGAAGCAGACCTTCTGAGGGCAGAATCTGAATTAATATGGACAGAAGTCCTTACCCACTGAAATCAGGTTGTTGTAATTCTCCAACATCACATCTCTGTATAAATCTCTCTGATCATCATTCAGGCATTCCCACTCTTCCTGAGAGAAGTTTATGGACACATCACTGAACATCACTGACTCCTAGAACAACAATCATGCATATGACTTGATTAACTTAAAAAATGTTTTTGTGAAGGCAAGAGAAGAAAATAAATAAAGGTAGAAGTGAAAAATAGCAAGCATATAGAGAAGGGGTGAATGTCTGGGATGCAAGTAGAGGATTGTAAACAAATAAGCATGACTTAACCAATGAGTTTCCATGTCATTATGTTTCCTCCAGACAAAACTGCCCGAGTATACTGGGATACTTCCACTATCTACATAAGTCTGAGAAGGTACGGTCAACTAAGAGAAGTTTCCTGATTAAATGAATTGGTATGTACAAATGCCTAACACAATACTCGTCATACAATACAAATGTGCTTCTTTTTCTCTCCTCTTTTTTCAAATGCTGAAAGTAAAATTTCAGAAGAAGGGAGAAAGAGAAGACATTAAAAGCATCCAGAGAAGAGTAGATCATATAAAAGACATCAAGAATCAGAGAGGCAATGGGTTCTTTACAACACTATCTATATATATTTAAAAACCGAATATGCAAAGTGTCCTCTTGGGAGTTTGACCAGGAGACTGGGAGTTTGATCACTCGCAATGACATGCGCTGACCACAAGGGGGCAGAACAGAATGAAGGAAGGTCCTAGCCAGCAGCTGGAAGGAAGGCCCCAATCAGCCCTGATCACTGGCCAGGCCTAGGGACCTTACCCATGCACGAATTTCATGCACCGGGCCTCTGTTAAAAATAAAAAAAAAGTCTTCAATATTCTTATGGAAGAAAGAAATTCTGACCAATAATTCTATAATAGAACTATTCTAGTGTAAGGGCTGAAAAAACAACATTCCTAGACATAAAAGGACACAAGCACAATTTCTTAGGAAACTATCAGATGATGTGCTCCACCAAAATGGGGAAGTAAACCAAAAAAGAGGAAGACATAAGATTCAAGAAAATAGGTAAATTAGCACAGGAAAACATTGAAGGAAATCCCAGGAAACAGAAGAAAAAAGGGAAGTCTTGAGGAAACTGCAGCAGGCCTAGAGAGTAACCAGACTAGATAGGAGCAGGATTAAAAAGGAAATGGAGATGAAAGTCTCCACATTCAAAAGGAATGATGTGTTTGATCAAATGAAAAACATATTAATTAGCATGTGACAGTGATTCTGGAGACAGTGGATAAAAATACATTTATAGCCCTAGCTGTTTTGGCTCAGTGGATAGAATGTTGGCCTGCAGACTGAAGTGTCCATGGTTCGATTCTGGCCAAGGGCACATGCCCAGGTTGTGGGCTCAATCTCCAGTGGGGGATGTGCAGGGGGCAGCCAATCAATGATTCTCTTTCATCATTGATGTTTCTCTCTCCTCCTTTCCTCTCTGAAATCAACAAAAAAAAAAAATAAAAATTTAAATACATGGATAATTAAGCAAATGTGAGAAAAAAATTAACCTCAGGAAAAATAAAAAGTTGTAATAGAATAAAGCTGAGCTAGCTCAGCAGTGAGTGATATTTACAGACTAATATCCCATACACTATTGATGTAACCAAAAATTGTAATATAATTAATTACAGAATCAGAGGAAATTAAGGGAGCAATATGGGAATACAATGTCCCTTCCACTCTGCAGTAAGTCAAGAGATAATGAGTAAAATGGATTCATAAAAAAATAGCAATTCAACCATATTCAAGAGTTGAAGGGGAAAGGAAGTTGGGGGACTAAGTGAAAAAGATGAAGGGATTAAGAAGTACAAATTGGCAATTACAAAAGTCATGGTGATGTAAAATACAGTATAGAGAATATAGTCAATCCTATATAATAAAAAGGTAATACGCAAACTGACCATCACTCACACAACATGGCTGCCCCCAGGTGGTCACAAGATGGCTGCCATGGGAGGGTAGTGGGGGGGGGGGCAGGCCTGCAGGTGAGGGCAGTTGGGGGGGACCAGGCCTGCAGGGGAGGGCAGTTGGGGGCAATCGGGCCAGCAGGGGAGGGCAGTTGAGGGCGATCAGGCTGGAAGGGGAGCAGTTAGGCGTCGATCAGGCTGAGAGGGGAGTGGTTAGGGGGTGATCAGGCTGGCTGGCAGGCAGAAGCAGTTAGGGGCAAGCAGGCAGGCAGGCAGGCAGGCAGGAGAGTGGTTGGGAGCCAGCAGTCCCGAACTGTGAGAGGGATCAGGCCTAAACTGGCAGTCGGACACCCCCCAAGAGGTCCCAGATTGGAGAGGGTGCCGGTTGGGCTGAGGGACACCCCCTCCAGTGCACGAATTTCATGCACTGGGCCTCTAGTAATCTACACTAATAAAAGAGAAACATGCAAATTAACCATCACTCCACTACACCCACCAGCCAATCAGGAGTGAGTATTCAAATTAACCCAACAAACATGGTGACGGCCACGGAGCTCGAGCAAGCAGGAGGCTTGGGTTGACCCTGGCGAAGGAGGAAGCCAAACTTGCTGCCCGCCCTGGCCCCCACTCAAGGCTACAAAGATTCAATTATAAAAGATAAATAAATCTCAGATACCTGCTTCCAGCAGGCCCTGGCCTCCGCTCAAGGAGGCGCTGAAAGAAAAAAAAAAAGGAGGGGCTGGGAGCTTGGGTTGCCTGGGGGCATGGCCAGCCTGAAAACGGCCATCAGCCCCTCACCCAGGCTGGCCAGGCACCCCAGAGGGACCCTCCCCCCCAACCTGAAGGGGCTGTGGCCAGCCTGAAAACAGCCCTCAGCCCCTCACCCAGGCTGGCCATACTCCCATGGAGTGAGGGTAACAGCTGGGGGGCTTCACCAGCCTGCAAACAGCCATCAGCCCCTCACCCAGGCTGGCCATGCCCCCCGTGCAGGGACCCCCACCCTGAAGGGGATGTGGCCAGCCTGAAAATGTCCCTCAGCCCCTCGTCCAGGCTGGCCAGGCACCTCAGCGGGACCCCCATCCTGATCCAGGACACCCTTCAGGGCAAATCAGCCAGCCCCCACCCGTGCACCAGGCCTCTATCTATAATAATAAGAGGGTAATATGCTAATTAGACTGGGAGACCTTCCAGACATTCTTCTGGACAAAGCCATGGTGGTGGGGCCGAGGTAGAGGTGGTTAGAGGCCAAGAGGGGAGGGCAGTTGTGGGTGATCAGGCCAGGATGGGATGGCAGTTGTGGGTGATGAGGCTGGTGGGTGGTGGGGCCATTGGGGTTAAGCAGACCATCAGGGGGGCCAGTTGGGGGCAAGCAGGCCCTCAGTGGGGGTCAGTTAGAGGTGATCAGGACAGTGGGGGGCAGTTTGGAGTGAGCAGGCCAGCAGGGGACAGTTGTGGGCAAACAGGCCAGTGGGGAGGGGAGGTGGGGGTGAGCAGGCCAACAGGGGGGGTAGTTGGGGCGAGCACACTGGCACAGGGGGCAGTTGGGGGTGATCAGGCTGGTGGGGGGCAAGCAGGCTGGCGGCAGGGGTCAGTTGGGAGCAAGCAGGCCAGCAGGCAGAGTGGTTAGGGGCAATCAGGCAGGCAGGTGAGCAGTTAGGAGCCAGCAGTCCCGGATTGCAAGAGGGATGTCTGACTGCCAGTTTAGGCCAGATCCCTGCAAACCAGCAATAGAACATCCTTCGAGGGGTCCCAAATTGGAGAGGGTGCAGGCTGGGCTGAGGGACACACCCCCCGTGCATGAATTTCATGCACCGGGCCTATAGTTATATAATAAGAGCTATTCCTTGTTATAAAAAATTCTCTTCATAAGCATGTTTTTCACTGAATAATATTCTATTATCCTATCTAATAAAAGAATTATATGCAAATTGACCATCACTCCAACATACAAGATGGCTGCACCCATGTGGACACAAGATGGTCACCACAAGATGGCCAGAAGAGAGGGACCAGGTCTGCAAGGAAGGGCAGTTGTGGGCGATCAGGCCAGCAGGGGAGGACAATTGGGAGGGACCAGGCCTGCAAGGGAGGGCAGTTGGGGGCGATCAAGCCTGCAGGGGAGGGCAGTTAGGGGTGACCATACTGGCAGAGGAGCGAAGGTGGGGGCGACCGGGCCTGCAGGGAAAGGCAATTGGGGGAACCCAGGACTGCAGGGGAGAGCAGTTGCAGGGGGGACCAGGCCTGCAGGGGAGGGCAGTTAGGGGTGACCAGGCCTGCAGGGGAGGGGAAGGCAGTTAGGGGCAATCAGGCTGGCAGGGGAGCAGTTAGGCATCAATCAGGCTGGCAGGGGAGTAGTTAGGGACAATCAGCAAGGCAGACAGGTGAGCTGTTAGGAGCCAGCAGTCCTGGATTGTGAGAGGAATGTCAGAGTGCCCGTTTAGGCCCGATCCTACCAAGATCGGGCCTAAATGGGAAGTTGGACATCCCTGGAGGGGCCCCAGATTGGAGAGGGTGCATGCTGGGCTGAGGGACACTCCCTCTCCCCCCCCCGCCTCCCCCGTGCACGAATTTACGGGCCTCTAGTATGGATATAAATGATAACTTTTCTTTTGCTTTCAGATATTGAGGCTACAGGTGATCTTTAGAGATCTTCCCAACATTAGACCAATCTTACTTATAACCACACCCATTGTTCAACTGGAAATTCCCTTTATTCCTGAGCTACACAAAACAGATGGAGGAGAACATTCCATTATTAAGACTGAAATCAAAGAAACGCTTATTCCACATATTTCCTCATTGGAAAACCTAGGTCTGCGGAAATGTTCAGGACTTTCCCCTTTGAGGTGTCCTTAATTATTTCATCCTATCAAATCACTAAGAAAATTAGATTCATTAACAAATTAATCTAGATTTCTGGTATATGTCTAAGATAGAAGATACTGAAGTACTTACAAAATGAATCTGTAAACATTGTTTAAAACAAGGAAGGCCCTAGCTGGTTTGGCTCAATGAATAGAATGTTGACCTACAGACTATAGAAACCCTGGGTTCGATTCTAGACAAGGGCATGTGCCTGGGTTGCAGGCTTGATCCCCAGTGGGGGGCGTGCAGGAGGCAGCCAATCAATAATTCTCTATTATCAATGATGTTTCTTTCTATCTTTCCCTCTCCCTTCCTCTCTGAAATCAATAAAAATGTATTTTAAAAAATACAAATTAAAAAAATAAGGAAGAACTGGTTGTGTGTAGGTAGGGCCACTGGGCTGTTTAGGAGAAAATTGGCGTCAGTTTCCTGAAGAGGGACTATGTTAACCAGTGCAAAATTTTATTTTCCAAACTTGGTCTCAGTCAGACCATTTTTCATTTTGTAATTCACAATCTCTTTGTGCAAACAAATAATGCCTCTTAATGAATTCCTGGTAAGTTTTAGCCTGATTGACACCTCTTCAGAGAAACTTGTTATCCAACCACTTGACCCTCTAACAGTAATCTGCAAGCTACGAGTGTAAAGAAAGATCTTTAACCAGACATTCTTTTCTTTTTTCCAAAAATGACTATTGAAACACTTCTTTTTTCTATAACTATCTCCACAAACAGAAAAAATATTTGAATTGGCTTATTAGAGACCTTTTTCTTCAAAGTAAAGGTAAGAGAATTTGTAATTGCTTATAACTAAACTGTATGAAAGTTCTTTGGTTTTGTTTTTAAACCATCAGAAAACATCATGATGAGGAAAGCAAATGTTTACATATACTAGGGATAAAAATGGCTCCATTTGAGCAAACAAAACAAAACAAAAAAAACCCCACACAAACAAACAAACAAAAAACCCACATAGCATCTCACCTGAGCCATGGCTTTGATATTTGCAGAAAAGGACCAGTTGTCCTCTGAACTCCTCTTTTGGAAAAAGACACAGCTGGGGGAAGCAAAAGAAGCTACATAAGATCTTACTTGCCTTATAGCTCCAAAAATGATCATTGCCCCTCTGTTCACTCCACACAAACTCTTGAGGGGTTATTAATGAGAAGAACAGGAAAGTATTTCATTATCCCCAACTCTAGAAACCTCAGGCTTTTGACTAGACCAGGATAGATTTGAACAACCTGATATGGTTTGGAGAATATATGTATATCTACACCCAAAGATGTAATTTTTTTTACATAAATTGTAGCATATTGTACATACTGTTATACATATTTGCTATTTAATTTAGTGTATTTTGGATTGGATCCCAACTAGTACATACAGAGTTGCATCTTAGCTAAATTATACATCATTAAATGTATATATTTTACTTAACCAATCTGCTGCTGATGATAATTTGGGTTATTTCCAGTCTTTCATTATAACAATGTTATACATATCATTCATTGTACATATCATTTTACCATCATATAATTTTGAATGATTAATTCATCAAAGTTGATTACAATTATTTTGGTTTGGATATACATTGGTCAAACCAGGTTTCAATGATCCTGGATTATACAATCAGGTCCCAAATCTTGAGCAAGAAACGATTGATTGATAAATCAGATCCTCTAATTCTGCCTTAAGTCTTGCCTTAAGATAACTAAAAACCAGAAAAGCAAACAAAGCAATATTATTGAAACTTTAGCAAGATGTTAAAATTAGCATAGCAATAAGAAAGAATTACAAGTATAGAAATTATGTAGAAATTGACTATATAACTGATGCTTTAGAATAGCTTTTGACATTACATGAATGAAGTAATAATTTTTAAAATCACATATATTTTATGTACTTAACATGTTTAAAATGTCCAAAAGAATAGTTATACTAGCCAGATCAGTGTGGCACATTGGTTGAGTGTCGACACATAAACCAGGAGGTTACAGTTCCATTCCCAGTCAGGGCACCTGCTGGGGTTGCAGGCTCGATCCCCAGTGCAGGAGGCAACCAGTCAATGATTCTCTCTCATCATTTATGTTTCTATCCCCCTCTCTCCCTCTCTGAAATCAATCAAATATATTGTTAGAAAAGAATAGTTTTACAAATAGAAGGCTAAATTATTTAGGAAGAGTAACTTCTTTGTGTTTAAACTTTGAAGAAAAAAACTTTTTTGCTTATTAGATATAGGAAAATAAACTGAGCATTATAAAGCTACTAGTGGCCCGGTGCACACAATTTGTGCACATTAAACGAGGATTAATTAGAGGAAATATTTTAATATTGCTATTTGTCCTTTCTCTATAATAGAAATGTCAGAGATGAAAGAAAATTAGTAAAATGTGTATGAAAATCTTCCTCCTGTCAGAGTCTGGGGTGTACCATGGAACCCAGAGTCAAGTCCCCGCCCACCCACGTGCGCCTCAAAATCACACGAGACCCAGACCCGGCCGCCCCCGCCCCGCCCCCATTAGGCTAGATCCAGACCCGGCCGGTCTCACCCTTGTCAAGCCCTGCCAGGCAGGGGAGGGGGGCACAGCATCAGGTCCCCTGGCCCAGTGCTGGGGCGGGGGACATGGCCTGAGGTCCCCCAGCCCAGGCCAGGGCGGGGGGTGTGCCTTGAGGTCCCACGTCAACCCCCGCCAGGTGGGGGACGTGGCCTGAGATTCCCTGGCAAGCCCTGCCGAGTGGGGAGCATGGCCTGAGGTCCCCCACCAAGCCCTGCCGGGCCGATGGCACACCTTGTGGTTTCCCGTCAAGCCCCACTGGGCACAGGTTGCAGCCTCAGGTACCCTGTCAAGCCCCAATGGGAGGGGGGACACAGCCTCAGGTCCCCCGTCAAGCCCTGCTGGGCGGGGGGCATGGCCTGAGGTCCTCTGGCCCAGCCCTGGGGCGGGGGGGCCACCTTGAGGTCCCCGTGAAGCCCTGCTGGGTATGGGGTGTGACCTGAGGTCCCCAGCCTAGTGCCAAGGCAGGGGGCGTGGCCTGAGGCCCCCAAGCCTGGCGCCAGGGTGGGGGCATGGTCTGAGGTCCCCTGTCAAACCCCACAGGGGCGGGAGGGGTGCAGCCTCAAGTCCCTGCTGATTGCTCGATTAAGGCTCGTTATGGGAACTCAGCCTCTGCTGTGGACTCAGCCATCTTGTGTTATGGAAACCCCCGCCTCCACTGTGGGCGCTGCCATCTTTGTGGCGGTGTGATGGTCAATTTGCATATTCCCTCTATAGGATAAAGGGCAGAGAGCATTCCTTTCTGCACAAAGCTCCTTGATCATTAAACAATTCATCAACAATTTCAAGTAAAACTACACACCCAGGAAGTAGCAACATGTTATCAATTATTTAATGGCTACTCACTATATTCCCCCAGGTGCATATATATTCCAAGAAATTAAAACCAAAATGATTCATACATCTCTTCCTTAAAATGTGAAAGCACTCCTTTTAATATTACCCTATATAATAAAAGCCTAGGTGGCATCACACCCTCACACAACACCCTCGTGAGACATCAGGGGTATCCTCACACACCAAGTTCTTGCATCTGGGGGATGTGTCCCTCCTTTTTAAAGCCAAACATCTCTATGGCCAAGACTATATATAGTATGCTTGCAAAATAACCACACCTGGGGCATACAGCATTGCAAAAATATACCACTACAGAGAAGAAAGTCCTTTAAAATGGAGTAACTTACATTTTTTAGTATTTTACACTTTTATAAATAATAAACCTATTCTATATAATAAAAGGCTAATACGCAAATTGTTCCCTTGACTGGGAGTTCAACCAGGACTTCGACCAGGGGGCAGGGTCTGCCAGCTAACAGCCCACGTCCCTGATTATCCCCCATCACCCCGATCAGGGGCAGGGCCAGCCGGCCAACCTCCCGCATCCCCTCGCCCTGGCTGGCCTGGCCCAATAGGCCCTGCTTGGGGCTGGCCGGCCAGACCCCACCCATGCACGAATTCATGCACTGGGCCTCTCATTTTTTAATAAAAAAGATTATTATTTCACTTACAGTATGGTTTAAATTACTTCTACCATTATCCTGAAAATTTCCCATATAATAGGAATTATATCTGTCTGTTAGTAACAGAACCTGAAAAGCAGTTAAGTTTTTCTTTTATAATGAGAAAGTTAGAAGTAGATAGTGGCTGGCCTTGACACCCCACCCCCAGTTGTTTTAGATACAATATCTATCATACAATTAAAAATGCAAGATTAAAAACAGAAAATAGGAGCAGAACCACAGACAATTCAGACATTGGACCTGGCAAACAAACCATTTAAAATAGCTACAATTAAATGTTAAAGACAATCAAGGAAAAATGATAGGCAAATGTGTGAGAAGATGAAGAAAATAGAATTTAAATTTATAAAAAAGATTAAGATAGATGATTTAGATCAGCAAGTTAAGGAATTAAAAAGTCATTGCAGCCGAAACCGGTTTGGCTCAGTGGATAGAACGTCAGCCTTCGAACTGGGAGGTCCCGGGTTCGATTCCGGTCAAGGGCATGTACATTGGTTGCGGGCACATCCCCAGTGGGGAGTGTGCAGGAGGCAGCTGATCGATGTTTCTCTCTCATCGATGTTTCTAACTCTCTATCCCTCTCTCTTCCTCTCTGTAAAAATTCAATAAAATATTTTAAAAAAAGTCATTGCAGTGTTAACATGAAACCAGACATGTAAAAGATAGAATTACTGAACTAAAAAACAAGTAAAAAATATATTTACATAAAGTGCAGACAAGAAAGAAAAAGAACAAAAAGAACATAAGTTAATATAAAAGACACAAGACACAGTCAAAAGAGCTCCCACAAATGTAAATGGCATCTCAGAAGGAGAAAAGAGATTGGATAGGAATTAATAGTAAAAACATGAACTAATCAAAAGCTTCAACAAGAGTTTCAAGAAGCTCAGAAAATCTGAAGGAAGTAAAACAAAGACACAAAATAAAGAGCAAAACCACAACCAAATATAGCCAAATTGTTAAAAACCAAAGAGGAAACAAAAACATCTTGAAAGTAAACAAAGGAAGAAAAAAACATTACCAAGAGCACTGATTAAAAAAAAGAGGGTAACTATACAAATGAACAATATAAGGAACGAAAAGGTAACATCATTACAGGTTCCATAGACACTAAAAAGATAAAAAGAGAATACTAATAAGTTTATGTTCATAAGTGTGAAAGCTTAGATAAAATAGACAAATTCCTTAAAAAACATTCCCAAACTGACAAACAAAAACAATATAACATCTAACATCTAAAGAGTTAAATTGACTCCATAATTTAAAATCTTCCTATCAAGAAAATTTTAGGCCCAAATTGCTTCACCAGTAACTCAGTAACTTCTTCCAAATTTAAGAGACAACTTTATTCTTACTTGTTGTGAATAGCAAAACACGAAATTCTTCCCAACTCATTTTTGAGGCTAATAGAAGCCTGACACCAAAACTTAACAGACATTAGAATAAAATATGGGCTATTATTTCTCATGAGCATATAAAACAGAAATTCTACATTAGCAAATTTAACCCAATAAAATTATTTTCTTAAAGGGTTTATTAAGACCAAGCAGGGTTTACTTCAGGAAGGAAAGGTTGGTTTGACATTTGAAAATCAACATAATTTACCACAATGATATCCTATCTAATAAAAGAGTAATAATCTAATAAAAGAGTAATATGCAAATTAACCACCACTCCACTACACCAGCAAGCCACGCCCACAAAGCCAATCAGGAGTGAATATGCAAATAAACCCAACCAAGATGGCTTTGGCCACAGAGAGCAGGAGGGAGACTTGGGTTTCCCCAGCAATGGAGGAAGCCAAGCTTTCTGCACACCCTGGCTGGCCTAGGCCTCCACTCAAGCTACAAAGTTTCAATGGTAGAAGATACATAAATCCAAACAGAAATGGCAGCAGCCACAGAGCTGGAAAGAGCAGGAGACTAGGGATGCCCCCGGCAATGGAGGAAGCCAAGCTTTCCACACACCCTGGCCTGCCAGGCCTCCGCTTAAGGCTACAAAGTTTCAATTATAGAAGATACATAAATCCCAACAGAAATGGCTGCGGCTACGAAGCAAGCAGAAGGCTTGGCTCCACTCCAGGCTACAAAGTTTCAATTATAGAAGATAAATAAACTCCAGATACCAGGGCTTCCACTTGGGTCGCCAGGGGGCGTGGCCAGCCTGCAAACCACCACAGGCTCCTCGCCCAGGCTGCCCCATGCCCCAAGGGAACCCCTACCCTGATCCGGGACATCCTTCAGGGCAAACCAGCTGGCCTCCACCCATGTACCAGGCCTCTATCCTATCTAATAAAAGAGTAATATGCAGATTGACCATCACTCCAATACACAAGATGGCTGCCCCCATGAGGTCAAAGATCCTGCCCCCATGTGGACACAAGATGGCCACCACAAGATGGCCAGCAGGGGAGAGCAGTTGGGAGGGACCAGGCCTGCAAGGGAAGGCAGTTGTGGGGGATCAGGCCAACAGAGGAGGGCAGTTGGAAGGGATCAGGCCTGCAAGGTAGGGCAGTTGGGGGCAATCAAGCCTGCAGGGGAGGGCAGTTAGGGGTGACCAGGCTGGCAGAGGAGGGAAGTTGGGGGCAACTGGGCCTGCAGGGAAGGGCAGTTTGGGGGGACCCAGGCCTGCAGGGGAGAGCAGTTGGGGGGACTGGGTTGGCAGGGGAGGGCAGTTAGGGGTGACCAGGCCTAAAGGGGAGGGCAGTTAGGGGCAATCAGGCTGGCAGGGGAGCAGTTAGGCATCAATCAGGCTGGCAGGGGAGTGGTTAGGGGGTGATCAGGCTGGCAGGCAGAAGCGGTTAGGGGCAATCAGGCAGAGGCAGGTGAGCAGTTGGGAGCCAGCAGTCCTGGATTGTGAGAGTGATGTCCAACTGCCCGTTTAGGCCCGATCCAACTGGGATCAGGCCTAAACGGGCAGTCGGACATCCCTCAAGGGGTTCCAGATTGGAGAGGGTGCAGGCTGGGCTGAGGGACACCCCCCACCCCGTGCACGAATTTCATGCACTGGGCCTCTAGTAAATAAAAGAAAAATCATATGATCCTCTTGATAGACACAGAAAATGCATTTGTCTAAATGCACCCCTCATTAATGCAAAAAAGTCTTAACTAATGAAAAAGAGAATATTCTCAACTTCATAATTAGCATCTACAGTAGGTTTTTTTTGCAAATGCTAGCTATAAGGACAATATACAAAAAGCAACAATACTTCCAGCAATAAACAATTGTGACCATGTGCTGTAGAATGCGTGTGGGGGGACCTGTGAATACTGCCTGGTTTTATCTGTAGTTAGTGTGATTGTGCAACCACATACAGGTATGTGATGCTTGTGACTGTTTATTACAGTCTCAATAATAAACATCAAATACTTAGGTACAAAGCTAACAGATGTGCACTGAAAATTGCAAATTGTTCAGAGAAATTAGACCTTAACAAATATAAGTGCATATTACATTGGGTGTCCCCAAAAATGTTTACACACTTTGAATAATTAATAATTATTAATTCCAATGGGTTAAATATAAAAAGAAACATCAATTGAGCTATATTTATTTGTTGAAAGATTAAATATTGATAAAATGTCAGTTATTCCCTAATTAATATATAGATTCACAAACAAAATCCCAGCAATGACTTTTCTTTTTTTGTGAGCATTAGCAAGTTGATTCAAACATAGGAAATTGAAAGGGCATACAATAGCCAAGACAGTCTTGAAAAAGTAGGAAAAAAGTTGGAGAATACTGAAGATTTCAAAACAGTGGCACTGACAAAAAGAATAATAAAATAGAATACAGTTCAGAAAGAACCACATCCTATCTAATAAAGAGGGAATATGATAATTGACCATCACTTGGTCACAAAGAATGGCTGCACCCACAGCTGAAGCCAAATACCCACAAGGAGCCTTAGCTAGCAATCAGCAGGGACCTGAAGCTACGCCCTCCCCCGCCCCCATAGGGCTTTGACAGGAGACCTCAAGCCGCGGCTTCTGCCCTGGCATCAGGCTGGGGGACCTCAGGCCATGCCCCCTGCCCTGGCACCAGGCCAGGGGACCTGAGGTCATGCCCCCCACTGGGCGGGGCTTGATGGGGACCTCAAGGTGAGCTTCCCATCCTGGTGGTGGGCTAGGGGACCTCAGGCTGCTCCCCCCTGCCCCAGCGCCAGGCTGGGGGACCTCAGGCCATGCCCCCCACTAGGTGGGGCTTGACAGGGGACTTCAAGCTGCGACCCCCACCCCGGCACCAGGCCTGGGTACCTCAGGCCACACACCCCGCCCCAGCACCAGGCCAGGGGTCCTGAGGCTGCACCCCCTGCCTGGCGGGGCTTGACAGGGGACCTCAGGCCATGCTCCTCACCCAGCGGGGCTTGACAGGGGACCTCAAGGTGCACTCCCAGTGCTGGGTTGTGGGAACTCAGGCCTCGTCCCATGCCCAGGGGGGCTAGATGGGAGACCTGAGGTTGCACCTACCTGCTGGTGGGGCTTGACGGGGGACCTGAGGCTGTGCCCCCCTCCCGGTGCCGGGCCGAGGGACCTGAGGCTGCAACCCCCACATAACAAGGCTTGACGGGGACCTCAGGCCATGCCCCCCAACCAGCAGGGCTTGACAGGGGATCTCAGGCCATGTCCCCAACCTGGCGGGGATTGATGGGGGGAACCTCAAGGCATGCCCCCCATCCTGGTCTGGGCTGGGGGACCTCAGGCCACGCCCCCCATCCTGGCACCAGGCCCGGGGACCTGAAGCTATGTTCCCTGCCCGACCAGGCTTGATGAGGGTGGGACTGGCCAGGTCTGGATCTAGGCCAATGGGACAGGGGGCCAGCCGGGTCTGGGTCTCATGCAATTTTGAGGCACATGTGGGTGGGCGGGGACTTGACTCTGGGTCCCATGGTGCGCCCCAGACTCTGACAGGAGGAAGGTTTTCATACACATTTTACTAATTTTCTTTCATCTCTGACATTTCTATTTTATAGAGAAAGGGCAAATAGCAATATTAAATTATTTCCTTTAATTAATCCCCTTTTAATGTGCACGAATTTCATGCACCGGGCCACTTGTCTATAATAAAAGAGTGGTTGGAAGGAACCAAGATGGCGACATAGGTAAAAACACCTGAACGTGCTGTCTCGCATAACCACATCAAAACTACAACTAAAAGAAAAAACGGGTATCATCTAGAACCATGGGAAGGCTGGCTGAGAGGAAGTTCTACGGAAGAGTGAAGATATGGAGGCATGCGGAAACAGGCTGGCAACTGAGTACGCTGTGGTCTTTTTCAATCTGAAGGGAGATACAAACTCCCGACTGCTTTGAATTCCTGTACCAGGTGAGACTCTGGGGACCCAGGCTCATACAGGGAGAAACTGGACTGTCTGGCATCAGGCCGGAACACAAGGGTGGCTTTCTCTCAGAGGTGGTCTCAGCATTCATTGTTCCTGCACGGGGCTGCGGGACACAGAGAACCAAGGACCTATCCGAGGCAGAGCAGACTGGCAGCCATTGCAGTTTGCTCTGCCCAGTGATTCCCTGAGACCACGCCCAACCGAATTCCCTGAGACCACGCCCCACCCAAGCAGTACCCAGATGCATTTGCATATGAATGGCCTGGCCTTTTGCAACCTAACCTTATAAACTGCAGCAGGTTCAAAGAACCCCAGAGCTTCCAAAAGAAGACCTAAGGCTCATCAGCAGCCTGCATTGCTTCACAGCTGCACCTCACCTAGGCACCCCCAAACCCCAAACTAAGAGGAGGAAACTGCAGATCTCTCTGTAGCTTCTGCTGGGTGGCCTCAGGCAGGGGTTGACTTAGTACCTCCTTGGAGATCCAAGAGCCAGTGCACCCAGGGGTCAAAGTGAGACCACACCAGATTACAACTCTTCAGATACATAAGACACACTCAAGGGGCAGACTCAGTGAGTGCCAAAGCCCACTGAAGCAAGTCCTTCCCCATAAGGGTGTCTCCAACACAGCAGTTCTCCCATTGTAGACACAACTGGCCCTCACAGCTAATTGGTCTGGAGGTCAATTCCGCCCAGTAATACCAACAGCAATCAAGGCTTAACTACAAGACTGTACACACAACCCACAAAGAGGTGCACCAAGAGCGTCCGCCTCAGGTGACTGGGGAAGCTGAGCCACTGGGCCCTATAGGACACATAGCACACAAAGCCACCCTATCAACACAGGGAAGCAGCCAAAATGTAGAGACAATGAAACATGTCACAAATGAAAGAAGTGGAGGAAAGCAAACTACAGGATATAGAGTTCAAAACCACAGTTATAAGTTACTCAAGGATCTTCTAGAAACCTCCAAGAAATTTAGTGAAACCCTCAAGGATATGAAAAAGGACCTATTAGAAATTAAGCATACACTGACTGAAATAAAGAATAAGAGATCCAACAGCAGACTAGAGAATCCCAAGAATAAGTCAAACATTTGAAATACAAAGAAGCAAAAAGCCGAAACCGGTTTGGCTCAGTGGATAGAGCGTCGGCCTGCGGACTCAAGGGTCCCAGGTTCAATTCCGGTCAAGGGCATGTACCTTGGTTGCGGGCACATCCCCAGTAGGGGGTGTGCAAGAGGCAGCTGATTGATGTTTCTAACTCTCTATCCCTCTCTCTTCCTCTCTGTAAAAAATCAATAAATATATATATATATTAAATAAAAATAAGCAAAAAACACTCAACCGGAAAAACAAAAAGAAAAAAGAATACAAAAATTTGAAGATAGTGTAAGGAGCCTCTGGGACAACTTCAAGTGTACCAACATCCAAATTATGGGGGTGCCAGAAGAAGAGAGAGAGCAAGATATTAAAACCCTATTTGAAGAAATAGTGACAGAAAACTTACCCCACCTGGTGAAAGAAATAGACTTACAAGTCCAGGAAGCACAGAGAACCCCAAACAAGAGGAAACCAAAGAGGACCACACCAAGACACATCATAATTAAAATGCCAATGGCAAAAGACAAAGAGAGGGCCTCCTGGTGCTTACCACAGGCTGTGTGCTTACACTGTACAGAAATAGGAGGCATAGTAAACCTACCCCATATACACCTCAGCTCAGGCTCTTTGTCTGGTCTGAATTGTGAATGGGGAGACATTGAAAAATAAAAAACACAAAGAGAGAATATTAAAAGCATCAAGAGAAAAACAGTTACCTACAAGAAAATACCCATATGACTGTCAGCTGATTTCTCAACAGAAACTATGCAGGCCAGATGGGAGTGGCAAGAAATATTCAAAGTGATGAATAGCAAGAACCTACAACCAAGATTACTCTACCCAGCAAAGCTATCATTTAGAACTGAAGGTCTGATAAAGAGCTTCACAGACAAGAAAAAGCTAAAGGAGTTCATCACTGCCAAACCAGTATTATATGAAACTAGGGGCCCGGTGCACGAAATTCGTGCACTGGGGTTGGGGGTCCCTCAGCCCAACCTGCCCCCTCTCACATACTGGGTGCCCTCAGGGGATGTCCTACTGATGGCTTAGGCCCGCTCCCCACACTCCTTTGTGGGAGGCAACCGGGCTGATCAGGGGAAGGCACCAGCCCCATCACCCTGCTACTGCAGCCACTGCCAGTCACCACAGCCACCAAGGTGTCTTCATCAACACGGACTCCAGTCCCTTCACCAAGAAAAAATGGCAACTTTCTTTAGGCATTTTCAAGATGTGTCTTTCAGAGGATATGCATTTCTTTTTTTTTAATCCTCACCTGAGGGTATGTTCCCATTGATTTTTAGAGAGTGTGGAAGAGAGAGGGAGAGACAGAGAGAAACATAAATGTGAGAGGGACACTTTGATTGGTTGCCTCCTGTATGAGCCCTGACCATGGGCACCAGGCTGGGGGGCATGCAGGGACCCCTGGGCCGCACGCAGCGGTGGCCGCTGGGGGTCTCCACACACCCCAGAGGCCAGCAGCTAGCCCCCCATCATGTGCGCCAGGCTGGGGGCATGGACCCAAACTGCCTCTTGGTGCTGGAGCATTCCCAAGCGGCTGGGGGCACTATGGTGACACGGGATGTTCCCGCCCCGCCCCCAGCCCCTTGGTGCCTGCACCTATAGGCTCAAAGTGGCCAGGGGGCGTTCTGGGACCCCTGCCACTCAGGACCTAAGCAAGGGGTCTACAGGCTCGGACTGGCCTGGGTCCTGAGGATGTTTGCGGGACCCAGCCCCTTGGTGCCTGCACCCTTAGGCTCCAAGTGGCCAGGGGGCATTCTGGGCCCCTGCCGCTCAGGACCTAAGCTCGGGCCTACAGGCTCTGAGCAGCTTGGGTCTGGAGGATGTTTCCCAGACCCCAGACCTCTGCAAGTGTTTGGGGGTGGGAACATTCCGCGGGAATGCTCCCACCCCGCCAAGGCTCCCAGTGGCCAGGGGGCGTTCTGGGGCCCCTGCCGCTCAGGACCTAAACGCGGGCCTACAGGCTCTGAGCGGCCTGGGTCCAGAGGATGTTTCGGGACCCAGGCCGCTCAGCACCCGCATATGCAAATTAACCGCCATCTTGTTCGCTCTGATTGGCTGTGGGCGTAGCGGAGGTGCGGTCAATTTGCATGTTTGTCTATTATTAGGTTAGATGCTGAAAGGTATTCTTTAAGAAGAGGAAGAAGAAGAAAAAGGTAAAGATAAAAATTATGAACAACAAAGTGACAACAAATACATACCTATCAACAATCAAAGTGACAACAAATAAATACTTATTAACAATCAAGTGAATCTAAAGATCAAGTGAAAAAATATCTGATGAAGAGAATAAATTGGTGAATATAATAGAATCAGGGGCATAGAAAGGGAGTGGACTGATAATTCTTGCGGGGGAAGGGGGTGTGGGGAGAGACTGGACAAAAATCGTACACCTATGGTTGAGGACAATGGGGGAAGGAGGGGAAGGGCATTGGGGGTGTGGAAACCGGGTGTAGGCAAGCTATGGGGAAAAAAAAGGAACAACTGTAATAATCTGAACTATAAAGACTTATTTTTTTAAAAAGTGAAAAAAAATTAATTTTACAAAAAAAGAGTGGTTGAATAAACTATGATAAATCTATATACTGAAATATTTATTATGCAACTATATAAACAAAAGCTATGAATATCTCTTTGAATTGTGATGGAGTAATATCCAGTATACGGTATATCATTAAGTGAAATAAGCAATGTTCAAAACAGTATGCTATTTTTTCTATTTTATTTTTCTTTATTTTTATTGTTGACACTATTACAGATATCCCCATTCCCTCTTCTCTCCCCCCGCCCACCCCCCCCCCCCGCACCCAGCCCCTGCTCCTCCTTTCCTCTGGCCATCACTGTGGTCTGTGTCTATGGGTTACGCATGTACTATATGTTCTTTGGCTAATCCCTTCACCTTCTTTCATCCCTCCCTCTCCCCTCTGACAGCTATCAGTCTATTCCAGAGGTATCCATGCCTCTGTTTCTATTTTGTTCCTCAGTTTATTTTGTTCATTAGATTCCACATATAAGTGAGATCATATGGTATTTGTCTTTCTCTGAGTGGCTTATTTTACTTATCATAATAATCTTCAGGTCAATTGCAAAAAAGAGGTCATTTGAAAAAATACATGTTCCTATTCATTTGTGCAAAATAAAAAGCATAAGGACAAAGCAGAAACTAATGAGATTGATTATTTATAGGGAGTAGACAGGAACCCCATTTTTTCATACTCAAAATACTGTGACATGCAACAATCAACCAGGATGTGGGCGAACCCAAAGTGTACACACAAAAAGCTAAACATATAAAAAATGAGTTAAAAAAACTACACTGAAGAGGAAGGCAAAGAAAAGAATAAAATTGGAAACAGTTTTTGATCATATACTGTAAGGTTAAAGAAAAATTGCACAGAAATACTTTACTGTAGTTAGTAAATTTGTTGTTTTTTAAAAAATGTATTTTTTATTGATTTCACAGAAGAAGGGAGGGGAAGATAGAAACATCAATGATGAAAGAGAATTATTGATCGCCTGCTTCCTACATGCTCCCTACTTGGGGTTAATCCTACAACCAATTCTGCTCTAACCTGGAATAGAACCACGACTTCCTAGTTCATAGGTCGATGTCAACCACATAGCCACACAGGCCGGGGTAATTTTGTGGTTTTTCTAATATGAGTTAGCAATTCTGAAACTACTTTACACATATTCTAGAGTATGAGTAAAAAGAAAAAAATGACACTAGAATCAGGTTTCTCATTGTTGGAGAAAGGAGTTACAAATAAGGAAATGGTCAAACTTGATGAGAAACAATTCTTCTTGGGTGTTACATGTTTCTGCACATCTTGCCATTAGAAGTACTAGAGCTACTATGATGTACTATTTCTCCAAGATGTTTATGTAGTGAATAGCCTTGAAAGACAGAGATATTCACTCTTCAGAGCAAAGGGAAGGCATGCTTATTGCCTATTACATAAGATTCAGGGTCCCTAAATGCATGGGAGCACACAAATACCTGTGTATTTACATCACCCAATGGGTGCAAGCGAACCAATGCAAGGCAATGTTGACACTTTGCCTTTTGCTATAAGCAATAAACTGTCTTTCATTTCTGACCTTAAAGTCTCACATCTTCTACCAGCAACTGTGAAGCTGGGGCAAGCTAACTTGTTAACATACAGGTAGGGTAAAATCTCAGACACTTCGCAGTTCTTGACAGAATCCTGTGGTACTGGGTTGGAACTGAAAGTATAAATTAGTGGCTTTTTAATGTATACAAATTAATAGGTGGGTAGAGAGATATAGACGTGTATATTCTAGTTTTGTCCACTGACAAAAACTAGATCAATTACACCAAGGTAGCAATGAGTAATTCCATTGGTAGATAAACTCATGCACTTTTACATACCTTATATAAAAGAATGTTTGCACAGCATTGCTTATAAAGTAAAACAGACTAGAAATAACTCAAATCCATCAATACTAGAAAGGATGAGAAATAGCCCAGTTGGTGTGGCTCAGTGGTTGAGCATCAGCCTATGAACCTAGATATCACAGGTTCCTTGTCAGGCACATGCTGGGGTTTCAGGCTCAATTAGGGGGGAGAGGGGGGCGGAAAGGGAGGAAGGAGGCAGCCAATCAATGTTTTTTCTCTCTCATCGATGTTTCTATCTCTATCCCTCTCCCTTCCTCTCTAAAATCAATAAATACGTATTTTTAAAAGGAACCACTATTATATCTAATACGGAAAATTCTCAAAAACATAGCTGTACAAATAAGCAAAAATAAAAGATAAAGGAGAGCATTCATATAAAATTTAAAAACCAGGGAAAATTACAGTATAATGCTTAGAGAGGTATAAATAAATGAAAAAAAACAACAACACTCATACATTTATCCAGTCTCGCAAATCACATAACCACTATGGGAACATAAAGCTAGAAGTAACCCACAATCAAAGCAACAGGGCCGCACACCCAGGGCTTCAGGCGGTCACAAGCACCGTGTACCTGTACTTGGTCGCAGAGTCACAGTCACACTAAACACAGATAAAACCACAAAGTATTCACAGGGACCCTCACTTGCACTCTCCACAGCACGGGTCACACAATCACACACCCCGACGGGGACAAACGCACAGTCACACACCCCGACGGGGACAAACGCACAATCACACACCCCGACGGGGACAAACGCACAGTCACACACCCCGACGGGGACAAACGCACAGTCACACACCCCGACGGGGACAAACGCACAGTCACACACCCCGACGGGGACAAACGCTATCACATCCCCCGAGCCAAAAGCTCTCCACACCTGCACATACAAAGCTGCACGTGGCTCCAACCACGCGCGCACACACACACACACACACACACACGCACGCACGCACACACGCACACACACACACACGCACGCGCGCACACGCGCACGCACGGGGTACCGTCCCGTCACACCAGCAGTCGCAGGCTCCCCGACTGCGCTGCCCCCGGTTATAGCAAGTCACACCCACACGGTCAGTCTCCACACAGACGAAATCACACCCTATAAATCTGACCCCCCGGGTGCAAAGCCTAGGCTCCAGCCCGCCCTCTCCGGTGTCCTCACCTCAGGCCTTCGGAGCTCCGGAAGCAGCAGAGCCCCTCCGCAGAACTGCAGCGGCGGCTGGGGTAGACCCGAGGGTCCCGCCGGCGCGTGACTTAGAGGCTGAATTAACGCGAGAATCCCGTTATGCTGAGGAGTCCTCTGGGCAATGCAGTCAGAGACCCACCTGGGGCGGGCAAGATGGCTCCTGAACGTCAGGATTTCTGTCCGAGCCTAACTGCGTCCCGGCCGAAAGGACTGCGCCCCTCATCCCACGGCGCACCGGAGGCTTCCTTCGGGGAGCCCGGTGTCCTAACGGCCGTGGCTCCTGAAAAAGGCCACTCCGACGCGTTCCGTGGGCTTCGTTCCCTTCTCCGCCGTACCAGCCAGCAGCGGGAAAGGCTCGGGAAGAGAAACTAGTTTCCAAGGAAAGATAAGACGGCGCACCGCGGCCCTTCTGGGAAGTGGAGCTGGGGCTGGAAACGCGGTGGCTGCGCCGTTTGAAATTCACCCTGATTCTTCTCAGCCTGCTCCAGCTGCGCCCCGGACATTTCTGGGAGTGCCGCTGCGCCCCAGGAGTGCACAGGTTTCCTGAGCCGCTCTTTTGGCCTTTGTTCCGAAGTAACTTTGGCTTGGGGTTCTTCCCTCGAGAGGAGCTGTGGGACCTAAGTTTCTGAGTCCCAGAGCCCGACCGGGAGATGAAGGAGAGGCAGACTAGGAACCTGCAAAAGGACTGGGGAGGCTGGTGAGGAGGGATTGCTAAACGTGAACCGGGATGGGGAAGGCCAAAGAGGAGGAGTTTCCGAAATTGCGAAAGAGGCTGGCATTCTGAGCTGACTTGTATGAAATGTCTTGGCCTGAGGAGAATAGCCAGGGATGAGGCAAGCTTTGCTAGAAAAAAGAGAGAGAGAGAGAGAGAGAGAGAGAGAGAGAGAGAGAGAGAGAGAGAGAGTTGGGCGTCATAGAGAGGGAGAAACTGGATTCAGAATTTTGTGTGGGTGTGTGTAATTGAAAGTTTAAATAAGTATCACTGTATATATCACAGTGATTGTATTTTTTAATTTGATGGGAGAAAGGTTATATAATTGAGCTAATAAATTATTTAATATATTTTTATAGATTTTAGATAGAAATATAGAGACAGACTCATTGATTGGCTGCCCCCTGCACGCCCCCTACTGCGGATCCAAGCGCCACCTGGTCTTGTACCCTGAGAGGAATCCAGCCATGACCTCCTGGTTCATAGGTCTGTGCTCAACCACTGAGAATAGGGGGAGGAGGTGAGAATAAATGATTTAAAGCGTGTAAAACCTGAAGCATCTGTATAGAATAGAAATAAAAACTGTTGTTTTCTTTAAAAAGAAAGCCAGAGGCTGGGTGGAGGAGGCAAAGGAGAGGAAAATGGGAACATCTGCAGTCAACAATAAAAATAAAGACAAATCATGCCCTAACCAGTTTGGCTCAGTGGACAGAGTGTCAGCTTGCGGACTGAAAGGTCCCAGGTTCAATTCAGGTCAAAGGCATGTACCTTGGTTTCGGGCACATCCCCAGTAGGAGGTGTGCAGGAGGCAGCTGATCGATGTTTTTCATCGATGTTTCTAACTCTCTATCCCTCTCCCTTCCTCTCTGTAAAAAAGCAATAAAATACATTTAAAAAAATACTATATAATAAAAGAGTAATATGCAAATCAACTGTACCTCTGCTATACCCACAAGCCACACCCACCAGCCAATCAGGAACCAGTATGCAAATTAACCCAGCCAAGATGGCTGCAGCTACGGAGAGAGCAGGAGGCTTGGGTTGCCCCTGTCAATGGAGGAAGCCAAGCTTTTCTCCTGCCCTGGGGGGCCCAGGCATCCGCTCAAGGCTACAAAGTTTCAATTATAGAAGATAAGTAAATCCCAGATACCAGGGCCTCTGCTTGGGTCACCGGGGGGCATGGCCAGCCTGCAAACCACCACAGGCCCCTTGCCCAGGCCCCTCCACATCCCAAGGGAACCTCCACCCTGATCTGGGACACCCTTCAGGGCAAATCAGCCGGCTCCCACCCATGCACCAGGCCTCTATCCTATCTAATCCTATCTAATAAAAGGATAATATGCAAATTGACTGCCACTCCAACAAACAAGATGGCTGCCCCCATGTGGTCAAGTTGGCTGCCCCCATGTGGACACAAGATGGCCACCACAAGATGGTCAGCAGGGGAGGGCAGTTGGGAGGGACCAGGTCTACAAGGGAGGGCTGTTGTGGGCGATCAGGCCAGCAGGGGAGGACAATTGGGAGGGACCAGGCCTGCAAGGGAGGGCAGTTGGGGGTGATCAAGCCTGCAGGGGAGGGCAGTTAGGGGGTGATCAGACCAGCAGAAGAGGGAAGTTGGGAGTGACCGGGCCTGCAGGGAAGGGCAGTTAGGGGTGACCAGGCCTGCAGGGGAGGGCAGTTAGGGGTAACCAGGCCTGCAGGGGAAGGCAGTTAGGGGCAAACAGGCTGCAGGGGAGTGTTTAGGGGTGATCAGGCTGGCAGGCAGAAGCGGTTAGGGGCAATCAGGAAGGCAGACAGGTGAGCAGTTGGGAGCCAGCAGTCCTGGATTGTGAGAGGGATGTCCGACTGCCCGTTTAGGCTCGATCCTATCTGGATCGAGCCTAAACGGGCAGTTGGACATCACTCGAGGGGTCCCAGATTTGAGAGGGTGCAGGCTGGGCTGAGAAACACGCCCCCCCCCCAGCCCACCCCCGTGTACAAATTTCGTGCACCGGACCTCTAGTAAAATAATAAAACAGAAAGCCAATCCCAAGGAACTTGTTTATTAAATGGAGTGCTTGCTCTTGCTTAGACTTCAGACTGGAGACAGCTTTTCAATCTTATGGGTTCTTTTCAAGTCTTGTTGAAGAGGGTAAGTTTAAGTGATGTAAGCCTAGGGTCTAAGGGGACAAACAAATTTGTGAAGTCCTGGACTAAGAAACAACTTTAAAGTTTGAAGGATAGTGTCAACCACTGCATAGAAAAGAAGTAAATTAGGCAGTGTTATTCCCATTCTTAGAAGAAAAAAAACATGGCCTACAGAGATCAAGGAATGTAAGTTTGAGTTCCTCAAGGAGACTCTTCCAATTATCTCCAGGCCAGATGAATTTTGTTAGGTATAAAAATAACTTTTCTAACTGCAAAGATGCTGTCTCCAAATATTTTATTGAAGTTACTTTTAACCTATTCTTTAAATTGATTTTAGAGAGAGGAAGGGAGAAAGAGAAACGTTTTGTTGTTCTACTTATTTATGTACTCATTGGTTGATTCTTGTATGTGCCCTGACCGGAAGATTGAATGGGCAATTTTGGCATATGGAGAGGACTCTCTAACCAACTGAGCTATCCTGGCCAGGCCTCATTAGTTGATTCTTTTATGTGCCCTAAAGAGGGATGAACCCATAAACTGGGCCAACCAGAGAACACTCTTAAGAAACTGGGCCGATCCGGGTGAGGCCTCGTGCGCCTAGGCCCGGGTGAGACCACGTGCCCCTGGGTCTGGGGGAGGCCAGGCGTCCCTGGGTCCGGGTGAGACCGAGTGTCCCTGGATCCGGGTGAGGCCTCGTGCGCCTAGGCCCGGGTGAGGCCACGTGCCTCTGGGTCTGGGGGAGGCCAGGCGTCCCTGGGTCCGGGTGAGACCAGGCGTCCCTGGGTCCGGGTGAGACCATGTGTCCCTGGATCTGGGCGAGGCCTCGTGCACCTAGGCCCGGGTGAGGCCACGTGCCCCTGGGTCTGGGAGAGGCCACGCGCCCCTGGGTCCAGGCGAGACCATGTGTCCCTGGATCCGGGTGAGGCCTCGTGCACCTAGGCCCGGGTGAGGCCACGTGCCCCTGGGGCTGGGAGAGGCCAAGCGTCCCTGGGTCCGGGTGAGACCATGTGTCCCTGGATCCGGGTGAGGCCTCATGCACCTAGGCCCGGGTGAGGCCACATGCCCCTGGGTCTGGGAGAGGCCAAGCGACCCTGGGTCCGGGTGAGACCATGTGTCCCTGGATCTGGGTGAGGCCTCATGCACCTAGGCCCGGGTGAGGTCACGTGCCCCTGGGTCTGAAGGAGGCCAAGCGCGCCTGGGTCCGGGTGAGACCATGTGTCCCTGGATCCGGGTGAGGCCTCGTGCACCTAGGTCCGGGTGAGGCCACGTGCCCCTGGGTCTGGGGGAGGCCAAGCGCGCCTGGGTCCGGGTGAGACCATGTGTCCCTGGATCCGGGTGAGGCCTCGTGCACCTAGGTCCAGGTGAGGCCACGTGCCCCTGGGTCTGAGAGAGGCCACGCACCCCTGGGTCCGGGCGAGACCATGTGTCCCTGGATCCGGGTGAGACCTCGTGCACCTAGGCCCGGGTGAGGCCATGTGCCCCTGGGTCTGGGAGAGGCCAAGTGTCCCTGGGTCCGGGTGAGACCATGTGTCCCTGGATCCGGGTGAGGCCTCGTGCACCTAGGCCCGGGTGAGGCCACGTGCCCCTGGGTCTGGGAGAGGCCAAGCGTCCCTAGGTCCGGGTGAGACCATGTGTCCCTGGATCCGGGTGAGGCCTCGTGCACCGAGGCCCGGGTGAGGCCACGTGCCCCTGGGTCTGGGAGAGGCCAAGCGTCCCTGGGTCTGGGTGAGACCATGTGTCCCTAGATCCGGGTGAGGCCACGTGCCCCTTAGTCCGGGTGAAGCCGTGCCCCTGGGTCTGGCCGAGACCAAACCAGAGGGAGTCGGACCTCCGTTACCACCATTTGTCCACCATCCAGAGCTGAGGGGTCAGTGCTGACATGTACACATAAGGAACTGGTGGACATTGAAATTGGGTCTCAAAAGAACTGTTGGTCCAGAAAGAAACTCACTACAGACTGATTCATTTGCCTGTCAGCATAACTATTATTGCTTGTCTCACATTCAGTTCTCATAAGTATATATCTAGTGACATATGATCTCGCTCATCTAGGGGAAATGATGAACAACATAGACTGAGGAACAAGAACAGAACCAGAAGCAAGGAGGCATCGATCGGACTATCGGGCCTCAGAGGGAGGATAGGGGAGGGTGGGGGGAGGGGGAGAGTTCAACCAAAGGACTTGTATGCATGCATATGATCCTATCCAACGGTTAAGTTCAACAGGGAGTTGGGGCATGCGTGGGGAGGGGGGGATGGGAATGGGGGGATGAGGACAAATATGTGACACCTTAATCAATAAAGAAATTTAAAAAGAAAAAATAAATAAATAAAGTCACGGAAAAAAAAATAGTCTGCTGGAATTTTGGTAAGGATTGATTTGAATCTATAGAGCAACTTGGGGAGAATTGCCTTTTATCAAAAGTGTCTTCTGATTGATGAATATGGAATGTTTTTCCATTTATTACACCAGAAAATTGTTGAGAATATATCTGGAAAAGCTGAGCACGTTCTTTTGGGTGCATACATGGAAGGGGAAGAGCTGGATCATGTGCTAATTCTATTTTTAATATTGAGGAACTGTTAGACTGCCGCGACCCATTAGGAAAGGGTCCTAATGCCGCGACCCTTTAATACAGTTTCTCATGTTGTGGTGACCCCCAACCATATAATTATTTTTGTTGCTACTTCATAACTGTAATTTTGCTACTGTTATGGATCGTAATGTAAATATCTGTGTTTTCCGATGGTCTTAGGTGACCCCTATGAAAGAGTTGTTCGACCCCCAAAGGGGTCGCGACCTACAGGTTGAGAACTGCTGATTTTTTTAGTTTTTTAACTTCTTTCAACAATGTTGTGTAGTTTTCAGTGTACAGTCTCTTACTTTGTTAAATGTATTTCGATGTGTTTTGTTCTTTTTTATGCTACTGTAAATGGGATTCTAAAATTTATTGTTGTATTTTTCATTGCTAGTATAGAGAAATACAATTTGTTTTTATATATAGATCTGGTGATCTATAAACTTGCTGAACTCACCTTTTAGTAAGACAATGTTTTGTAGGTTCCTTATGGTTTTTTATATACAATGTTATTCCATCTGTGAATAGAAATGGTTTTATTTCTGGTTTTCAATCTGGATGACTTTTATTTCTTTTTCTTGACTAGTAGCCCTAGTTAGAACCTTCAGTAAAATGTTGAATAAACATGATGAGGGTGGAAAAAAAAAAAAAAAAAAGAAACTGGGCCAGGGCTAACATAATCTTCTGTAATAATAAAAGGGTAACATGCTAATTAGACCGGACATCTTCCAAACATCTTCCTGACGAAGCTGGGGCCAGAGGGAAGCCAGCCCGGGTCCCGGGTGCCTGCTGATGGCCAAAGGAGGGAAGCCCGGATCCCGGGTGCCAGATGGAAGCCAGTACTGGTGGCCAGGGGAAGGAAGGCCTACTCTTGCACAAATTTTCATACACTGGTTTTAAAGGGAGAAAGTAAGGTAGTGGGTATAAAATTTGTTTAAATAAACTTCATATATACAAATAAAACCTTGCAGTACAGTTAAATGCTTAAGAATAATCAGCAATAAACAAAAAAATAAGTTTAATACACAACTGAAAGGCACAGAAAAAACCTCAGTCAATGAAAGAAATTATACTATACTAGTGGCCCAGTGCATGAAAGTCATGCACCAGGTCTCTAGTGTTTAGATAAACAAATACCATTGTGTTACAATTGCCTACAGTATGCTGTACAGGTTTGTAGCCTAGGAGCAATAGGGTATATTACATAGCATAGGTGTTCAGTAAGCTGTATCATCTAGGTTTGTGTAAGTACAGGCATACCTCAGAGATACTGTGGGTTCTTTTACAGAACACCACAATAAAGCAAATATCACAATAAAGTGAGTCACAAGAATTTTTTGGTTTCCCAGAGCATATAAACATTATATTTGCACTATAGTCTATTAAGTTATATCTAAAAAATGTATATACCATAATTTTAAAATACTTAATATTGCTAAAAATGCTAATCATCATCTGATCCTATTGGAAAAATGACAGCAATAGACTTGTTCAACACAGGGTTGCTACAAACCTTAAACTTCAAATATTGACACTAGCCAGCAGTTAGAGCATTTGCCCTTTCTCTATAATAATAATGTCAGAGATGAAAGAAAATTAGTAAAATGTATATGAAAATCTTCCTCCTGTCAGAGTCTGGGGCACACCATAGGACCCAGAGTCAAGACCCTACCCACCCACATGCGCCTCAAAATTGCATGAGACGTAGACCCGGCCAGGCCCCTCCCCCCCATTGGGATAGATCCAGACCCAGCCGGTCCCACCCTTGTCAAGTCCTGCTGGGTGTGTGTGGGGGGGTGCAGTCTCAGGTCCCCTGGCCTGTTGCCAGGACAGGGGCGTGCCTTGAGGTCCCCCGTCAAGCCCTGCTGGGTGTGGGGCACATCCTCAGGTCCCCCGTCAGGTCCCAGTGGGAGGGGGCCTCAGCCTCAGGTTCCCCGTCAAGCCCCGCTGGGCAGGGGGCGCTGCCTCAGGTCCCTCGGCCTGGCACCGGGGCAGGGGTGTGTGGCCTGAGGTCCCCTGGCCCAGCACCAGGGTGTGGGGTGCACCTTGAGGTCCCCCATCAAGCCCTGCTGGGAAGGGGATGTGGCCTCAGGTCCCCTGGCCTGGCGCTAGGGTTGGGGGCATGGCCTGAGGCCCTGGTGCCAGAGCAGGGGGCGTGGCCTGAGGTTCCCTGTGAAGCCCCATGGGGGCGGGGGGGCCCAGCCTCAAGTTCCTGCTGATTGCTTGTTAAGCCTCGATATGGGAACTTGGCCTCTGCTATGGGTGCAGCCATCTTGTGTTACGGAAACCCCTGCCTCCACTGTGGGCGCCACCATCTTTGTGGTGTAGTAATGGTCAATTTGCATATTCCCTCTTTATTATATAGGATCCTTGAATAAAAGTCTGTAACACAAACATATCATTTTAAATAGTTTGTGAATTTAACATGATCCCATTTAAAATATATTTTTCTAAATAGGGATTTTTCTAAAGTTTAAGTGGGAAAAAAAGGTAAGAATAGACAGTACGTATACTTGGGCAGAAAATGCAGTATGGGGCAATTGGGGCTAATCTTACCAGATAACAAACCATACCCTTAAACTTCAAATATTGACACTAGCCAGCAGTTAGAGCATTGGCCCACAGACTGAAGGATCGTGGGTTTGATTCCGGTCAAGGGCACGTACCTCAGTTGCAGGCTCCATCACTGGCTCAGTTGGGGTGCATGTGGGAGGCAACCAATCAATGTGTCTCTCACATAAATGTTTCTCTCTCTGTCTCTCCCCTTACTTCCATTCTCTCTAAATGTAAATGGAAAAATATCCTAAGGTGAAGATTAACAAAATAATCCTATAGCTACACTAATAAAAGAGAAAGATGCAAATTGACCGTACCTTCACAACGCCCACCAGCCAATCAGGAGTGAGTATGCAAATTAACCCAACAAAGATGGCGAGTTATTTTGCATACACAGGCGCTGAGTGGCTGGGGCAGGACACCTGCATTGTCGCCATGGCAACAACACAGGTGTTCTGCACTGTCCCAGCCGCTTGGGTCTCTGGGCAGCGTGGGAAGGCAGGAAGGCAGAGCTTAGCCCTGGCCAGTGTGGCTCAGTGGGTTGAGTACCATCCCATGCACTGAAAGGTTGCCAGTTCGATTCCTAGTCAGGGCACATGCTCAGGTTGTGGGTTCAGACCCCAGTTGGGGTGCATACAGGAGGCAACCAATCAATATTTCTCTCTCACAATGATTGGTGTTTCTCTCTCTCTCTTTCTCTACCTTCTTCTTTATCTAAAATCAATAAAAATACTTAAAAAGAAACATAGCATTAAAGATAAAAAATGGTACACCTGAATACAGCACTTACCAATAATGGAGCTTACAGGTCAGGAAGTTGCTCTGGGTGAACTAAATTAGTGCTAACTTAATGTGAAGGTCTAGGATATTATCATATACAACTGTAGATTTCATAAACACTGCATACTTAGGCTACAAATTTTACACTTTTTCAATAATAAGCTAACATTAGCTTAATGTAACTTTTTACTTTAAAAACTTGAAAAGTTTTAACTTTTTAAATTTTTGTTTTAATCCTTACCCTAGGACCGTGGTCGGCAAACTGCGGCTCGCGAGCCACATGTGGCTCTTTGGCCCCTTGAGTGTGGCTCTTCCACAAAATACCATGGCCTGGGCGAGTCTATTTTGAAGAAGTGGCTTTAGAAGTTTAAGTTTAAAAAATTTGGCTCTCAAAAGAAATTTCAATCCTTGTACTGTTGATATTTGGCTCTGTTGACTAATGAGTTTGCCAACCACTGCCCTAGGATATTTTTCCACTGATTTTTTTTTTTTTTAGAGAGAGTGGAGGGGAGGGAGTTGGAAGGGGAGAGATAAACATCGATTACAGGGATTGATTGCCTCCCATGCACATCTCAACCAGGGCTGGGAATTGAGCCTGCAACCAAGGTGCGTGCCCTTGACTGTGAATTAAACCTGTGTCCTTTCAGGCCATGGGCTTTAACCACTAAGCCAAACCAGCCAGGGCACTTTTGATTCTTTTTTAATAATACTTAGCTTAAAATAGTTTATAGCTATAAAACAATATTTATCTTTATATCCTTATTGTAAAAGCTATTTTCTTTTAATTAAAATATTTAACTTTAAAAAGTATTTGTTAAAAATAAAGACATAAATACACACATTAGCTTAGGCCTACACAGGGTCAGGATCATCAATATCAGTGTCTTCCACCTCCACATCTTGTACTACTGAAAGGTCTTCTGGGTAATTCCATACATGGAGTTGTCATTTCCTATAACAATGTCTTCTGGAATATCTCATGAAGTACCTGCCTGAGGCTCTTGAAATGTCACTCTTTTAAAAAATATGTCCATGGTAGTTTTTTTTTTTTCCATCATAGACCATGAACATTCCTATTAAAGAAAACCTTTCGGTGTTGGGGTCCATGCTTTCAAACATTTTATGAAGCTTGTTGAGGTCTGCAAAACCCCCTAAACCCTCTACTATAAATTTTCTTCAGGTTCTCCTCCTCTAGTTTTATTTCTCTAGCCTCTTCTTCAGCTATGTACTCCACTCTGTTATGACTACAGTGTCACTAGGTTATAGGAATTTTTCAGCTTCATTATAATCTTACTAGAGGCCTGGTGCATGAAAATTCGTACACTCGGGGTGGGGGGGGGGGCCTTCAGCCTGGCCTGTGCCCTCTCGCAGTCCAGGACCCCTCGGGGGATGTCCACCTGCTGGTTTAGACCTGCTCCCCGAGGGATCAGGTGTAAGCTGGCAGTCAGACATCCCTCTGGCAGCCCAGGAACCCTCGGGGATGTCCGACTTCCCACAGGGCCTAAACCACAGTCAGACATCCTTAGCACTGCTGAGGAGGTGGGAGAGGTTCCTGCACCACCGCTGCACTCGCCAGCCATCAGCCCGGCCTGTGGCTGAGCAGAGCTCGCCCTGTGGGAGTGCACTGACCACAAGGCAGCTCCTGCATTGAGCATCTTCCCCCTGGTGGTCAGTGCATGTCATAGCGACTGGTTGTTCCACTGTTGGGGTCAATTTGCATATTACCCTTTTATTATAAAGGATGCACCACTGTCACATAATGTGGTCCACTGCTGACCAAATCATCGTTATGTGGATTATGACTGTATTGATATATCCAACTATTATTGTACAAGTATTTCTCCTTGCAGTCCTATCATATTGTTTCATATATCTTGAGGCTCTGATGTCTGGTATATATGTTTATTATTCATATATTTCTTGGTTGATATATCCCTTTCTCTTTTTTTTTTTATATTTTATTGACCCTTTACAGAGAGGAAGAGAGAGGGATAAAGAGTTAGAAACATCGATGAGAGAGAAACATCAATCAGCTGCCTCCTGCACACCCCCTACTGGGGATGTGCCCGCAACCTAGGTACATGCCCTTGACCGGAATCGAACCCGGGACCTTTCAGTCCGCAGGCCGACGCTCTATCCACTGAGCCAAACCGGTTTCGGCGTTATATCCCTTTCTCTTAATAGTTTTTTACTCAAGTGTCACTTTTTTTTTAGTAAAGCTATTCTGCTCCCTTTTGATTACTATTTGCATGGACTATCTTCTTCCATTCTTTTACCGTCAACCCGTTTGGGTCTTTAAGTCTAAAGTATCTTGTACATAGCATACTTGGGTCATTCTTTAAAAATCCATTTTGGCAATCTCTGTATTTTGATTGAAGAACTGAATCAATATACATTTAATTACTGAAAAGAACTGCTATTTTGCTGTTTTCTGTATGTCTTCACAGCATTCCCTCCTCATTTTCTTCATTATTGCCCTCATTTTTTATATTTGTGACGTATTTTGATTCTTTTCCAGTTTTCTTTTGTGTTTGTCCTATGGCTATATCTTTATTAGTTACTATGGGGATGACATATAACATCCTAATGTTATAACAATCTAAATACTAACTTACCTAGTCACATAAAAAATTCTACTATAACTCTGTTCTGTCACTAGTGTCAAAATGTTCCATCTTTATACAGTGTATGTCCAATAACGAAGATTTATAATTATTTTCACAAATGTATTGTCAATTCTATAGAAAATAAGTGGAATTACAAACTTAAATTACCCCCGATTCTCCTCCAGGCCAGAGATTATCTATTGTGTCTCCACTAATAATCTCTTGAGCCACTTATCTATGGGTTTGTAGTCCACTTTATAGCTTTTATGAGCAGTACCTACTCATTTCCCCCCACCTGCATTCTGATTAATGCAAAACAGGTGCCTTGTATCAGTCCTTCATGTACCAAGAAAGATTAGAAAAAATGTATACAATTTGTAAACACAATCTGCTTTGCTCCCTCCAGTTTGAGGGAGAAATGGGTTGCTGCCTGCTCAAGACCAAGATCACTGCCATGCTGGGGAGCAGTGGGACAAGAGTGAAAATGCTACAAAACTTTATTAACATTTGAAGATGGCTTTTTCTTTATTGGGCACTTGCTTGTTCCTATAAACCTGTGACTACTTTCCAGGGGTACTACAAAGTTAGTTCAAAAAGCTTCTGTTTTATTCAGTTTGTGGGGAAACAATAAACTGGAGCTTTTTCATTTAACATTTTGGTGATGTTGCTCCAAGAATGATATTTGTCACATATTTCCTGTTTCAATTATTCTTATTTTAAAATGAAGAAATTGGGGTTTACGGAAGTTTTATAAATTCCCCAAAACTATAGAGCTTGTTAATAAAGTTAGGATTACACTCTCCTAATGATAAAGTGTCTTTGTCTTACCGTATATTAGGAGCATATAACCTCATATCTGACTGGCATACAATTAAGCAGGAAATGATTGTCTTACCTTGGGTGTTCCAAAATCAAAGTGCTGGCAGATTTGGTTTCTGATGAAGATCTACTTTTTGGCTTGTAGACAACTGCCTTCTCTCATTTTATGTTCACATGGAGAATCTCTTTCTCCCTCTTATTAATATTCCCATCATGAGTGTCCTACCCTCATGATATAATCTAAACCAAATTACCTTCCTAAAGCCTCACCTCCAAATACCATCACACTAGCAATATGAACTCTTGTAGATGGAAACAGTCAGTCCATACAGGGACTTTTCTTATTCACCCATATATTAGACCTTTCTTGAATATAATGGTATTAAGCAGAGATGGGCTGCACATTACTTTGTTCAGAATCCTTCTGCTGAAGGACATGCATCACAATTTCAACAAATGGGAAGGCACTGTTTGGGGGCAGAAATGCAGTATCATAAATGTCACTTCTCCCCAAATAAATGTATAAATTTAATGCAATACAAATTAGGATACCAAAAAGTTTTTCTAATTTGAGAAAACTATCCTCATTTATGTAGAAATAAAATTAACTTAGAGTAGGCATTAACAGTGTGAAAAACAGCAAGAGGGATTTAACTCTTATTCTACAATATGTAAACACAATATGGCTAATGTTAAACTAATTAGCTGAGGTCCTGGAAGCTGTGGTATTAGTATAGGAACAGAAAAATAGATTAATGAAACAAGAAAATATAGAAATGTCTTGGTATTCTGGTAAATAAAAATATAAGATAGTTTCAGTTGAGTGAAGGAAAGATCATATGGGTAAATGATTACATAGCAAAGTTTCAATTCAATAGAAAAAGGATTAAGCACAGGTTTTTCCCACTGATCCATATCTGGAAAGATGACCTTAGATTTTACCTTTCTACCACAGCATCCTTGAAGAAAGTAACATTGTAAATCCCTCACCTGTAGCCTTTACCTGGATCGGGAGATCTGTGAATTGGCACATAGACATTGACAGCCTATGTGACTAAAGCATTTTAAGTCTTGAGGAAACCAAGGTAGTGGAGTGGCTTCCCTATGCTTAAGTAGATATCAGTCTTCCAACTGAGTGTGCCACCATCACATGGGGCATATATGTACTGGTGGATTATTATAAAATGCCCTGGATGAGAATGTTAATGTTTCCCAGTGCTGAGGTCCTGAAAGCTGTGCTTGCTTGGACAGTTGCAGGACTGTCTAATAAACATATTGTGAAGGTGTTTTCTTATCAGGATAAAGCTGCCAATAAAACTAATTCAGGGTTAAAGCCTATTCAGTTTATTTAATTGCTAGATCAAATCTGTGATTGTGCTGATGTCAGTGCTGTGTGATTGGCTGTTGAACATATTAAACTATTTTACTGAATTGTGCTTGTACAATGGAAACCCATCTGGAAGAAAATAACAATGAACCTCACTTTATATGACATTAAATTCTACATGCATTACATATTTACATACTGAGATAACCAAATTGCAAGGCAAACTAAGAAATAATATATGCATTCTAGATTAAAAATATGTATTTTGTTACGTTTTATTTTATTTCACTATTTATTCCCTCTATGCCCTCTTCCACTTCCAGCCTCCCCAAAGTATCTTCCTAATTCATAAACTTAGAAAAAATTAGTACATATTCAGTTACACAGAAATTTAATAATATTTTAATGGAAAAAATCACTTTTTTATAACAAAAATTAGACAAATTCCCAATAGCTAATATATGAAGAGGTCTTCAAAACTGTAAAAAAAAAAAACATAATCCTTTAGGAAAATGGGTTAACAATATCAAAATTTACAAAGAAGCAAATCCAGGAGCAGGTGAGGTTTATACTCATCAGACCAGCATGAATTTGAGCATGTTAATACCATCTATTGCAGAGCTACATGTCTTTTCATCTATTTTTAAATTAAATTTATCGGGGTGACATTGGTTAATGAAATTATATAGATTTCAAGTATACAATTTTTGATACATGAACTGTATATATTGCATTGTGTGCCCACCGCCCTAAGTCATATGTTCAGTTACATATATTTGACCCTCTTTGTGAATTGGCACATAGACACTGACAGCCTATGTGACTAAAGCATTATAAGTCTTGAGGAAACCTTCCCTCCAGTTACCACAATACTGTCTTATTTGTTCATTTGTTACTTTCAGTTTTATATCCTACATGAGTGAAATTGTGGTTCTTGACTTTTTATGTCTGACTTTCACTTAATAGATATTCTCAAAATCCATCCATCTTGTCACAAAGGCAGTATGTATTTCATCTTTTCCTATGGCTAAGCAGTATTCCATTCATTTATGTAGAGCGTTTCTTGTCTTTTTTAAATTGACTGACAGTATCTATTAAAATTTTAAAATAGCATATATCCTTTGATATGTCTAGCAACCTGTTGCCTATAATCTACCCTCCAGTAATAAAAATACCTACATGTAAGGGTATTTACTCAAGTTTGTTTGTGGTGACAATAATTAGCAACAAGATGAATCAATAAGGAGATGGCTGAATAAATTTACAGTGCACAATATCACAGAAACTGTGCAGCAATTACTCATCTTACTTTACCTGACAGTTATAATTATTCTTTTTGTTTTTCAATCCTTATCCAAGGATATTTTTTCCATTGGTTTTAGACAGAGTAGAGGGAAGGAGAAAAGGAGGAGAGAAACATTAATGTGAGACACATTGATTGGTTGCCTCCCACATGTGCCCCGACTGGAGCTGGGATCAAATCTGCAACCAAGGTACTTGCCCTTGACCAGGAATCGAATCCACAACCCTTTGGTCTGTGAGTTGACACTCTAACCACTGAGCCAAACAAGCCAGGGCTATAATTATTCTTGTTGCTGGGTCTTGGCACTGGCCACTTATAGGCAGCAAAAGGTAGTCTTCCTAGTTTGGCCTGACTGGAGTTCCTCGTTCTTCTGGTGACTTGAAAGGTGCACAAGCACAAGGGCAGAGCACGTAAGGAATATGAGAGAATGTTTAGTGAAGACTGAAATAGAAGAAAACTTAGATTCATGTAGATATCATGCATATTGTTTGGGTAGATTACCTCAGAAAATCAAGCACTGGTATTTATAATCTTACTTCAAGACTAACCTTCAAAGATGCTAATAACAAAAAGTGCAGTTCTCTAGTTATATTAGCATTTTATTATTTTGAGTTTAAAAGAAATTGATATATATAAAATTAACCTAAGGTTTAAAACTTACTCATTTTTATCACTATTAACAAAGAGCATTAACAGATTTCTACCTGTCAAATTGCTGTGAAAAGGGATCAAGCATCCATTTCAAAAATCCTAAAAAAGGATTTGCTGCAAAAAAAAAAAATACTGTTTAGGTCCATCTCTCTTTTCAGCACCCTTTTCTCTAAGGAAACAAACAAATGGGAATTGATTACGTCTGGCAGAAGAGAGAAAAATACTAGTGTGAGGTTAAAATTGAGGCTAAACCATAAGAGTGGATGTTTTACTCAGTGCCATATTAAAAAATGTAAGAGCAACATGGCTTCCTCATTTTAAAATGGTCTATTTTCCATTGTCAATACTGGTTATATGGGGTATTAAATTTTCTGATGTTTCAGTGAAAATGAATTCTTTCCCTCTACCAGGTCTGTGCATGTATTATTAAATATAATCCTTTCATGTATGTGATTCAACCAATCTGTTGCAAAATTATGCTATAACTTCTGAATAGAAACCACACACAGTTATGTGACATGTGAGAGTAAATTTAAATAATTGGATCTATTAAGCTGCCATCACAATTAAAATTTTTTTCATATTTAAAACATAGTTTCAGAAGTATTTTTAATAAAAATCTGATTGGGAATGTGAGTCCATTTTAATATGTACTTCATGTACAGGTTCCCTACTCTTATCTCTGTCATTTTTAATTTTCAGAAGTTTAAAAGAAATAGAACAAAAAAATAAACACATATATTGCCACAACCCAGAATTAACTAACATTTTATTATGGTTACCTGGAATTTTTATTTCTTTTTAAGGATAGATGTTTAGATACAAAACTGAAGTACTCTTTTAACTACCATGCTTGATCCCACTTCCCTTCCACTACCTTTCTTTCTGGGGGCAACCACTTTTGGGAACTGAGTGTGTATCCTTGCAATCCATTCTTCATAGTTTTTTATCAAAATATCCATCCATAACCAATGCTTACTACTGGTGTTGGTTAGTGGTGACTTAATTCAAATTTACACAGATATTTTTTTTCTTCACTCTACATACTTTTTCAGATGTTTCCTTGTTAAATATATTTAACTTGTACTTAACTACTAGAAAATATCCTACTGTGTGACTATATCATTTTATTCAACCATTTCACAAGAGACAGACATTTGTTTCCAATATTTTGCTAATATAATTCATGATCCAATGAATATTAAGGTACATGACTCCCTGGGTACATATTATGTTTCTTGGGTATACGTATATATACTCAAGAGAGAGTATTCTGGAATAAATTTTAGAAATTCTTTCCTACTCCAAGGTTTTAAAAACATTCTCCTATAAAACTCTTATATTACTGTTTCACATTTTGCATTCTAGTCTTCAACATTATTGGATTTCATAATAAGTAAATATTTTAATGTATGATGACAGCAAATATCTTAACCCTTTGTACTCGCTTGCTTTTTTCTCGATTCCTTTATTCTAATGCTAACCATGTCGAGTCACACTCGACATCCAAGTGCAAACGGTTAATACTTTTCCATATGAAGAGTCAATTACTGAGTCCACTTTTGACTCACGCATGATTTCCCTACCAACCTGTGATACACATCTGTCAATTACCAATTCCTTCATAAAGGCATGCATATATTTCAGGATACAATATTCTGTCATAATCTATTTTTTAATGATTGGAAAAGAGCAAGTAATTGATAATTATCCATACAGCAAAACATATAACATGACAATTATTCCTCTTAATGCATCATCAGGTAGGCCTTCCAGAACCACGCTGATTGGTGTCCATGACTGGATCTTTACTTCAACGAGAATGCTCCTAAGAAGTACAGCATTAACAATATTTATTGTGTTGGCTCTGGAGGTATAAGTTTTTATAACACTATACTTTTTATTTAAAATCTCAGTATTTTAAGTTTGAGTGCTGAAGGATTTTCCATGTTCATGTCACTTTATTGTAAGATGGATTTTCTGATATACTACAAATATGAATTCTGTTGAAGGTTTTCTAAGTTCAGGGCATTCACAGAATTTTAATGAGTATGAATTCTCTGGTGTCTAATATAGTGTGACTTCTGGCTAAAAGCTTTCCCACATTCACTACACTGATAAGGCTTTTCTCCAGTATGGATTCTCATATGTAGAGCAAGAGTTGAGAACTGAGAGAAGGCTTTTCCACATTCATTACAACCATAGGGCTTCTCACCTGTATGGCTTCTCATATGCACAGTAAGAGATGAGCTTTGACAGAAGGCTTTCCCACATACTTTACATTCATAAGGTTTATCGCCTGTGTGGATTCTCACATGTACAATAAGTGATGTAATTCGAGAGAAGGCTTTTCCACATTTATTACATTCATAGGGTTTCTCTCCTGTATGAATATTGTGATGTTTAATGAGGTATTGCTTCTGCCTAAAGATTGTTCCACATTCATTACATTTATAGGGTTTCTCTCCAATATGAATTTTCTCATGCTCAGTGAGATTTGATTTACCACTGAAGGCTTTCCCACATTCTTTACATACATAGGGTTTCTCTCCTGTATGACTTCTCTGGTGTCTAATGAGGCTTGATTTCTGGATGAAAGCTTTCCCACACCCTTTACATTCATAAGGTTTCTCTCCAGTATGTATTCTTTGATGGATAATGAGGTTTTCCTTCTGGCTAAAGGCTTTTCCACACTCATTACATTTAAAGGGTTTCTTTCCACTATGAATATTCTGATGTTTAATGAGGTATTGTTTCTGGCTAAAGGCCCTTCCACATTGATCACATATAAATGGTTTCTCCCCTGTATGAATTTTCTCATGCTCAATGAGATATGATTTGGCATTGAAGGCTTTCCCGCACTCCTTACATGCATGTGATTTGTTTTGAGAATGTCCTCTCTGGTGCTTAATAAGATCTGGCATCTGAATAGAAGCTCCTCCATTTTCATAAGGTTTCTCTTCAGTATGATGTTTCTGATGAGAAAGGAAGTTTCTCTTCTGGATAAAGGCCTTTTCACATTTACTGCATTTATATAGTTTCTTTCTTGTATGACTTCTCAAATGTAAAGTAAGGGATGAGACTTGAGAGAATACTTTACCACATTCATGACATTCATGCGATTTCTCTCTTGGGTGCATTTTCTTATGCTCTTTGAGGTTTTGCTTCAGGCTAAAGAATTTTCCACATTCATTACACTCACAAGGTTTCTCTCTAATGTGAATTTGATTATAGTGAAGGAGATCTGATTCAGTCTTAAGGGTCTTCAACATTGTTATCATGCAGATATTTTCTCCAATAAGACTTCTTTAGTATCTCTTGATGTGTCACATAGATGAAAGCTTTTCCACATTCACTAAATTCATATGTTTTCTCTCCAATATCAATTCTCAGATATCTAAGGAAGTTGAATTTATTATGGAAATCTTTTCACATTGATTATTCTGAGGTTAGGCAAAACAGGCATATCTTAAGAATCAATGTCTGTGACCAGAGGAAATGTTTTTCTGTTTCCTATGTTTTCTGAGTACTTCCTTAGCTGTATTTTCATGGAGAAGGATGAGACTTAACTCACAAGTCTTTCATGATGTGTCTTTATTTATAAATTTCCCAGGTCTCTTCTAAAAGGGGGTATAAAAAAATCATCATTGAAGAATTAATAACTATAAAATATTTAGTGCCTGGCATGTAGTTTACATCCAATAAAGCAGCTATTGCCATCATCAACATCAGTATCACTTGTCAATTTCTCCACATTAATAAAATTTAAAAATATGCTACTAGAAATAAACTCTATTTCAAACCTACCCTACATATAAATGAAAGCTCAAATACAAAGACAGTCATGGATGTATGTAGTTTAAACTGCTTTTAAATGTAACATTGCACACTTCATAAATTAGCAAAATAAGAGAAATATCTTTATGTGGCAGATGATAGGATGAAAGGACAAATATAAAATTGAAAGAACCTAGGGTGAAGAGATAAAAAAAATGAAATAGAAATATTATTAAAGAGGATGTATGGTTAAACAAGATACAGCTATGCCCTGTATAATGACATTTTGGTCAACGATGGACCGCATATATGACAGTGGTCCCATAGTTATATACAGTATATATAACCTAGGTGTATAATAGGCCATACCATGTAGGTTTGTGTAAATATAATCTATGATGTTTGCACAGTGATGAAACCGCCTGAAGCATTTCTCAGAATGTATATGTCCATCATTAAGTGGCGCATGACTGCATTTTTTTCCACACTTTCCCTCTACTCCACTAAAATGATAGTAAGGGGGTGAAAGGGAGCACATAATCATAAAAACTAAAAGGTTGAGGAGACATCAGGAGATGAAAAGTTTTAGGAAATTTTGAAAGGAAAAAAAATAAAGGACTGTAAATTAACTATAGAACTCAGTGGCTTAAGTGAAAAGCCAGCAGATGAGGATGACACTTAAAAGCAAGGTAATTTGTAATACAGCTGTCAACAGAAAGGCTTTATGGGTGAAGTGAAAGGTGAAGCTTAAATAAAATGATTATAAAAAGAGCAGTTGATGCACCCAACTCTCCTAGTTGGAAGAAAATGGGAATTTATTATCCAGACAAAGTATAATGGAGAGTCTCCAAATTTAGTAATGACAGGAAAAGTAGATGAGAGTACCATACACAAAAGAAGAGGATGAATAAAAGTTTATATACAGAAGAGGGTCCCAATCCCTTTCTACTACTGAACTCTAGAGGTGCTGATGGTTGCCAGGTGTCATATGACAAGAAGGTTCTTTGGTGAAAAAAAATGAGATCTTGGAGTCACATCAAGGAAACACATAGATATCTGACTTAATGCTGTACAGTGAAGCCCACCATCTCACAAGCTCACACTTGCACAGAGATTGCAATAATCTTTCTGGTCAGAATGTTCATCTTAATGTAGACCTGAAGATCACAAGAAATTTGATGAAAGCCATAGCATGAAAGGTAGATCAAAACAAAATCAAGGCAAGAAATAGAAGAGCGCACACATACAAATGATACAATACTATAACTAGTATCACAGAAACAAAGAGATTATATAGCAATATTAACAGAGTTCTATAAAGAAGTGCTTTTGGAAATAACATGCTGTTGATCTTAAAAGTTCAATAGATTCAGAAAAAAATTTCAGGAAATCTCCCGGAATTAAAAAAAAAAAAAGGAATAGCCTGGATGGCTCAGGGGTTGAGCATCAGCCTATGAATCAGGAGGTTGCTGAACAATTTCGGGTCACAGCAGATGCTGGGGTTGCAGGCTTGGTCCCCAGTGTGGGGTATGCAGGAGGCAGCCGATCAATGATTCTGTCTCATCATTAATGTTCCTCTCTCTCTCTCTCTCTCTCTCTCTCTCTCTCTCTCTCCCTCTCTCTTCCACTCTGAAATAAATAAAAAATATATATATATTTTTTAAAAAGCAAAGGAAGAATAGCAGGAAGGTGGGGAGAAATGAACAAAGAAAAGGAATAATGATTGAAAAATTAGTGTACTTACTTGTGGAGGAACCCAAGATTTTCAACATCTACTAAAGAAGTTCCAGAGGAAATATGAAGAAAAATAGATGCAGGAAATTTTATGAACCACATCTTTCATATTAACATGTTGGTAATATTTAAAATGAAATAAAATTAGGTAAAATAGTCATAGAAAATATGGAAATAAACACCAGTGAACACAGTTAAATTAGTGTGACTAACTCTGTAGTTTAGGAACTGTGGTTGAGGAAGGATGGAGCAAAATTAGCTATAATCTGCCCTAACCAGTTTGGCTCAGTGGATAGAGTGTCCGCCTGCGGACTCAAGGGTCCCAGGTTTGATTCCGGTCAAGGGCATGTACCTTGGTTGCAGGCACATCCCCAGTAGAGGGTGTGCAGGAGGCAGCTAATTGATGTTTCTCTCTCATCGATGTTTCTAACTCTATTCCTCTCCCTTCCTCTCTGTAAAAAATCAATAAAACATATATTTTTTAAAGTAGCTATAATCTTATTTGACCTTTAAAAATTTAAAAGCCATATTCATTATTCCTATAGAGATGGTCTTGAAGATTTGAGCCTTTCTAAAAAATTTTATTTATTGGTTTTAAAGAGAGAGAAAAGCAGAGAGAGAGAAAGAGAGAGGGAGAAAGAGAGAGAAACATCAACTCATTGCTCCACCCACTTATGCATTCATTGATTGATTCTTGTATGTGCTCCAACAAGGAATGAACCTGCACCTCTGCAAACAAGGATGACACTCCAAACAACTGAGCTACCCAGCCAGGGCTGACTTAAGCCTTTTAACTTAAACCAATCTATAATTGTAAAATAACTATAGACAGTGATCTTTATATCTAGTTGCAATAGAATTTCACTTGGGCTAAAAAGCAAAGTACACATATATTTAATACAAAAAAAGAAAATAGGCCAGAAAATAGCCCGTCTTTGCTTCCCTATCATGCTGTAGTGTTCTGATTATTGATGCTAGCATGTCTGGATACAGAAGCTGTCATTGCTATCAATTTCAGTTTTTACTTAGTTTTCTTCTCTGATTATGCCTGTTATCCAAGCACTTCTCTCTCTCTCTCTCTCTCTCTTTTTCCCTATGGGGAAGAAAGGGAGGAAGGGAGGTAGGCTAGCAAGATTGGGATGTGGAAGGTGTTACAGACTCCAAAGGTTTCCTTAAACCAGCGGTTGCCAACCTTTTGCACCTCACAGACCACCTGTTGGCGACCGCTGCTAGAGTATATTTGTCAGTAGTGGCTTTTTAGTTAAGGAAGGGAGTTGGGAAGGGCAGACTGCTAGAAACCTGGACTAAATAGTCAGAAGACAGATGTCTAAAGAACTTGCTATCAATGAACACAGGATAAGTACAGGCAAAGGGCCAGGTCCCAATGCTGTGTTCCTGCAGACTCTGAGCTACCCGATTCCTTTCCCTTTAAACAGAAAGGTTTCCTGAGCACCTGCACAAGCAGCAGGCGGTTCCATGTGTCCTTGCAGGGGTGGCACTACAAACAGGTACAGGGCACTTGCTGTAATAAATACAGTAGGTCCTCAACTTACTCGATAACAAAACTGATTTTACCATAGGCTAATTGATATAGGCAGGAGGTCAGTTCCTATACATCTCATCAACGTTATAACAAAGAGAAATGAAATTGAACAAATGTTAGTAGAGGACAAGCTAAGCCTTCCTCTACAGGTGTTGTGAGGATTATACTGGAGTTAACATGGTGCAAAGCACCTTCAAATGTGTCTGGCACAAAGTAAGTGCGATTTTAGGGCCAGTTATTATTTCATTCTTATTAACTAAAGGTTAGACTATAGCACCTCGCAGGCACAGTGCCGCCTGCGTGTGCTCACACTGAACGACTGATTAAAACCCCCGGATCTAGTGAGGGTGACAGGCCAAGAACTTTAGTGCAAAACACATTTTCCAACCGTGGGCCCCAAGGGAGGTTCGCGAAGGATCAAGTGCAAAGGAGGCTGAGGGCGGTCTGTTGCGGGAAGCAAAGGGGAGGACGGTGACCTCAGAGCTGTAGCCTGGCAGCTGAAGGCCTCGCAGGCCATTCCTCCCAGGATCCGGGCTGCAAAGGGGCAGACGCAAACCTGCAGGGAAAGCTCCCGAAGCCTGGACCGAAGCCTGGACCGGGTTTAGCAACGCCGCAGACCAATTGGGGGCGTCTGGCTTCCAGAACCGCCAGCCCCGCCCCCGCTGCTCATGGGAATCTCGGGAGAGCACCGGAGCCTGTGGAGGCCCATCCAGGCCCGGAGCGCGTCCAGCGCATATTCTCTTATAAAGAGCCCTTTTCATGTCCTCTCTCTAAATCCTTTCTCTTGTAATTGTTTTCCGTCCTCTAGCTTGAAAACATCAACTTTGTCCTGATCTATATCTCTCAAAATTGTATCCTCATTTTCTTATAAATCATTATAAGAAAAGACTCTGCTGTCTCTCATATCAATGCTATAATTTCCAAAACTATGAAAAAACACACAATATAAGTGTTAGAACTATTAAAATAAAAGAAAAGTGGTAAAATAGACTATCAAAATTAAAAACTAATGCCCTTTAAAAAACAAATCCGGCTGGCCGGTGTGGCTAGGTGGTTGAGCGTGGACCTATGAACCAGCAGGTCACGATTTGATTCCCAGTCAGGGCACATGCCTGGGTTACAGGCTCACTCCCCAGTAGGGGGCGTGCAGGAGGCAGCCAATCAATGATTCACTCTCATCATTCATATTTCTACCTCTCTCCCCCTCTCCTTCTCCCTTCCCCTCTGAAGTCAATAAAAATATATTTTAAACACACACACACACACACACACACACAGGGAATGCCACAGGCTGGGAGAAACTCATAAAGGGCTTGTATCCAAGATATATAGAATCCTTGAAACTCAATAATAAAAAGATAAACAATTTGTTTTTAAAATGGCAAAAGACTAGAATATACAGTCACAAAGATATATGAATGGCCAGTAAACACATTTAAAAAGTTTATCTTTACTGGTAATCAGAAAAAAAAAAGGATATTAAAACCCCAATGAGACACCATACACATCCTTTAAAATGCCTAAAGTTAAGAGAACTGCCAATCCAGGTGTGTTAGCGTGAAGTCACTGTAGCTTTCATACATTGTTGGTTGGAATGAAAAATGGTACAGCCACTTTGGAACACTATTTGGTAATATTTTATAAAGTTAAATATACATTTACTATTCTACCCAGCAATCCCACTCCTAGACCTTTATTCAAGAAAAATAAATATTACATATGTTCACAAAGACTAGTATGTGAATATTCATACTAGCATTATTCGTAATAATCAAAAATGAAAAAAATATCCAAATGCGTATCAACTGGTGAGTATATAAATTACGTCCATACTATGTAATGCTAATCAGTAATAAGAAGAAATGAAATATTAATATATAAAGCATGAATTAATCTCAAAATATAAGTCAAATATATTAAATGCAAAAGATTATACACTATATGACTATATTTATATTAAATGCTAGAAAAGGCAAAGCTATCCCATATAATAAAAGCCTAGGTGGCATCATGCCCTCGTGCAACATCGCCACAAGATGGCCACCACAAAATGGCTGCATGAACAGCGGTCAGGCCTGGGGGTCCTGCGGCTCTGCGTGGCGCAGAGGAGGCTGGTCCTGGTGTCTCCACCACCTCGCACAGAGGAGGCAGGTCCCAGCGGAGGAGGTGGGTCGTGGCAGGGAGGGCAGTTGTGGGCAATCAGGACGGCAAGGGAGGGCAGTTGTGGGCGATCAGGCCAGCAGGGGAAGGCAGTTGGGGGCCATCAGGCCAGCAGGGGAGGACAGTTGGGGGCCATGAGGCCCCAGCAGGGGAGGGCAGTTGGGGGTGATCAGGTCCCAGCAGGGGAGGGCAGTTGGGGGCGATCAGGCCCTGGCAGGGGAGGGCAGTTGGGGGGTCATCCAGGACAGTTGCAGGAGATCAGGCCAGCAGGGGAGGGCAGTTGTGGGCAATCAGGATGGCAGGGGAGGGCAGTTGTGGGCAATCAGGCCAGCAGGGGAGGACAGTTGGGGGTGATCAGGCCCCAGCAGGGGAGGGCAGTTGGAGGCGATCAGGCTGGCAGGGGAGGGCAGTTGTGGGTGATCAGGCCAGCAGGGGAGGGCAGCTGGGGGCAATCAGGCTGGCAGGGGAGCAGTTAGGTGTCAATCAGGCCAGCAGGGAAGCAGTTAGGGGGCGATCAGGCAGGCAGACAGGCGAGCGGTTAGGAGCCAACAGTCCCAGATTGGAGAGGGTGCAGGCTGGGTTGAGGGACAACCCCCGCCCAGTGCACGAATTTCATGCACTATTGTCCTCTAGTAGTGACATAAAGCTGATTAGTCTCACCAGGGATGGGGGAGGGGATGTCGTTCAACTGCCAAAGGGCACAAGAAATTGATGATAGAGCTGTTCTGTATCTTTTTTTTTTTTTAAATTGATTTCAGAGAGGAAGGTAGAGGGAGAGAGAGATAGAAACATTAATGATGAAAGAGAATCACTGATTGGCTGCCTCCTGCACAATCGGTGGACTGAGCCTGCAACCCAGGTATGTGCCCTGACTGGGAATTGAACCATGACCTCCTGTTTCATAGGTCCACACTCAACCACTGAGCCACGCTGGCCAAGCTCTTTTTTTTTTTTAATCCTCACCTGAAGATATGTTTACTGATTTGAGAGACAGAGACACAAAGTGAACAAGCGAGAGAAAAACACTGATGTGAGAGAAATATGGCTTAGTTGCCTTCTGTAAATGCCCCAACCAGGGATGGAACCTGCAAGCTAGGGATGTGCCCTGACTGGGAATTGAACCCACAACCTATTTGATGTATGGGACAATGCTCCAACCAACTGAGCCACCTGACTGTGGCTGGAACTGTTCTATATCTTGATTTTTGTGTGGGTTATATGATTCTATGATCATCCCTTGGTATTTCTATCCCCCACCCCATGGATACCAAAATCTATGGATAATAAGTAATATATAACTTACAGCTAATAATTTTTCCTTAAATAAAATGGCATAGTATTTGCATATAACATATGCATATCCTCCCATACACTTTAAATTGTCTCTAGATTATTATAATACCTAATACAATGTAAATAGTTGCTACACTGAATTGTTTAGGGAATAATGACAAGAAAAAAAGTCTGTACATGTTCATAGAGATGCAACCATTGTAAACCTAACCATAGACATACTTCAAACATGTTGCAGGTTCAGTTCCAGACCACCACAATAAAGTAAATATCACAACAAAGCTAGGCACACAAGTTGTTTCCCAGTGCATATAAAAGTTATACTTACACTATACTGTAGTCCAGCAATTTTCAACCTTTTTCATCTCATGGCACAAATAAACTAATTATGAAAATTCTGCAGCACACTAAAAATATATTTTGCATATATAATATATTTGACTAAAAAAATAAGTATAATTTTGACTCATTCACACCGGATGGCTTGGCTGTTGTGTTGGCTGTTGTCATATTTTTATTTGACAATCTAAGGGAAAAGACATCAGTGCCCCTGACTAAAGAGTCAGGTATAGCATGTTTTAAAAATTCTTGTGGTATACCAGTGTGCCTCTTATGGCATACCGGTTAAAAATTGCTGCTGTAAAAAATAAAAATAAAAATAAAAATTGCTGCTGTAGTCTATTAGATGTACTAAAGCATTATGTGTAAACAAAATGTACATAATTAAAAAATACTTTATTGCTAAAAAATGCTAACTATTATATGAGCCTGTTGGAAAAACGATTATGATAGATTTGCTCAATACAGAGTTGCCACAAACCTTTAATTTGTAGAAGTTGCATTATGTACAAAGTGCAATAAAGCAAAGCACAATAAACATATACTATGCATACCTCACACATATGCAACAATATATTTTTTACCAAATATTTTTGATTCAAGGTTGGTTGAATCCTTGGATGTAGAACCCAAATATGAAGAGCCAACTGTATACAATTATCAAAATTTATCATATAATATACTTAAAGAGGATGACTTTTATTTTATGTAAGTTTACCTCAATAAAGCTGAAAAATAAATATTTCTACTGAAGCTCTATAACAATTATAAATTATTTAATTATCTTGTTTGTTCTAAAGACTGCAGGCTAGAAAGATAAAATACTAGCTTTTCTGCTAATGAGCTTCAATGTATGTCTTAGACATCAATGTGAAAAATACAAATAAGAAAGTATTTACTTAGAATCCAAGTTGCTTGTAAACTACAGCATGGGATGGAAGTACAGATTTTGGAAGGCTGAGAGCGATAAGAGATATTTTAATAAAAATGAAGCTCAAGATAAACAATGGACAGAACTTTGATAGATGGATCACTGCAAAAAGGCAAAGATGCAAAGAATTGCATATATAGGGTATCCAAAAATATGTACACACAAACTTTGAATAATTATAAAGGCAGTGTTTATTAAAATACATTTCATTTTCAAAATTGAGCTATCAGCTGTTAAAGTGTGTATACATTTTTTGGGGGAATACTCTGTATAAAGTTTACATAGGTTTTGCTATATAAATGTTAAACTTTATCATGCCTCAAAAATACCTGGAGAGCTTGTTAACTACAGATTTATAAACACTGCCTTTATAATTATTCAAAGTGTGTGTACACATTTTTTGGGACACCCTATATACATATGTGAATATATTAAAAAATAGGAAAATAAGAATTTATACTAATATATAACTTACAGCTAATCAGTTTATTCTGTATCTTGAAAATAGATAGTACCAGTAAACCATCTTTTCAAATGCTTAAAGAACAAGTCTCAAAATTGGCCTATATAACAGTAATATAAAACTTTAAATATTCCAAAGGGACAAAAAAAATATTGACTAAAAACAACAAAAAAGTAACAACTAAAAAACACACCCTAAAGTAGGAAAACAAAAATCTTTCATTTGTAAATTTCAAAATTTACTGGTTTGAACAAACACTTTGGTCAAAGAGAAAATTTAAATAAACTGCAGAATATTCAGAAATATTAGTCAGAAAATTGTATATCAAAATCCACAGAACACATTTGAAAAATGCTTGTTGAAGTTTTAGTGCTTACATTATTTTTAAAAGACATAAAATAATAAAGTAAGCATTCAGGTTAAGGAATAATCAAAACAGACACGTTAGTAAAGAAAAATTATTGTATTATAAACAAACAAAACAGAAATAATAATAAAGTTGTGAGTTGATTATTAGGAAAAACTAAAAGGGAATTAAAGCACAACTACAAAAATAAAAAATGACTATTTGGAAATAGTCATAGATAGAAAATAAGGATTTTCTTATTTTAGTAATAAGAAAATAAAGTCGAGATTATTTTGCTCAACCCTATGCAAATAAATTTGAAAATCTAGCAAATACAACCTATGAAAACTGAAACCAGAAAAGACAAAACCTAAACAGAAAAATAAACACAAGGGGAAAAAGAGAGAGACTTGTTAAGATGTTTCATAATCGTAAAGCCCACAGATTTTTCAAAACTTTTAACAAATTACGGCAATACTATTTATTTAAAAATTTCCAACTCTGTAATTCATTAAATTTGCAAAAGCATGTCTGAGACTTAAGCTACTAAATTCCTAGTAAGCCAAAAGAAAAAAGAAATTATATCTCATTCATAATTAAAGCCCCTCATATTTTTATAGGACTTATGTCAACATCCTTCACACATACTTAACAAAATTGAATTTTTCATACTATAAAATGACAGTCCTGAACTGAACTAGTAAACAACCTCTGAATACCAGGCAACAAAACAGTCCTTTCATATATATATATATATATATATATATATATATATATATATCTTTATTGATTTCAGAAAGGAAGGGAGAGGGAGAGATAGAAACATCAATGATGAGAGAGAATCATTGATCAGCTGCCTCCTCCACACCACCTACTGGGCATCAAGCTCAAAGCCTGGGCATATGCTCTTGGCCGGAATCGAACCTGGGACCCTTCAGTCCGCAGGCCTACACTCTAGCCACTAAGCCAAACCGGCTAGGGCCAAAATGGTCCTTTCAACAAAATTTATCTGTGGTTTAAAAAATATTTTCAAAATATAAATCAAAATTCTCTAATGTCAAGCAAACTACTTTTGTGCTATAATCCCTGAGTTGAGTAGTTGAACAGAGATTCTACGATCTACCAAGTCTAAAATATTTACTACCTGGCTTTTTATAGAAAGTTTACTGACCCCCTGCCCTAGAGTGGTAATTCCTTCTTTTACCTGATTAGAATTAGGATGTATTGTTGCTCCAGCTCCAACCACAACTAAATAGCCAACTTGCAAGAAATATGGATCCTTGCCCAGCTAGTGTGGCTCAGTGGTTGAGTGTTGACCCATGAACCAAGAGGTCGCCGGTTTGATTCCTGGTCAGGCCACATGCCTGGGTTGCTGGCTCCAACCCTAGTGAGGGATGTACAGGAGGCAGTTGACTGATGTTTCTCTCTCATCAATGTTGCTCTCTCTCTCTCTCTATCCCTCTCCCTTGTTCTCTTTCTAAAAATCAATAAAAGCATATTTAAAAAAAAAAGAAAGAAATATGGATCCTTAAAGGACCACCACAAAGACCAAAGCTACCATGAAATTTACTACTCACCACATAACTGTTATGTGACCAAAAAAGGAACTGGAAGTTATTGTTGAGGATCAAAGCAGCATCCCAGATTTCAGGCTGAGTCTTTAGGACTGTCAGGTTTTAAAGGGTAAGAAAAGTGCAGCTCCTGGGGAATGCAAAAGAAAACTTGTTTATGAAAAAAGAACAAAGTGATGATGACCCTTTAGCTTAGAAGCTAGAGCATACACATACATATGAGCACATGGAAAAAAATATTTGTACTTTGCATCTCAGGCCAAACCCATCATACAATTTAAAGGCTGCACTTTCAGAAATGGGACACAGAAAGTAACTTATTTTCATAATTTAGTTTAAACAGAGAAACTCTAAGACTGAGTTCCCAGAGTTCTCCAGAATCACAACCCATACAGGTAGTTTTAAGTAGGTGTCACTTATGGCCTTGCTCCTTATTGAACAGCTACAGATTTGAATATAATTTTGAATATAACAACACTTTTTTCATAAATGTGAAGTCACGAACCTTGAGTGATATGAATAAAATACAAAGGAAGTTATTCTGGTATTGTTCATGGCTCAGAGTTCTTAAATTTTTAGAAGCCTAATATTTTACCTAGGTTATGCAATTCTAGAAGTTAAATATTGTAAGTGTCCTACAATTATATGGTCATTCATGGATTTAGCAAATACACGTTTTTATCATTTATTGTGATAAGTAGACCAGGGTCTCCAATTTTTAATAGGATGTGTCAGATAAAAGGGTCAAACTTACTCAGAAGCCCTTCCATTACTCAGAGGTAAGAGGCTTGGCATCTGGTTGGATAGTGCTGTGCACTGATGAAACAGGTAATACAGAAGGGATAATGGATAGAGGCACACTGTAGGAGGAAAGAAATATCAGTATGACATTTTGAACATAAAAGAATTTGAAGTTCCTGTGTAACCTTCAGGTGGGCTGTCCATTGAGCAGTTGGATATATAGATGAGGAGCTTAGGACAAACCTCAAATAAGAGTGGACACTTGCTATTCATTTGTCAGCTAAGGCCAAAAATGGAATGCTATTGCTCATAGAGTTCTTTGATGATCAAAGTCAGAAACTCAGTTATGCTAATAGTTAACGGATAAACAGAAACATAAATCACTAATGGATGCTGCATCTCCCTACCCAACAACTATTTTTATTTTCTGTGTAAACCTCCAAAGTTTCTTTATGCAACTACAAATATACATTCTTATCTCCATTTACTCAAAAAAAGTAGTATATTACACCAAACATTGTGTATTTTGCTTCACATAAGAGAATACATTGCAGACTTTTAAATCTATCTAAAATATGATATTTCCATTTGTTCAAATCTTCTTTTAGGTACTTCATTAACATTAAAAACAATCTAAATATAGGTTTTAAACAGTTCTTATTTATCCCTAGGTATTTTATCTAATTTGTTGCTTTTGTAAATGAAGTTCCATCTTTTCTATAACTATTTTTTGTATATATCAAAGCTATTATTTTGTATATGAATTTTTGAATGACCAATTAAAGCAATTGTATTACTTTATTTTTTCATTTTGTTGAAAAATATGTTGCATGATAAAATGCTGGAAGAAAGCGTCTTTGTAGATAGAAGAAAATTGTTTCACTACATTTACAAAGCCATTTGTCTGGAGCAGGGGTCCTCAAACTTTTTAAACAGGGGCCAGTTCACTGTCTCTCAGACCGTTGGAGGACCGGACTATAGTTTAAAGAAAAAACTATGAACAAATTCCTATGCACACTGCTAAGTCAGCTGCTAAGCAGGACAGGCAGTGGCGGCAAAAACACCCGGCGGGCCGGATAAATGTCCTCGGCGGGCCGCATGTGGCCCGTGGGCCGTAGTTTGAGGACCCCTGGTCTGGGGAAAACCTGGTCAAATAGTCAGATTGCCATGCTCATTCACAAAACAGACTTTTAACAGTTTACTTTGTGGACGAAAAGGGGCCACACGCTAACCTGACTAGCTCAGGGAAGGCCTGCATGGTGGGCTTGCAAACTCATCGAGATCTAAAGAACCACAAAGGATGGTCTGAAATTATAACTTCTTAAACTAAAAGTAGTTTATGGTGGGTAGTCATATCCTAGGCCGGTATCTTCCCTGACAAAGGTTAATCTTTACTTTAACTGAGCCCATTGTCTTTCTGCATTTATAATAATACTAGAGGCCTGCTGCACAAATTCGTGCACGGGTGGGGTCCCTCTGGGTGGTCTACAGGGATCAGGCCAAAACCTGCAGTCTAATGCTGCCTGTAGCTCCTACCTGCCACTCCCACTCATCCCGGCCCCACTGTGCCTGCCGTGGGCTTGCGCCCAATCAGTCCCGATAGGGAGAGGCTCACACTGCCACAGCAGCACTAACCAGCCATGAGCCCAGTGTCTGCAGGATCAGGCTGAAACCAGCTCTCTAACACCCCGAGGGGTCCCGGATTGTGAGAGGGCACAGGCCAGGCTGAGGGACCCCACCGGTGCATGACTGGGCCAGGGAGGGCTCCAGGGTGTGTCTGGCCCATCTCGCTCAGTCCTGATTGGCAGACCCCAGCATCAAGCTAACCTACCTGTTGGAGCATCTGCCCCCTGGTGCACATCATAGTGACTGGTCAATCGGTCAACTGTCTGCCCCCTGGTGGGCAGTGCATGTCATAGTGAGGAGTTGAGCAGCCTTAGCATATCATTAGCATATTACGCTTTGATCGGTTGTTCAGCTATTTGGTCTATTTGCATATTACCCTTTTATTATATAGGATCTCTTTAGAATGTTAAAGTAGTTTTCCTTTTTTCTAGACCCCTCAAAGCACAGACACTGCTCTGGGAAAACCACAAATCTCATTGTTACCGAGTTAATTGACTGTTAACTATCCACCCACCTCAGTAAAATAAGTATGTGTATCATTTTACTTTTTATCCAATCCCAGATGTTTCCCCACTTTGCTTTCTCCTGCCTCCCTAATCTATCACCAATGGATTTCACGTAACCCACTTACATCTCTTTTTTTTTTTTTAATTTCTTTATTGATTAAGGTGTCACATATTTGTCCTCATCCCCCCATTCCCATCCCCCCCCTCCCAACACATGCCCCAACCCCCCGCTGAACTTAACCGTTGGATAGGCTCATATGCATGCATACAAGTCCTTTGGTTGAGCTCTCCCCCTCCCCCCACCCTCCCCTATCCTCCCTCTGAGGCCCGATAGTCCGATCGATGCCGCCTTGCTTCTGGTTCTGTTCTTGTTCCTCAGTCTATGTTGTTCATCATTTCCCCTAGATGAGCGAGATCATATTACATCTCCTTTTTTGATTGTAATGTATAAAACAGGGTGCAAAACTGCCATTTTCAGGAGCATTATCTCAGTCCATTGAGATTCTGCTTCCCGACAACTGTCAATAGTTTGGCTCAAATAAACTCACAAAAATTCCTCACAGGTTTGAATGTTACTTATGTTAACAACCTGATTTCTGTGCACCAAAGACAGAACAACTTGCTTCCTAATTCTGAGCTGTCTGTACAAGTGTAAATGACCAATTAAAGCTATTCCTTAGTCCAGAGCTTCTCAAAGCACACTCACCAAAGCTCCTTCAAAGAATTAAGAAAAGTCAGTAAAAAGTTGTTCGGGAATCTTTCCTCTTAAAAGCAAATTAATGCTGATTTCGTTTCTACACCACAATGAGCTTGCTTTATGTAAAATTTCTTTAAAAATTACTTATCGCTCAATTGCTTAGCCTTTTTCTTATCTTTCAGAAAAACGGATGCTCCAGAAAGATGCATCCTTGCAGTCATTATTTTAGAAATGGGAAAAGTGAGGTTTAGAGGTTATTACCACACAAAACTCACATGCCATTCATCCTCACAAACTTGGAACTACACACTGTCTCACACAAGTTGTAACTACAACCCCCTCACACCCCTGTACACCTTTGGTCACCCACCCGCGAGTCCTCCCTTTTCCTCTAGTACCCCTATATCTCCAGATAAGCTTTGAACCCTACAGGTCACAGTATGCAATCCCGCCTCCTACCCCCCCCCCCCCCCCCCCCCCGCCCCGTCTCCCCAGTCCCGTCGCAGACACCGCGAATGTTCCCTTACAGCCTCCCAGCCGGATACTGAGCCCAGAAATTCAGGTCCCACAGCCAGATTTGCGTTTGACGGAACCAAAAGCAAACTCACCAGCAAACAAAGACTACGATGGCGAGCCGGAAAGTCTGCGCCTGCGCTTTCCTTGGGCTCCCAGAGGCCTCCCGGGCTCCGCGGAGCAGGGGCTCAGGATGGGATGGAAAACTGTAGATACTGGCCCGGCTTCCACTTTTCTGACTGTGGACTACATTTCCCAGAAGGTTCAGAGGCCGGAGACTCGGAACGCAACGCTGTGTTAACTGCACCTCTGGGAGAGGCGGTGTTGTGCCTGGTGAGCGCGGCTCCACGGTCCTAGCACGCAGGGCTGTCCCCCAGTCGGAGCCACAGTGCGAGGAGCCGGCGGGACGCGGGTCTGTGCTCCTGGCCCGACTTAAGCCGGGCGCCACCAAGTTTAGGGCGAGGGCTCCGCTGAACTAAATCTCCCCGAGCGCGCCCCGCCTGCCGCCCCGCCCGGCCGGCAGGTGGACTATTGGGGGGGAGCTGTCCTCAGTAGCCTCAGTGGTTGGGCCTTGTGGCTAATAGGATTCGGGAGGAGACAGGTGAAAAGTACAGAGTCAGGGACAGTGACTGAGTATTGTTTGCTCGGGCAGGACGGTCTGAGAAGGGTTAATTGTGAAATTTTGTGTGAGGCCGTGTGTCCCAATGATGTGTTTGTGATTTTATATGATTCTGTGTGTGCGGAGGCGAGGAACTTTGGTGTGGCTGTGAGTCCACACAGTATGATTGTTAAGGTTGGACGGTCTGTAACTGTGTGCGGGTGTGGGTTACCTGCGGCTGTGTCCCTGAGGTGGGTGTGTGACTGTGACTAGGTGACCATGTCTTCCTCTTTGTGTAGGTATCCAGAGCTTTGTGGCTGTTCTTTGGTGACGGATGCCCTGTGGGGATTGTGACTCGGCTGTACTATGTGGGGAGGGGAGAGAGGGTGTTTGTGACTGAAGGTGTTACTGTGTGTCTGATGGTGGGCGTGTGACTGTGCAGCAGTGTATGTGTGGATTTGGGAAGACTGTTCATTTGTGTTGTAGACTGTGTGTCACATAGTCATATGTGGGAGCACAGGAGGGCTCTGCCCCTGGCCAGTAAAGACTATGACACAGGAGTTGAATTCGAAGCCCTAGTCTCCTCTGATAGCACTCCCCTGGTCTGGGAAGGGAAAGCAGAGCATCTGGGTCTCAAAAAAGGTCTGTTGTCTCGCTCCCCATCTCTATCCTCCCAGTGAGTTCAGAGGAGGAGGAAATAATAGTTGTGACGACTAAAAGTTATACAGTATTTAAGCCCCACCCGTGTGGCTCAGTGATTGAGCCTCGACCTATTAACCAGGAGGCCAGCGTTGGATTTGAGCCAGATTCTGGCTGGATTCCCAGTAAGGGATGCAGGAAGCAGTGGATAAATGACTCTCTCATCACTGGTGTTTCTCTCCCTCTCCTTTCCTCTCTGAAATCAATAAAAACATATTTTAAAAACAGATATAACATTAAAAATAAGTCATATTCAAGATGCTTTGGAATTTTTTGTTTCCAAAGTACTTTATTTTTTTCAGCACATGATTTTCTTTATTGGCAAACGCCTAACAAAGACATCAAGTGACCTGGAACCTACTATATTTCTCTTTGGAAATAGCTTCCTTGCACTCCCTAATTTTCTCTTAGTAATCTAGCAAATTATTCAGATTATTTTATGGGCTGAGTATTTTGGTTTTACATGTATCCACAAATATAAAAATGTAGATACATATACACATTTCTGCATACATACATTTTTATTATATTTTCATTTAAGTGATATTGTAACATCCCACATAATTAAAAGATCTTTGTGAATACTTTTTAATCTTCAACTGAGGACATGTTTTTTATTGATTTGAGAGAAAGAGGGAGAGAGAGACATCAATGTGAGAGAGAAACATCAATCAGTTGCCTCTTGCATGCACCCCACACGGGGACCAAACCCACAACCTGAGCATGTGCCCTGACTGGGAATCAAACTTGCGACCTTCTGGTGTATTGAATGATACTCCAACTCAGCCACACCGGCCAGGATGAGGGTATTTTTACTATTAGATACTGTTAGTTGTTTTGTCTCTTTTTAAGGAGACTATTTATTTATTTTAATCCTCACCCAAGGATATTTTTCCATTGATTTTTAGAGAGAGTGGAAGAGAGAGAGAAAGATGGAAATATCAATGTGAGAGAAACATCAGTTGGTTGTCTCCTGCACACGCCCTGACCAGGGCCTGGCCCCGGGAGGAGCCTGCAACTGAAGTACATGCCCTTGACTGGAATCAGACCTAGGACCCTTTGGTCTGCAGGCCGATGCTCTATCCACTGAGCCAAACCAGCTAGGGCGTTTCTCTCCTTAAAAAAAACCACAAACTATTGGAGTGACAGTGGTTAATAAGTACATAGGTTTCAAGTGTACATTTCTATGATCTTTATATTGCACTGTGTGCCCACCACCCAGTCAAATCATTTTACATCACCATGTTTGATCCCTTTTCCCTTTACTACCCTTCCATCTCCCTTCCCTCTGGTAACCACCATACTATTGTCTGTGTCTATGAGTTTCTGTTTGTTTTCCTTGTTTATTTATTTGTTGCTTTCAGTTTTAGATCCCAAATATTAGTGAAATCATATGAGTCTTAATTTTTTTTTACTTATTTGGCTTAGCATGATTCTCAAGCTCCATCCATGTTGTTGCAAATGGCAGTATTTCATTTTATAGCTGAGTAGTGTTAACATAAAAACATTCAAACCTGTAAAGAATTTTTGTGAGTTTATTTGAGCCAAACTATCAACATATGCCAGGAAGCAGAACCTCAACAAATTGAGATAATGCTCCAGAGAATGGCAGGTTACATCTACACTGAGTGGCCAGATTATTATGATGAGTGGCCAGATTATTATGATCTCTGAACGCATAATAATCTGGCCACTCAGTGTATGTGTGTGTGTGTGTGTGTGTGTGTGTATCAAACACACACACACACACACACACATATATGAGGGGCCTGGTGCATGAATTCGTGCATGGGTAGAGTCCAGCCAGCCTGGCCAGGGGGAGGGGACATGGGCAGTTGGCCCGCCTGCCTGCTGGTAGATCTCCTGGTCAAGGGGACAATTTGCATATTAGCCTTTTATTATATAGGATATACACTGAGTGGCCATATTATTATGTGTTCAGAGATCATAATAATCTGGCCACTCAGTGTATATTTACACATTGCAATCAAAGGAAAGGACATAAAAATGCGGAGACAAAGAAACAGGTCACAAATGAAAGAAATGGAGGAAAGCAAATGACTGGATATAGAGTTCAAAACCACAGTTATAAGTTTTCAAGAATTTCCTAGAAAAGGCCAATAAATTTAGCGAGACCCTCAAGGATATGAAAAAGGACCAACTAGAAATTAAACATACACTGACTGAAATAAAAAATATTATACAGAGACCCAACAGCAGTCTAGAGGAATGCAATAATCAAGTCAAAGATTTAAAATACGAAGAAGCAAAGAATACTCAACCGGAAAAGAAAAAAGAATCCAAAAATTTGAAGCCTCTGAGTGTAAGAAGCCTCTGAGACAACTTCAAGTGTACCAACATCAGACTTATGGGGGTTCCAGAAGAAGAGAGAGAGCAAGATACTAAAAACCTATTTGAAGAAATAATGACTGAAAACTTCCCCCACCTGGTGAAAGAAATAGACTTACAAGTCCAAAAAGTGCACAGAACCCCAAACAAAAGGAATCCAAAGAGGACCACACCAAGACACATCATAATTAAAATGTCAAGAGCAAAAGACAAAGAGAGTATATTAAAAGCAGCAAGAGCAAAACGGTTAATTACCTACACGGGTGCACCCATATGACTGTCAGCTGATTTCTCAACAGAAACTATGCAGGCCAGACGGGAGTGGCAAGAAATATTCAAAGTGATGAATAGCAAGAACCTACAACCAAGATTACTCTACCCAGCAAAGTTATCATTCAGAATTGAAGGTCAGATAAAGAGCTTCACAGATAAGAAAAAGCTAAAGGAGTTCATTAACACCAAACCAGTATTATATGAAATGCTGAAAGGTATTCTTTAAGAAGAGGAAGCAGAAGAAAAAAGTAAAGATAAAAATTATGAACAACAAATACATATCTATCAAAAAGTGAATCAAGTGAATTAAAAATCTGAGGAACAGAATAAACTGGTAGAATATAATAGAATCAGGGGCATAGAAAGGGAGTGGACTGATAATTCTCAGGGAGAAAGGGGTGTGGGGAGTGCAGGAAGAGACTGGACAAAAATCGTATACCTATGGATGAGGATAGTGGGGGAGAGGTAAGGGCAGAGGGTGGGATGGGAACTGGGTGGAGGGGAGCTATGGGGGGGAGAAGGGGGAAGGAGAAACAATTGTAATAATCTGAACAATAAAGATTTATTAAATTTTAAAAAATAATAAATCTCTGGTAAAGATACCCAGGGTTGATAAATCTGAATTTTACATGTCATATTGTAAGCATCAAGTAACACCACAAACATTTTTTAAAAAGAAAGTTTATTGGTCTTTAAATGGCTCAAATTGCAAATAAAACAACTGGGTAGTGGCATAAAAAAAAAAGAGAACAATAATACACACTCTTAAGTTTTATCTTTTCATTTAAAGAGCAGTAGTCCTGCACATGAATCTGTCCACCAGTAGTTCACCAGTAGCTCGCTGCTATCCTCCGTAGCTCTCTGCCTGCTGTCCTGCCCTCCTGTAGCTCCCTCTGTCTCCCTGTCCCCACTCATAGCTTGATGCCCTGCCCCCTCCTGTAGCTCTCTGCTGCCTGCTTGTAGCTCCCTGACCCACCGTCCTACTGATCTGTGATCTGGTCATTACAAGGCCGGTTGTTATGCTTCACGGAGTAACGACCATTTGCATATTACATCTTTATTATATAGGATGTAATTCCTTTATCATTTTTGATGCCTGCCGCCTTTCCTTTTGTATGGGTATGGTGGTTTCTTTTTAAAAACTTTTTATTTAGACTCCCTGAGAATGCTACAGCATAACCAGAGGCTGAGGGCCCTTCCTCCCAGCCAGGGACCAGATTTACAGCTAAAATACTGTGCAATCAACGTGTAAAACCAGGTGAAGTACAGCTGATTGGACATATCCTATCTAAGGAGCACCAAAGAAAGCACATAGAGACTGGTGAAAGGGGGAGGGGTTTGAGGAGAGGGGAGGCCCCCTGGAGCAGGTGCAGCAGGACTCAGCCTTAGAGATATCAGATGCAAACTGCCCTTCCTTTGGGAGTATGGAGTCTCAGTTCCATGTAGGGATCCTAAACCCAGAGCAGCAGATATGGGGAAATCCCACATAGCATTAGGTAGAGGGAACAAGGGGAATTCTGTCTGACTGGGAGACTGGGACCATACCTTTCCAGGGCAGAAGGGCTCCTTTTTGTTAGCAGTGCCAGCTTGAGAAATTTGCAGGGACTCTGACTGCTGAAAAGGCTGCTCTGTGGTGTTTGGGTCCAGCAGAGTTGTCTGCAGGCTACATCCAGCAGTGACTTTGAGGGACCCTCTTCTTTCTTGAAAGGCATTAGGTAGAACCCCAGTCAGTGACCAACCTGTTTGGCGTGGGGAAGGGCAAAAGGACCCACCTCAAATGCTGGGTGAGGCTGCTCCCTTCTGCTGAATTGGCTGCAAAAGGTAGCAGCACAGTTGGGGGATTTTTGACCCACACTGAGGAGAGTTGAGAGCACCAATTGAGCTGAGAATTTTGGCTCTCACTTAGTGAACACCAGCTGTGTGGAGAGATCATAGTCCTGGGACAGCCTAACTTTCTAAACACTCTGGCTTGGACTGATGGTGTGAGGGCATTGGTTCCATGCAGTGCTTGGATTGTTGGGCTGTATCCCCCAGGAGGCTCCTATTGGGGATACAGCTGGAAGAATGCTGGGTTCTTTGACTGCATGGTGGGGAGGCTGATGTGAGTTCCCTGTGAGTTCCTACAGGCAGCCCCGGAAGGAGAAGTAGAGCCTGTCTCCCCTCCTGCAGGCCATAAACACCACTCTTAACAAAAGACTGGTTGTTTCAGCTCTGTGAAGTCCTGGATACCCATGCTAGGTGCAGCTCTGTGGGGAATGAGAGAGAAGCTCAGAGCAGGACATTGCAAATGTGAGACCCTCAGAGGCTATTTTCTTGGAACTGAAAAAAGTGCTTGGCCCCCTCCTCAGGGAGGGGCCTGCAACATCCTCAACCAGAGACTATTTTTCCCCCTCCTTTTGGGAAATGCGTAGGAAAGAGACTCTTTTTAAACACACACACACACACACACACACACATATTTTTTAATTGATTTTAGAGAGGAAGGGAGAAGGAGAGAGCGATAGAAACATCAATGATGAAAAAGAATCAAATGATTGGGGATGGCGACTAGCAAGAAGGTAGGGAGGGAGAGAGTGTGAGAAAGCGATAGAGGAGTGTGTGGACGTGTGTGGTGTGTGTGTGAGAGAGATAGGGACAGTCGGATCCTGCGGGTCTTCCAGGGGGTTGCCAAACCAGGCAGTCTTGGAAGGTGAAACCCCGCTGACACCACAAACAAGCAGGGAGGACACATCATAATTACAATGGCAAATGTTAACAACAAAGAAAGAATCTTAAAGGCTGCAAGAGAGAGACAGAGAGTTACTTACAAAGGCCCCCGATCAGATTATCCAATTATTTCTCAACAGAAACACATCAAGCTAGAAGGGAATGGAAGGAAGTATACAAAGTGACGCAAAGCAAAGGACTGAATCCAATAAGGCTTTATCCAGGAAGACTATCAATCAAAATTGAAGGGGAAATCAGGAGCTTCACAGACGAAAAAGGCTAAGGGAATTTATCACTACCAAGCCAGCAAAGCAAGAAATGCTAAAGGGAATGCTGTAAAAAGAAGAAATAGAAAGGGAGGAAGGAACACAGGCATAAAGTACAGAAATGGCTACAAACAAGTACCTATCTACACTAATAAAAGAGAAATATGCAAATTGACCATACCTCCGCGATGCCCACCAGTCAATCGGGAGTGAGTATGCAAATTAACCCAACAAATATGGTGGGTTAATTTGCATATGCAGATGCAGAGCGAAGATTGAAGCTTCCAGCCTGAGCAAAGACTGAAGACTGAAGAGGCTTGGCTTCTCCACTGCAGCTGGAGCAAAGGCCTGGGTCCCGGGTGCCAGAGGAAAACTGGTGCTGGCAGCCAGGGGAAGGAAGGCCTATTGCACGAATCTTTGTGCAACGGACCTCTAGTCAATAATAACATTAAACATAAATGGATTAGGTGCTCCAATCAAAAGACATCGAGTGACTGAATGGATAAGAAAACATGACCCATTTATATGCTGTCTACAGGAGAACCATCTCAAAACAAGGGACTCACACAGACTGAAAGTGAAGGGATGGAAAAATATCTACCAGGCAAATGGAAATGAAAAAAAAACAAACCACAAACTGGAGTAGCAATACTCATATCTGACAAAATAGACTTCAAAGTGAAGACCATAACAAAGAGACAAGAAAGGCCATTTCATAATTCTAAAAGGATTGATACAACAAGAGGATATAACTCTGGTAAACATTTATGCACCCAATGCAGGAGCACCTAAATACATAAAAAAAACTTCTGGATGCTATCAGGGGAGAGAATGACAGCAACACAATCATAGTAGGAGACTTTAATACCCCATAAACATCACTGGATAAATCCTCTAGACAAAAAAAAATAGCAAGAAACTTCCATCCTAAACGACTCACTAGATCTGATGGACTTAAAATACATCTTTAGAACATTCCATCCCAAAACTATGGAATATACATCCTTCTCAAGAGCAAATGGGACATTTTCAAAGATAGTCCATGTATAGGAACACAGGCAAAGTCTCTCCAAATTCAAGAAGACTGAAATCATATCAAGCATCTCCTCAGATCACAATGGCATAAAATTAGAAATCAACTACAGTAAAAACAATCACAAAAATTCAAACACTTGGAGGCTGAATAACATGCTATTAAACAATGACTGGGTTACCAAAGAGATCAAAGAAGAAATAAAAACATCCTGGAAACAAACGACAATGAAAACACAACAATCCAAAATCTCTGGGACATAGTGAAAGCAATCCTGAGAGGGAAGTTCATAACATTACAGGCCTACTTCAAAAAAAACAAACAAAAAAAAAAAACTGGTAATAAAACATCTAATAAAACTGCAAATTGAAGAATTAGAAAGAGAGCAACAAGAAAAGCCCAGAGTGAGCAGAAAGAAGGAAATAACAATGACCAGAGTGGAAATAAATGACATAGAGACCAAAAATAAAAAAAAAAACAAAAGATCAATTAAACCAAGAGCTGGTTCTTTGAAAGGATAAACAAGACTGATGAACCTCTAGCCAGGCTCACCAAGAAGCAAAGAGAGAAGACCCAAATAAACAAAATCAGAAATGAAAGAGGTGAAATAACAACAGACCCCACAGAAATACGAAGAATTGTTTTTTAAAAAAATAACTATGAGCAACTCTACTCCAACAAACTGGTCAACCTAGAAGAAATGGACATAATCCTAGAAAAATATGACCTTCCAAAACTCAACCAGGAGGAATAAAAAATCTGAATAGGCCTATAACTATGGAGGAAATTGAAGCAGTAATAAAAAAAACAAAAAACAAAAAAACTTCAAACAAACAAAAGCCCTGGACCAGACGCCTTCACAGGGGAGTTTTATCAAACATTTAAAGAAGAAATAAAACCTATCTTCCTCAAACTATTCCAAAAAATTCAAGAGGAAGGAGCAAGTCCCAGCTCCTTCTATGAAGCCAGCATTACCCTAATCCAAAACCAGATAAAGACAACACAATGAAAGAGAATTACAGGCCAGCATCCCTCATGAACATAAATGCCAAAATCCTCAACAAAATTCTAGCAAATCGAATCCAGCGTTACATTAGAAACATCATACACCATGACCAAGTGGGATTTATTCCGGGGAAGCAAGGATGGTACAACATTTGCACATCAATAAATGTGATACACCACATAAAAAAACAGAGATAAAAACCATATAATCATATCCATTGATGCAGAAAAAGCACTTAACAAAATCCAACACCCTTTCTTCATAAAAAATCTCAGCAAGGTGGGAATAGAAGGATCAAAACTCAACATAATAAAAGCCATATATGACAAACCCACAGCAACATCATACTCAATGGGCAAAAACTAAAACTATTTCCCCTAAGAATAGGAACAAGACATAGATGCCCACTCTCACCACTCCTGTTTGACATAGTACTGGAAGTACTAGCCATTGCAATCAGACAAGAAGAAGAAATAAAAGGCATCCAATTTGGAAAAGAAGAAGTAAAACTTTTTATTCACAGACATGATATTATACATAGAAAACCCCAAAGACTCCATCAAAAAACTACGAGACGTAATAAATGAATTTGGCAATGTAGCAGGATACAAAATTAACACCCAGAAGTCTATGGCTTTTCTGTACACCAATAATGAACTCAGAGAAAGAGAAATTTAAAAAGCAATCCCACTTACCATTGCAACAAAAAATTAAGATACCTAGGAATAAACTTAACCAAGGAGACAAAGGACCTGTATTCACAAAATTTCAGGATGCTGAAAAAAGAGATAGAGGAAGACATGAACAAATGGAAGAATATACCATGTTCATGGATTGGTAGAATCAACATCATTAAAATGTCCATACTACCCAAAGCAATCTATAAATTCAATGCTATCCCCAATAAAATACCAACGACATACTTCAAAGACCTAGAACAAATTCTCCAAAAATTCATCTGGAATTAAAAAAAAGACCCTGAATAGCTACAGCAATCTTGAGAAAGAAGAACAATGTTGGAGGGATCACAATACCAGATATCAAGCTATACTACAAAGCCACTGTTCTCAAAACTGTCTGGTAATGGCACAAGAACAGACATATAGACCAGTGGATCAGAACAGAGAACCCAGAAATCAACACAAGCCAGTAAGCTCAATTAATATTTGACGAAGAAGGCAAGAACATACAATGGAGACAAGACAGTCTCTTCAATAAATGGTGTTAGGAAAACTGGATAGATACTTGCAAAAAAAAAAAATGAAACTAGACCACCAACTTACACCATACATAAAAATACACTGAGTGGCCAGATTATTATGATCTCTGAACGCATAATAATTTGGCCACTCAGTGTACTTCTCTTGAGCACCTCATTTATTTGCTATCAAAGATACTATAAATCGTGCACCTGATCAGTTTTTCCCCTTTGCACTGGCTGATAGAAAGCTCAGGACAAATAGGTGGTTGATCTCCAGTAAAAGTCTAGAATACTTTTGGTACCCATTTGAGATACAAATACACTGAGTGACCAGATTATTATGCCTTCAGAGATCATAATAATCTGGCCACTCAGTGTAAACTCAAAATAGATAAAGGACTTAAACGTAAGATGGGAAACCATAAAAATCTTAGAAGCAGCCATAGGCAGCAAAATAGCAGACATTTTTCATAGCAATATCTTCACCGATACAACTCCTAGGGCAATGGAAATAAAGAGAAAATAAACAAATGGGACTACATCAAAATAAAAAGCTTGTGCACAGCAAAAGAAGCCATCAACAAAACAACAAGAAAGCCCACCGCATGGGAGAACATATTTGCCAATGTTGTCTCTGATAAGGGTTTAATCTCCAACATTTACAGGGAACTCATACAACTTAACAAAAGGAAGATAAACAATCCAATAAAAAATGGGCAAATGACTTAAATAGACAGTTTTCAAAAGAGGGCATACAGAGAGCTCAGAGACATAAGAAAACATGCTCAAAGTCACTAATCATTCGAGAGATGCGAATCAAAACAACAATGAGGTAGGTACCATCTCATACCTGTCAGAATGGCTATCATCAACAAATCAACAAACAACAAGTGCTGGAGAGGATGCGGAGAAAAAGGAACCCTCGTGCACTGCTGGTAGGAATGCAGAATGGTGCAGCCACTGTGGAGAACAGTATAGCGTTTCCTCAAAAAACTAAAAATGGAACTCCCATTTGACCCAGTGATCCCACTTTTAGGAATATATCCCAAGAAGCTAGAAACATCTATCAGAAAGAATATATGCAGCCCTGTGTCCATAGAAGCACAATTTACAATAGCTAAGATTTGGAAACAGCCTAAGTGCCCATCAGCAGATGAGTGGATTAAAAAACTGTTGTACATCTACACAATGGCATACTATGCCGCTATAAAAAAGAAGGAACTTTTACCATTTGCAACAGCATGGATGGAACTGGATAGCATTATGCTAAGCAAAATAAGCCAGTCAGAGAAAGATAAATATCACATGATCTCACTCATATGTGGAATATAATGATCAACATAATTCGATGAACAAGAATAGATCCAGAGACAAATGGTAGGGGATGGGGGGTTAGAGAGCAACCAATGGACTTGTATGCATGCATATTAGCATAGACACAGACACCGAGGTGGTGGGGGTCTGCCCAGGGTGGGAATGGCTGGGGGCGGGGGTGTCAAGTGGGAGAAAAGGAGACATATGTAAAACTTTTTAAAAATTTAAAAAAATGGAACTGCCATTTGACCCAGTAATCCCACTTCTAGGAATATATCCAAAGAAAACAGAAACACCAATCAGAAAGGATATATGCACCCCTATATTCATAGCAGCACAATTTACAATAGCTAAGATTTGGAAATAGCCTAAATGCCCATTAGCAGGTGAGAGGATTAGAAAATTGTGCTACATCTACATGATGGAATACTACACTGCTGTAAAAAAGAAGGAATTCTTACCATTTGCAACAGCATGGATGGAACTGGAGAGCATTATGCTGAGTGAAATAAGCCAGTCAGTGAAAGAAAAATACCATATGATCTCACTCATTTATGGATAATAAAGAACATTACAAACTGTTGAATAAAAATAGACAGAGGCAAAGAAGCATAGAACAGACTGTCAACTACAGCAGGCAGGAGGGGAGGGTTGAGGGGGTAAGAGATCACTAAAGGACTTGTATGCATGCATATAAGCATAACCAATAGACACAAGAAACTGGAAGGAGGGCAGGTGCTAGGGGGTAGGGGAGGCCCAAAGGAGGGCAATGTGGGGGGAGAGGCAGAAAAAAGGAAACATATGTACTACTATTTGTAATACCTTAAGCAATAAATAAATAAATAAATAAATAAATAAATAAATAAGACCTCGAATAGCTGCAGCAATCTTGAGAAAGAACAACAAAGTTGGAGAGATCATAATACCAGATACCAAGCTATATTACAAAGCCTCTGTTCTCAAAGCTGCCTAGTACTGGCATAAGAACAGACATATTGACCAATCGAACAGAACAGAGAACCCAGAAATTGACCCAAGCCACTATGCTCAATTAATATTTGACAAAGGAGGTAAGATCATACAATGGAGTCAAGACAGTCTCTTCAATAAATGGTGTTGGGAAAATTGGACAGATACATGCAAACAAAAACAAAACTAGATCAACTTACACCATACACAAAAATAAACTCAAAATGGATAAAGGACTTAAATGTAAGACAAGTAACCATAAAAATCTAAGAGGAATCCACAGGCAGCAAAATATCAGACATATGTCATAGCAATATCTTTACGATATAGCTCCTAGGGCAATGGAAAGTAAGGAAAAATAAACAAATGAGACTACATCAAACTAAAAAGCTTGTGCACAGCAAAAGAAACCATCAATAAAATGAAAATGGAGCTCACTATATGGGAGAACATATTTGCCAATGTTATCTCAGATAAGGGCCTAATCTCCAAAATTTACAGGGAACTCATACAACTTAACAAAAGGAAGATAAACAATCCAATAAAAAATGGGCAAAGGACTTAAATAGACACTTCTCAAAAGTGGACATACAGAAGACCAAGAGACATATGAAAACATGCTCAAAGTCACTAATCATCTGAGAGATGCAAATCAAAACAACAATGAGGTACCATCTCATACCTGTCAGAATGGCTATCATCAACAAATCAACAAACGACAAGTGCTGGAGAGGATTCGGAGAAAAAGGAACCCTCAAGCACTGCTGGTGGGAATGCAGACTGGTGCAGCCACTGTGGAAAACAGTATGGCATTACCTCATAAAATTAAAAATGTAACTTCCATTTGACCCAGTAATCCCACTTCTAGGAATATGTCCCAAGAAATCAGAAACACCAATCAGAAAGGACATATGCACCCCTATGTTCACAGCAGCACAATTTACAATAGCTAAGATTTGGAAACAGCCTAAGTGCCCATCAGCAGATGAGTGAATTAAAATACTATGGTACATCTACCCAATGGAATACTATGCTGCACTAAAAAAGAAGGAATTCCTACCATTTGCAACAACACGGATGGAGCTGGAGAGCATTATGCTAAGCGAAATAAGCCAGCGGAGAAAGATAAATACCACATGATCTCACTCATTTGTGGAATATAATGAACAACATAAACTGATGAAGAAAAATAGATCCAGAGACAGAGAAGCATCCAACAGACTGTCAAACCTCAGCAGGAAAGCGGAGAGGGGGTGGTGGTTAGAGATCAACCAACGGACTTGTATGCATGCTTGTAAGCATAACCAATAGACACAGACACTAGTGGGGTGAAGGCGTGTGCTGGGGATTGGAGGTGGCCGGGGAGAGGTCAATGGGAGGGAAAAAGGAGACATATGTAATACTATATGTAATACTTTAAACAATAAAGAATTTTTTAAAATGAAGCTCTACTCTCCTAAAAGTAATGAAAGCTAGATTACGACAATTTTTTTTAAAAAAAAAATCAGTTCCTGGATTTTCTTTATACAAGTTTTTTTTTTTAATATTTTATTGATTTTTTACAGAGAGGAAGGGAGAGGGATAGAGAGTTAGAAACATCGATCAGCTGCCTCCTGCACGCCCCCTACTGGGGATGTGCCCGCAACCAAGGTACATGCCCTTGACCGGAATCGAACCTGGGACCCTTGAGTCCGCAGGCCGACGCTCTATCCACTGACCCAAACCGGTTTCGGCTAGATTACGACAATTTTGATTGGTCTCCAGTCACAGCATCACTTGGTCACAGTATAACGCACCTCACAGTCACAGCCAATCCTGGTTGGAGGGTCCACCCCACCCCACTCACGGTCCCAGGAGCCTAATCAGGGCAGATCAAGGCTTCCCTACCACGCGGACATCCCGGGCATGGCACGCACAGGCACGCACAACACACACGCTCTCTCTTACACACACAGACATGCACCCTCAAAGTTACATCCCAAGCTGACGCAGCCACATAATCATGCACCCTCCCCATCCCCCGCCGCCCCATCACCTTCCTCAGCAGGTGGTTCACAGAGGCCGAAGCCAGCTGCCTCCACCCGCACCCGCAAACCTCCAGGCCTCCTGCGTCCTTCCGCAACCCCGACCGCGCATTCCCTCCACTCACCACACAGACCATGGTGACCGCAGGGCTGGCGTGAAGTGAACCAGAGGTCCAAGTCCATTAGCTCCCCCCAGGGGCCTGTGAGAAACGTAGCCCAAACCGGAAAAGCGCGGACCCGAGACCCAAGCCGACCTGCGCTGCCGCAGCTGGGATCTCGGGTTCCAGACCGGACGCCCCGGGGGCTCCTGGGAGCCCCGACGCACGCGGGAGTGCGCAGGCGCAGACCACCAACCCTGGGCCGGGGTGAGGCGTTTGGGTCCTAGGCGTGTGAGTCCTGGGGGCTCTGGAGAAGGAGAGACCGGGGAGCTCGGGGCCAGGAGGTCACACTGGGAAAGCGGGGCCCAGCGGAGAGGCCAAGGAGGAAACCGGGGTCAAAGCCGTTCCTGGTCATTCAGAAAAGGGAGCTGGAACTGGGCCCGTGGTAACTAGACACTCCGATCTGTGAGGAGGGCGGAGGGGTTGGGGGGCGCCTCGGGCGTGGTCCGTGGGCGTGACCGTGAGGGTGACAGTCGCGTGTGACCTGGAACGACCTCCGAGAGGGGGGATTGTGTCTGTTTGACTCTGAGGAAGCGCGTGGCAGCGAAGAAGCCGCACGGGAGGGGTGGGGGGGTGGCGTGTGTGTGTGTGTGTGTGTGTGTGTGTGTGTGTGTGTGTGTCCTCCTGCCCAGACCGCTGCATTTTGGGTGTGTGCTAGTTTGCGAGAAGTTAGGGAAGATTGTGTGAAAAGTGGACGGCGTAATGTTTCTACCTGGGATTTCTCCTGCCTTTGTCTACTTAGAGATCTGGTGTGAGTCGTGTTTGAGGCTGTAGGTGATGATGGAGAAGTGAAAAGTGATTTGCAATGTGATTTTGAGACTTTGCCTGGAATTATGTAATGAATGTGCTGTCCGGGGTTGTGATAGATGGGGGGCTATGGGATGCTGGTTTGCTGAGGTAAGTTTGATCGACTGTAAACTATGCATGTGTTTGTAAACCACTGTTATTTTTTGTGATGGAGAAACTCTGCATGACCGCTGTCTAGTTGGGTATGTAAGATGCGATTATCTGAGTAGCATTCATTAAGTCTGCCTCCAAAATTGTAACTCAATAGCTATTTAGCAAATAAAATAGAGATAAATATTGGAAAGGAAGAGGTAACCGTTTTTATAATTTCTAGATGGTAAGATTCATTGCAGGGAAACACCGTATGAACTAAAAGTAATGTGTTAAAATGAATAGTGTTCCATAATTAGTGCTTTCAACACGGATATCTGTGAGATTTCCTGCTTCTGCGTGAAAGTGATGACAAGGTTAATAGCTTCTTTGGGCATTCTAAGATAATAAAGAGTATTTGGTACACTTTTAATCACAAGGCCTATCTTATTTTAGTAATTAAAATAGTTATTTTGTGAATTAAGATATTCACTGTATCAGTCTATACTTCTGACTTTACTTAGCAAAATACTATGCTTTCTGACTAGAAGCCTATAAAGTAGAGAGGTACATTTCTTTTCTATTTCCATACCTATACTACTAAAAAGTGTTGCTTACTATTGACATTTAAATTAGCTATTAGGAAATTAATAAATAGTTATTATTAATAACTGTGCTTATTACATAGTGTAAAAGAGATGAATCAATAAAGAGATGAAGTAGAGAAATATAAAGTCCAGATATTCTCAAGCAGATAGGGATATGGAATATATGATAGAGATGGCATTTCACATAACTTGAGAAAATATGGATTATATGTTTTGTAGTATTGCTAAACAACAAAACACTGGATAAAATCTTCACAAAGCAAAAACACTTTAATAGTTATATGAATAGCTAAGAAAATGTATTTGCAACTTTAAGTAGGTAAAGGGTTAATTTACTAAATTTAAAAAGATAATATCAACAAATTAGGAAGTAAAAACCCATGGGAAAAAAGAGACATATTATAAGAAGATGCCATCACATAAAATAAATAAAAGCTCCTTTAAACTTTTTTTAAATTTTTATTTATTGATTTTAGAGAGAAGGGAATGGGGAGGGAAAAAGAGAGAGAAACATTGATTTGTTGTTCTACTTATTTTGGTTGATTCTTTTATGAGCCCTGACTGGGAATCAAGCCCTCAACCTTGGTGTATCAGGACAACGCTCTAACCAACTGAGCTACCCAGCCAGGGTCTTCTTTAAACTTATTAAAAGGAGCTTATTCTCACTCATAATAAGGAATATGTATAATAGAATTATAATATTGATAGTAGAGATTGAAAAATTATTGTCAGCTAGCTGCATTCATCAAGGTATGAGAAGGTATTCTTATGCACTACTGGTGGTGGTATAAATTGGTAGAAAGTTCATGAAAAAAAACCCTGGAAATATATAATAAACCCATCCTCTATGGAAGATGAAAGTAGATCTGTAGAGGGAATGTTCCCCCTCTCCAAGCCACAACAGATTCCCCAGAATTTATTCTATTCTACCAAAAGATTAGGTTTCTGGTGTTGGTGAGGCAGCAGGATTTATATGGGATACAGAGTGGACAAGTGCTGAAATAGTGAACATTGATGTAGATTTAATTGAGTTATTCTGGGAAATCTAAGTCAAATATGGTTTCATATGGTTTCTTGTATTATCTTCCCATCTCTGCCTTCTCAGGACTCTTCCCTTTCCAAAAGAAGAGCTCAGAAGAGAAGGTTCATTTCTTGCAAATCTCACAGCTATGCCTCAGGTGAGATGATGTTTCCTCTCTTTCTGAAAAACTTGTTTTCAGATTATATGAACATTTATTTCCCTATTCTTAAATTTCCTGGATATGGGGGTTGGCTTCCGTGAAACTAATCTCTAGTAGGGCCTAGATTGGGTAGCCTAGGTACAAAATTGAAGGAGTACTCTCAGAGCTGTGCATCCCTAAATTTTACATCATAGCTACCTTGCCTGCCTCATCCTAGTTACAGCCCTGTTCCGAGTTTCTCTTATTCCAACCAGATAAATTTAAGCCTTCCCCAAGTGCACTTTCTAGTTGAAGCCAATGTTCACATATACATTGAGTATATCATCATCATTTCTGTCTTCTCACAAAAGTTACTGCTGAAACAGAAATGTATTATCTTGATCTAAATGGGGATATATTACTTGAATGAATCTAGTCTAGACACAGATTTGAGATCTAAGTTGTGAGGAGTAAAGGTGTAGACATGGAAAAACCTTGATCATACCCATTGACCTAGGTTTTGCAGTTATGGATAGCATTATGAGTTTGTGGTAAGATGTCCTGTTTTGTGAAGTTTTCAGGATATAGATTTACTTGCAAGCTTATCAGAAAACTGAGCTTTTGCATTTCTCCTCCTTGATCCCCCTATTTTATCCATGTCTGCCAGCAATTTGTACAAACTCTGGCCTCTCAGTGAAAACCTTTCCATTATGTCAATGCTGTTATAGATGCCTATATAATAAAGAGGTAATATGTAAATTGACCATCACTCCAGGACACAAGATGGCCGTCACAAGATGACCAGCAGGGGAGGGCAGTTGTGGGCTATCAGTCCAGCAGGGGAAGGCAGTTGGGAGGGACCAGGCCTGCAAGGGAGGGCAGTTGGGGGCAATCAGGCCTGCAGGGGAGGGCAGTTGGAGGGGACCAGGCCAGCAGGGGAGGGCAGATAGGGGTGACCAGGCCTGCGGGAAGGGCAGTTGGAGGCAACCAGGCTAGAATGCAAGGGCAGTTAGGGGCAATCAGGCCGGCAGGGGAGGGCAGTTAGGTGCAATTGGGCCAGCAGGGGAGCAGTTAGGTGTCGATCAGGCTGGCAGGGGTGTGGTTAGGGTGTGATCAGGCTGGCAGGCAGAAGCAGTTAGGGGCAATCAGGCAGGCAGGCAGGCGAGCGGTTAGAAGCCAGCAGTCCTGGATTGTGAGAGTGATGTCCGAGATTGGGGAGGGTGCAGGCTGAGCTGAGGGACACAAACCCTCCCCCCCCCCCGTGCACGAATTTCATGCACCAAGCCTCTAGTTTATTATAGTTTCTATTCTAATTTTTATATGTAGGTACAAGAGAAGGAAATGACTATGTTAGCCCACTGTTAAAATATTCTACTTTTAAATCAAAGGTGATAAAATGTCCTGTGTTCATATTGTTCTTTCAAAAGATTTATCTTCATCAACCAGTCTTTAAAAAATTGGTTTTCCAAAAATGCTAATTGGTTCTCTTCTCTTCACTGACTCTTTTTCTATATTCACAATCAAATTCACTGTAAAGGTTATACCGATCTGATTCTAGTGATTCTCAAATACCTCTCTATCCAGAGTGTCAGAACTATACTAGTATATCCAACCTCTAACAGCTATTACCACCTGTATGTTCCATAGTCACTTCAAGTACATTTTCAAGACTGACCTCATTACCTTCTTTGGTCCAGCTTATACTTTCTTCTGTTTCCCATTTCCATTTTTTAGTCCTAGCAGCTACCCATTTGCTTATGCAGGTAACTGAAGAGCTATGCCTATCTTTTTCACTCTACAACCAATTTATGACCAATTCTGTTGCAACTCATCATAGCAACCAGTAGTCCCATGCTAGACCACTAATAACACCTTAATCTAAGAGACACCTCTAACAATGGTTACTTTATTGTTTTTCTCACCTAACACATCTCAAGCCATCTCTAGTCTTCAAGAGTATTGCCTCTAAAGTACAAAAGTTATTACATTTGTGTTGACTTAATATTTCTTCATTTTCTTTATACTCCATAAAACAGTAGACCCAAAGTGAAGTTTTAATTATAATGGAATGTTCAGGACAGTATATTGAAAGGAAGGAAAATACTACAGTTTGCATTCATGAGCAGTAGTCATTAACAATGTGGATTGCCATTAATGCCTACTGGTAATTTATAAATACTCATCTGTTGTGAGTGTTCTCAGTACATTTTTTAAGACTACTGCTCTATGGGGAAAATAATGTAATATTATTCCATAAATATAAACACTGCCAATCTCCATGTACCTTTTCCTTCTTAGAGCTCAAATACTCTTTCTTAAAAACTGTCTTTTATATTTCCTGAATTTACTGTTTATTTTCTACCAATGAATTTTAAAAGCTGATGCCCTGTATTTCTACTACAAAACAAATGCATTGTGAATTTAAAAATTTTATGTCCTCAATGAAGCCTTGGAATACATAATGAAATTTTCCTTCACTTTGTAGCACTTTCCCTTGTTCACATTCCTGTTATTGCATATATAATATCTATTGAGTGTGTAATGCAGTGCCTCTCTCTTACCCTGCAACTTCTCATTATTGCGGTCAGAGTTTTTTTAATATTGGTCCACCAGGTAACCAATCACATTCAAAGCAAATAGTATGTTCTCATATATTTTTAGCATGAGCTAATAAGTAAATACAGATGAATCTATTTTCAGAGAAAATGTTATGCAGTATAAAACAAAATAAGAAAACTAGTCTGACCACTATACATGGTCAAAGCTAGTCCTCCAATATCTAGTTTTCACTAGTTGCAATCACTTTAGGATGAACTAGAGTATGCCCTTACAGGGATCAGTGTCATTCAAGGATGTGACTGTGGACTTCACCCAGGAGGAGTGGGAGCAACTGGACACTGATCAGAAGGCCCTCTACAGGGATGTCATGTTGGAAAACTATTACCACCTTATCTCTGTGGGTAAGGAGAACTCCTTGAATCTTTCAGTATCATGCATCTCCTTTCAAGAGTTTCTGAAACTTAATGGAACTTTTAATTTCAGGGAACATAGTTGGTGAATCCCTTTCTGTTAGCAGAAAGTCTGGTATGTTCTCACTTGCCTGGTGCAAGGTGTTAACTTGGGTAAGATGTTAATGTATATCTTGTCTGCTGCCTTGAAGCTATATCTTTCTCTTCTTTTAATTATTTTGAAGCCCAAGGACATTAAGTTAAGTCTCATTTTTAAAAAAGTTATGGAATTTATTGGAGTGACATTGGTTAATACAATTATATAGGTTTTAGGTGTACAATTCTATAGTACATCATCTGTATCTTATATTGTTGTTCACCATCCCAAGTTAAGTTTCCTTCCATCACGATTTAATCTCCCCTTTACCTTCTTCTGCCTCCTCCCATCCCACTTTCCCTCTTGTAATCATCATACTGTTATCTGTGTCTTTGAGTGTTTTCCTTTGCTTAATCCCTTCACCTTTTTCACCCAGCCTCAACCCCCTTTCCCTCTGACAGTTGTCAGTGTGTTCTCCATATCTGTGAGTCTGTTTCTATTTTGTTAGTTTATTTTGTTTGTTAGAGTCCATATACACTGAGTGGACAGATTATTATGATCACCCGATGTTTGTAGGCAAATTAGCTCTAATTTCGCGCTGAAGTTGCTAGAGGGCCAGACCATTATAAATAGGGAAGCAGGTTGTTTACCAAGACAGTAGAAGTGATTTTTTTTTTTTCTGAAGATATGGGTAAACAACACGATTTAACAGCCTTTGAACGTGGGATGATTGTTGGCGCTCGGAGCCATTGAGCAAGTATCAGCAAAACAGCTGAATTCATTAAATGTTCAAGAGCAGCTATTGTTAAAGTGTTTAAAGACGAGACTATCAGCCGAAAATCTGGGTCTGAATGTGCGAATTGTGGCCATCAGCTAAGGGCAGATCGGAGAGTGGCAAGACAGATACAAGACAACATAAGGGCAACAGTGCATCAAATTACTGTAGATTTTAATCAGGGACCCTCTCAAATGATCTCTGAACACACACACACACACACACACACTCTGAGTGGCCAGATTATGATCTCTGAATGCATAAATAATCTGGCCACTCATTGTATAAGTGAAATCATATGGTACTTGTCTTTTTCTGACTGGCTTATTTCACTTAGTATAATACTCTTCAGGTCCATCCATGCTGTTGCAAAAAGGTAAGATTTCCTTCTTTTTTACAGCTGAGTAGTAGTCCATTGTGTAGATGTACCACAGCTTTTTTATCCACTCATCTACTGATGAGCACTTGGGCTGCTTTCACATCTTGACTATCCTATATAATAAAAAGGCTAATATGCAAATAGACCAAATGGTGGAATGACCTGTTACTTTGACACGCACTGACCACCAGGGGGCAGACGCTCAATGCAGGAGCTGCCCCCTTGTGGTCAGTGTGCTCCTACAGGGGGAGCTCCACTCAGCCAGAGCCTCTCCCACCTCTGCAGCAGCACTAAGGATGTCGGATTGACAACATCCCCGAGGGCTTCCAGACTGCAAGAGGGTGCAGGCCAGGCTAAGGGACCCTCCCCAAGTGCACAAATTTCATGCGCTTGGCCTCTGGTTGTAAATAATACTGCTATGAACATAGGGGTGCATATATTCTTTTGAATTAGTGTTTCAGATTTCTTTGGATATATTCCCAGAAATGGAATTGCTGGATCAGAAGGCAGGAATCATGCTAACTGATATCAAACTATGCTACAAAGATATAGTAATCAAAACAGCTTGGTACTGGCATAAAAACAGACATATAGATTAATGGAACAGAATAAAGAGCCTGGAAATAAGTCTCATTTTTTATTATCAGGGTTTCACATGACTAAACCTGATATGATCTGCAAGTTGGAAGAAGGAAAAGAACTATGGACAACAGAGAGAATTTTTTCAAGTCAGAGTTATTTAGGTGAGTCTGTACAGATAAAGACCAATGAACTCAGGTATTGACACCTTTGAATGTTTTTAGGGATATGTATGTTTTTTAATTGTGGTAAAATACGTAAAGTTTTCCATCTTAACTATTTTTAAGCATAGAGTTCAGTGGCATTAGTGCAATTATTACTATCATCTATCTCCAGAAATATTTTCATCTTGCAGAACGGAAACTCTGTACTCATTAAACAATAACTCCTATTTCTCCCTCCCTTTTGGCCTTGACAACCACCATTTTACTTTCTATCTCTGTGGATCTGACTACTTGTAGGTATTTCATGTAAGAGGAATCATATGATATTTGTCCTTTTTTGTGGCTGACTTATTTAACACTAGAGGCTTGGTGCATGAAATTTGTGCATGGGGGTGGGGGAGGTGTCCCTCAGCCTGGCCTGCACCCTCTCTAATCCGGGACCCCTCGGGGGATGTCCGACTGCCGGTTTAGGTCCAATTAAGATTGGACCTAAACCGGCAGTAAGACATCCCTCTCGCAATCCAGGACCACTGGCTCCTAACCACTCACCTGCCTGCCTGCCTAATGCCCTCAACTGCCCTCCCCTGCCAGCCTGGTTGCACCCAATGGCCCTCCCCTGCTGGCCTGGTTGCCCACAACTGACCTTCCCTGCTGGCCTGGTCATCCCTAAACCCCTGCCAGCCTGATCTTGCCCCTAACTGCTCTCCCCTGCCAGCCTCATGGCCCCTAACTACTTCTGCCTTGGCCCACACCACCATGGCTTTATCTGGAAGGAAGTCAGATGTCCAGAGATGGCTGGTCAACCTGGTCTAATTAGCATATTACCCTTTTTATTAGTATAGATAATTATTAGTATAGATAATGTCCTCAAGGTTCACCCATGTTGTAGTATGTATGTCCTTCCTTTGGAAGGCTAAATAATATTCCTTTGTATGTACATACCACAATTTGTTTATCCATTCATCTGTCAGTGCTCACTTGGATGGCTTCCACCTTTTGGCTTCTGTGAATAATACTGCTACAAACATGGGTGTACACATATCTATTTGAGTCACTGTTTTCAGTTCTCTTGGATATATAACCAGAAGTAGAATTGCTGGATTATACAGTAATTCTGTTTAATTTTTTGAGGAACTGCTATGCTGTTTTCCATAGTGGCTGCACAACTAAACATTCCCACCAGCAATGTATAAGGGTTCCAGTTTCTCCACATCTTCACCAACATCTATTATTTTCTGGTGTTTTTGATAGTAGCCATCTTACTAAAGGCTTGATCTTTGAAGAGCCTATACATGATTAACTTCCATAGCTCTATAGTCTAAATTTAGCTTGAATATCACCCCCCATGTAAGTGCTTTCTTTGTGGCCTTAGTGCATAGAGATATTAGTTGCCATTACCTTACCAAGAATTCATGTTTTGTAGATATAAAGTACATAGAGATCTACATAGAGATCTTAAGTGTAAAGCTCTTTGAGTTCTGACAGAAATAAAAGCTATGTAGCCCTAACCGGTTTGGCTCAGTGGATAGAGCATCAGCCTGCGGACTCAAGGGTTCCAGGTTCGATTCCGGTCAAGAGCATGTACCTTGGTTGCGGACACATCCCCAATGGGGAGTGTGCAGGATGCTGATCGATGTTTCTCTCTCATCGATGTTTCTAACTCTCTATCCCTCTCCCTTCCTCTCTGTACAAAGTCAATAATATATATATATTTTTTTAAAAGAAATAAAAGCTATGTATCTCATGCCCCAGTCAAAATAAAGGACACTTCCATTAACCTATTAAGTTCCATCAAGCCTCTTCCAAGTTAGTCCCTTCCACTAGGACAATCACAGTTGTGATTTCTACCAACATAAGTTAGTTTTGTCTATTTTAGACCTTTTTCATGTATACTTTCTTTTACTCTGCTTAATGTGAGAGATTTATACATGTTTTTGCATATATAAGTAGTTTATTTTAATAGTAAAATAGCATTCAATTATATGAATTCACCAGTTTATTTATGCCTTTCCTAATAATAGACATTTGAAATGTTCCAGTTTGGGGCTATTGTGAATAAACTACTATGAACATATTCTAATGCACTTTTATGGACATGTATGTGCTTCTCAGTAGAAACCTTGCAGTTGATATTGCTCATTCAAAAGGCAGTATAAATTTCACTTTTTTAAGAAACAGTCAGTTTTTAAAAGTTACTATACCATTTTAAACTTTTACCAGCAATATATGAGAATTTTGATTGTTATTAGTATTTTCATTTTGGTCATTCTGAAAGGTATGGAAGTATATTTTTACAGTTTTTATATTGAAACCTTTTCAAGTACTTTTTGTATTTTCTTTAGAGGTACCTATTTAAATGTTTTACCCACTTCTTATTGGTTAATATATTTTTCCCTTGAGTAAGAGGAATTTTTTATGTAGTCTGGATAGAAGTCTTTTGTTTGTTATAGGTGCTGCAAAAATTCCCCTAGTCTGAGGCTTGCCTATTCATTTTAATGGTGTCTTTCAATGAGCATAAGTTTTTAACTTTGAAGAAGTCCAGTTTATTATTCTTTCATTTATAATTATTTCTTTGACCTATCAAACAGATATTTGCCTTCTCCAGGGTTGTGAAGATAGTTCTCTGTATTTTCTTCTAGAAATGTTAGTTCTGTGGCCCACCTCATGTTATAATGTAAAGAAAAGGTAGATAGTCTGTTTTCTTTCATATGGATATCAATTTGTCTCATTACTTGTTGAATGAAATTACTCTGTTGAACTTACCATAAACTAGTGGCCTGGTGCATGAAATTCGTGCACATTAAAAGGGGATTAATTAGAGGAAGTATTTTAATACTAGGGGCCTAATGCACAAATTCATGCACCTTGAAAGGAACTATGGGCCACGAGGCTGTGGTAGGCACAGAGGCAGGTCTTGACCCATCCACCACACCCCTGCCCAGCCCCTCCTGCTACAGCTCTGGTTCCCTGTCTGCCAGCAACCCCGCTTCCACTGCTTCCTCTCCCATATGCTGACAGCACTGGCCCCATTCGCACCTGCTGACAGAGTGGAGCGATTGGGGCTGGCACCAGCAGTGGATACAAGCGGGGCTGGTGCAGTCAGCGGGTGCAAGCAATGGCTGCTACCCTGTTTGCCCCTTGGGAGCAGGGGGAGGTGGAGAAGCCCTCAGAGGCGATCGGGGCCGGCAGCTGCTGCTCGCACCCGCTGATGGCGCTGAGTGATCGGGACCAGCTGCAGGTGCGAGTGGGGCTGGCGCCAGCCGCAGGTGCGAGCGCCAGGTGGGATCACGGCATGTGGGAGCAAAGAAATTTCAATAATCACCAGAGGCTCGCCCCATGACAGTGACCAGTGCCCCACCTTGGTCTGGCACCCCTACTCACCTGCTTCACCATCCTGCTGCAGCCAGTGCCCACCATGTGCCTTCCACACATGCCCCTTGGTGGTCAGCACACATCATAGCGACCAGTTGTTCGGTTGTTCTGGTTGTTTAACTGTTCGGTCTATTTGCATATTAGCCTTTTATTATATAGGATTGCTGTTTGCCCTTTCTCTATAATAGAAGTGTCAGAGATAAAAGAAAATTAGTAAAATGTATATGAAAATCTTCCTCCTGTCAGTCTGGGGCGCACCACGGGACCTAGAGTCAAGTCCCTGCCAACCCACATGTGCCTCAAAATCGCACAAGACCCAGACCCGGCTGGTCCCACCCTTGTCAAGCCCCGCCAGGAAGGGGATGCAGCCTCAGGTCCCCTGGCCCAGTGCCAGGGCGGAGGGTGCTGCATGAAGTCCCCCAGCCCAAGCTGGGGCGGAGGCTGCGCCATGAGGTTCCCCCATCAAGCCCTGCCGGGTGCGGGATGTGGCCTGAGATCTCCTGTTAAGCCCCTCCGAGTGGGGGGCATGGCCTGAAGTCCCCCATCAAGCCCCGCCAGGAGGGGGCGCAGCCTCAGGTCCCCTGTCAAGCCTCACTGGGTAGGGGCGCGGCCTGAGGTCCCCTGGCCCAGGGCAAGAGGAGCATCCTGAGGTCCCCCGGCCAGCACTGGGATGGAGGGTGCACCTTGTGGTCCCCCGTCAAGCCCCATGGGCGGGGAGCATGGCCTCAGGCCCCAGGCCTGGTGCCTGGAGTGGGGTGCAGCCTCAGGTCTCCCATTAAGCCCCACCAAGAGGGGGGTGCAGGTTCAGGTCCCCCATCAAGCCCCGTTGGGTGGGAGGCGCGGCCTGAGGTCCCCTGGCCCAGCACTGAGGCGGGGGGCACACCTTGAGGTCCCCTGTCAAGCACCGCCGGGGCAGGGAGCGTGGCCTCTGATCCCCTGGCCCAGTGCCAGGGCGCGGGCCACACCATGAGGTCCCCCGTCAAGCCCCACCAGGCAGGGTCATGGCCTGAGGTCCCCCATCAAGCCCTGCCAGGAGGGTGGCGCAGTCCCCTGTCAAGCCCTGCTGGGCGGGGGCGTGTCCTGAGGTTATCCCGCCGGACAGCAACTGAAGTCCCAGAGAGACTGTGTGTGTGTGAAGGGGGTGCCCCTGAGAACTCTGAGATCTAATCCCTAAGCTGGGCTCCCCAGCAGAGAGCACCAAACTGAGGAGGGTATCTACATAACATCAAGCTGTGAAAAGCAGCAGGGTGTTGTCTGCCAGCGAGTGGCAGCTAAAGTTCGGGCACCCTCTTGAAGGGCCAGTGCATAAAAATTCCCTGTGGAGCCACCCACCTTGTGCTCTGGCGGAGGGAGGATGAAGTGGCCTGGGGCTGTGAGATCAGAATCCAGGACTGGGGACTTGGGAGGATAAAGCTCAGCATGCAGACACCCCAAGTTTCCTGGGCTGAATCATCCCCTCATGCAGTGGAGGACATCTTTCCCAGATAGATATTTGCCTTGCCTGGGGGGAAGACCGTCAACACAAGCTACTGGAAAACACCTTGCCCTGAGTCCACTGAAGAGATTAAAAGTAACAATTAGCTTCTAGGCAGAAGCAACTGCCCCACCCTGTTGAAAAACTCGTGCCACTCCTGATGACGATGATTGCCTGAGGGCAATTCAAGTAGAATGCTATTGGTTTGTAGATAGAGGTGGTCTCTGGAGGCTTTGAGTCTTTGCCGGATCCAATTCGTAAGAAATGGCCTTTTAGCACTGTCCTGCACTAGTGAGTAAGAGGTATAAAAGATCTACCTACAACATAGTCACAAACCCAGACAGACAACCAAAATGAGGAGACAAAGAAACAACCCTCTAATGAAAGAACTAGCAAATTCTCCAGAAGAAGAGATAAATGAAGCAGAGATAAAGAATTTATCTGAAACAGAGTTCAGAGGAATGATAGTAAAAATGCTCAACATTTTGAAAAAAGATATAGTAACTATGAAAAAAGAACAGTCTCAGAAAAAATAATGACATAAAAATAATACATTGGAAAAAAAATAATACATTGGAAGGAATACACAGCAGATTAGGGGAAGCTGAGGATCAACTCAGTGAATTAGAAGACAGAGTTGAAAATATCACTCAAAGAACCAAAAAGAAAAATCAAGTAAAAACCAGGAGGGCAGCTTAAGAAAGCTGTTGGACAATGTGAAATGTAACAATATTAGAATAGCAGGTGTGCCAGAAGAGACAGAAAGGAAGAAAGAAATAGAGAAGGTATTTGAATAAATAATGGAAAAAAAACTTTCCTAACCTGGTAAAGGAAAAAGTCACACATGTTCAGGAGGCACAGAGAACCCCAGACAAGAAGAACCCAAACAGACCCATGCCCAGACATATCATAATTAAAATGCCAAAAATTAAAGACAGAGAGAATCTTAAAGGCAGCAAGAGAAAAAACAACACCCTGTTACCTACAAAGGAGGTTCTAACAGAGCTTCAAATTACACCAGGAGTTCCCAAAAGGCAGACACCTGATTTCTCATCAGAAACTCTACAGGCCAGAAGGGAATGGCATGAAGTACTCAAGGTAATGGAAAGCAAGAATCTGAGACCAACATTACTATCATTCAGAATAGATGGTCAAATAAAGAGCTTCCCAGACCAAAAAAAAAAAAAAAAAAAAAAGCTAAAGGAGTTCATCACCACCAAGCCACCATTACAAGAAATGCTAAAGGGATTGCTGAGGAGAAGAAGCAGAGAAAGAAACCTAGCCATACAGAATTAAGATGCCTATAAATAAATACCTATCAATAATAACCCTAAATGTAAATGGATAAATGGATTAAATGCTCCAATCAAAAGGTGTAGGGTAGCTGAATGGATACAAAAACATGACCCAACTATATGTTGTCTACAAGAGAGCCACCTGAAAATAAAAGACACACACAGGATGAAAATGAAGGGATGGAAAAAAGTTCCGTGCAAATGGAAAAGAAAAAAAAAAAGCTGGAGTATTAATACTCATATCTGACAAAATAGACTTTAAAATGAAGGCCATCACAAGAGACAATAAAGGTCATTACATAATACTAAAGGGATGGATCTAACAAGAGGATATAACCCTGGTAAACATACACTGAGTGTTGACTGTCTTCCCTCCAGGCAAGGCAAATTAGCCATACACTGCATCGTATGGGATATGGAAGCCAAAGGCCTGTTCGAACACCTTTGCTGTCTGCAGTTACCAAGATAAAATGTCTCCAATTTGCACAGGAACACAAGGATTGGACCCTCGAGCATTGGAAAAAAGTCATGTGGTCCAATGAATCACATTTCCAGTTGCATCATGCAGATGGCAGAGTGAGAATTTGGCGGAAACAGCATGAAAGCATGCACCCCACATACATGAGTACAACCCTTCAAGCTGGTGGGGGCAGTGTTATGGTTTGGGGCATGTTTACATGGCATGATTTGTGCCCTTTAATTCGTGTGGAACAATGTCTGAATAGCACAACCATTTTGTGGCTGTGGGTGCTGCCATCTTTGAGGGTGTGGCAGTCAATTAGCATATTCCCTCTTTATTAGGTAGGATAGCATGGAACATTCAGCAAGATAAACCCTATATGCTGGACCACAAAAACAGTGTCAACAAATTAAAAAGACCTGATATCAAAGAGCATGGTCTCTGCCCACAATAGAATTAATTTAAAAATTAAAAAGATACTTCTTAAGTCCCCCAAATATTTGGACATTAATCACCAAAATTCCAAAATAACTCATGAATTAAGGAAGAAATGTAAAACTAAATTTTGATCTGAGTGACAAAACATACCAAAATTTTATGGATGCAAATAAACAGCATTTAAAAAATTATTTTATCAAATCATGGATTTAAACTCTCAGCCTAAGCAGCTAGGAAAAGAAAGGTAAATTAAACTCAAAGGGTAGGAAAAGAAAAATAATAAAAGACTAAAGCAGAAATCATGAAATACACAACAGAATAATAGAGAAAATGTGTGAATCCAAAAGCTGATTTATTTTTAATAAAATCAGTAAAGCACAGGAAAAACAGAAAGAAGACATATTACCAATATCAAAAATTAAAGTGGCTACATCACTACAAATCCTACAGACATTAAGAGGATATTTAGGGAATATACAAACAATTTTATGCCAACAAATAGAGTAGGAGTGGATACTTCCCAACTTACTTTTATTTTTCATTGTTTACACCATTATAGATGACCCCCATTTTCCCTCATTTTGACCACCTCTGCCCAGTCCCCACCACCCGCTCCCCCTTGCCTTCACCATACTATTGTCTGTGTACATGGGCTATGCATATATGTTCTTTGGCTTATCTCTTCACCTTCTTTCATCCAGTTCTCCCCACCCTATCTCCCCTCTGACAGTTGTCAGTTTGTTCCATGAATCCATGCCTCTAGTTCTATTTGTTTGTCTGTTTATTATATTCATTATATTCTACATATAAGTGAGATCATATGGTATTTGTCTTTCTCTGACTGACTTGTTTCACTCAGCATAATAATCTCCAAGTCCATTCATGCTGTTGCAAAAGGTACAGACTCCTGTTTTATAGTTAACTCGTTTTATAAGGCCAGCATTATCCTCAACCAAAGGCACAAATAGAAAACTATACACCAACATCTCTCATGAAACTAGATATAAAATCCTTAACAAACTATTTTAAAACTAAATCTAGCAATATTTAAAAAGGATAATACCTTGCCTGGCCAGTGTGTCTTAGTGGTTGAGTGTTGACCTATGAGCCAGCAGGCCACAGTTTGATTCCCGGTCAGGGCGCATGCAGGAGGCAGCCAGTCAATGATTCTCACTGATATTTTTCTCTCTCTCTCTCCCTCTCCTTTCCTCTCTGAAATCAATTAAAAATAAAAAGTATAATACCTCATGACCAAAAAGTATTTATCCCAGGAAAACAATTTGATTTGGTATTCAAAAAGCAAACTGTATCATTCACCTTATAAGGGTGAAAAGAGTTCTAAAAGTAATTAGAGTCCTAGCTGGTTTGGCTCAGTGGATAGAGTGTCGGCCTGCTGGGAAAGGCAATGCCCTCATCATACCTCTGTTGCTGCGGACTAAGGATCCCTGGTTCGATTCCGGTCAAGGGCACATACCTCAGTTTCAGGCTCCTGGCCCTGGTCTGAGGCATGCTGGAGGCAACCAATCAATGTGTCTCTCTCACATCAGTGTTTCTCTCTGTGTCTCTCCCTCTCCCTTCCACTCTCTAAAAATCAATGGAAAAAATATCCTCAGGTAAGGATTTTTTTTAAAAAGTAACTAGAAATAAATAAAGGAGAAAGCCATGTAATCATTTCAGTAGATGCAGGAAAATAATTAAATTCCATTCCTACCCTAATATATAAGAACCCTGGGTTGTAACGACCAGTAACAACTGAGGCTTGACCAACCAGAAGTCAGTCCTGCTTCCACTGCAGACATGGTGTCCCAGCACTGACTGCTGGGGGGCTGCGAATCAAGGCCAGAGAGAGGTCTGATGAGAGAAGCAGGGACTGATCCATTGCCTTTGTGGCAGCTTTTGATCAGCACTTGCCTCTCTCTCTCTCTCTCTCTCTCTCTCTCTCTCTCTTTCTCTCTCTCTCCCAGTCTGACCAGCAGTCACGCCTCCACTTCTCTCCAGGCCTCCATTGGGGCTGCTGATGAGCCCGCCTTTCTGATCAGGCCCCATTGATAGACCCAGAGATGCTGACTGGCATAAAAGCCGACCAATCAGAACCAAATGTGGGTTGCTGTGAAGAACCAATGGATGCCTAGGAGGCGGAGCTTCTGACACTGACTGGCATAGACACCAACCAATCAGAACCAAATGTGGGTGCTGTGGGGAGCCAATGGCTGCCTAGGAGACGGAGCTTTTGATGCTGACTGGCATAAGCTGACCAATCAGAACCAAATTGGCCAGCAGAGGAGGGCAGTTGGGGGTGAGATCAGGCCTGCAGGGGAGGGCAGTTATGGGCAAGATCAGGCTGGCAGGGGAGAGCCATTGGGGGCGAGATCAGGCTGGCAGGGGAAGGCAGTTGAGGGCAACTAGGCTGGCAGGGGAGGGCAGTTAGGGGTGACCAGGCTAGCAGGCAAAGGCAGTTAGCGGCGATCTGGCAGGCAGGCAGGTGAGTAGTTAGGAGCCAGCGATCCCAGATTGTGAGAGGGATGTCCAACTGCTGGTTTGATTGGGCCTAAACCAGCAGTCGGACATCCCCCAAGAAGTCCCCAATTGAAGAGGGTGCAGGCTGGGCTGAGGGAACCCCCCCTTTGTGCACAAATTTCGTGCACGGGGCCTCTAGTTTATTATAAAAATTTAGAGCAGATTAGCAATCTCATAAAAGATATTTTTGGAAAACTTGTAGCTACCAATACACTCAGCAGTGAAGCCTGAATGCTCCTCTATGATCAAAAACAAAGGAAGAATGCCCACTATCACCCCTTCTATTAAACACTGAATTGGATACAAATCACTGCAATAAGGTTAGAAAACCAAGTTAAAAGGCAATAGATTAGAAAGTGAACTATCTTCATTTATAGATGACATGATTGTGTACATAGTAAATCTCTCCCAAGGAATCTAAAAGAAAAGAACAATTAAAACTAATACGTCTCTTTCTTGGTTATCTTTTAAATTATGTAATCCTATTCTCTAGTTCATTAAGGATTTTTAAAAATATTTTTAATTGATTTTTTTGAGAGAGAAAAAGAGAGAGAGAAACATTGATGTGATAGTGAAAAACACTGGTCGGCTGCCACCCCCTCCAGGGATCAAGCTGCAACCCGGTCATGTGCCCTGACATGAAATCGAACCGGCAACCTTTAGGTGCCAACCAACTGAGCCACACTGGCCAGGGTGAGGATTTTTTTAATTCTTTTATTTATTTTTTAATCCTTACCCAAAGATATGTTTATTGATTTTTAGAAAGAAAGAAATATTGCCTTCAGTACATGCCCTGACTGGGAATCAAACCTGCAACCTTTTTGGTGCATAGGACGATGCCTCAACCAATTGAGCAACCCAGCCTGGGCTATTCTTTTAGTTTTGGTAATTCCTGCTAACCAGGTTTCCAATTTTCTAATTCTCTTGTGTTCATTAGCTGTTAAACCCATCCAGTGAATTTTGTATTTCAGATATTGTTGGGTTTTTTTAGTTAGCATTTTCTTATCTCTTCTGAAAAATCTCTTTACCAATATTGCTTTTTTTTATTGTAGATTTATAGTTATCACAGTTACTTTAAATTCCTTATTTTCCAATTTTAACATAGGGGACATCTATCAGTTCTGTTGACTTTTTTTTTTAAATATATTTTTATTGATTTTTTACAGAGAGGAAGGGAAAGGGATAGAGAGCTAGAAACATCGATGAGAGAGAAACATTGACCAGCTGCCTCCTGCACACCCCCCACCGGGGATGTGCCCGCAACCAATGTACATGCCCCCGACCGGAATCGAACCTGGGACCCTTCAGTCCGCAGGCCGACGCTCTATCCACTGAGCCAAACCGGTTTCGGCTCTGTTGACTTTTTTTTATCTTTTCTGCTGGCCACAATTTTCTGTTCTCAGAAAAACCTTGTAGATAATATATTGTGAAGATGCTGGATCCTTTTTCTTCCTCTGAAGATTGCTGAGTTTTTAATCTGGTATGGGGTTAAATTACTGGAAGTTCATGTTGATTACTTTGTCAAATTGCTTTTAAGTTTGTTTAGATGATTTCTATTTCAGTTTCAGGTTTTCCTTTGGTTTTATGATGTTCTCTGAGTCCTGGAATGTAGCCTTCACTCCTAATACATTACTATTCTGGGGTTTCAACAGAAAGATCAAAGGTTTAACCAGGTTTCTCTAACTTGGCACAGGACTGGAATTAAATACTCTGTTTTTCCAGAGTCAAGTAACTGCTAAAATTTTTGCTTAATTCTTTCAGAGCTCCAGCTTTCTTTTCCCTTTTATGCTCCTTATAGTCTTACCCTGCAGAAAAGCAATTAACCAAGGTTTTGAGGAGGGGGGTATGCTAACTTTTGTGCTCTCCTTCTATTACTTCTCCATTCTAAGATTTTGTTCTCAATTTACAGCCACTCTCATAGCCCAGAACTATAATCTCTGATTTTTCTGCACATGTGACTCCTGCTTTCTCCTTGAGATGAATTACCAGGCACACAGTGGAAAACCTGATATAAATCTTATGCGGTGCGTTTTCTTTCTTTCAAAGATTGTATCCACTCCAGTTTATGCCTGCTTTTGATCACTCTTTATCAAACAAATTGTTGTTTTTTCTAGTTTGCCCAGAGTTTATAACTTCATCAACTGGAAGGTTGCTTTGATACAAATTTCTTTTACATTGCCAGAATCTGGATGTCCAGATCAACTTTTTAGTCTTGAAACTTGCTTATATTCTTAAAATTATTAAAGATTAAAAGAACTCCCTGTATGTGCACTCATGTGTGTGTGTGTGTGTGTTCCCTATTAGAAATCAAACATTTTAAATATTCATTTATCGATTCATTTTAAAACAATATAATAATAATAAACTCATTATATGATAACAAGAAAATCCTATTTTTACAAAAAAATAAATGTTCCTCAAAAGGGAAAAAATGATGAGAAAAGTGGCATTTTTACATAATTGAAATTTATAGTGTCATCCTTAATAAAAAACCGCTAATTTTCAAAAAATGATTCTGTAAGCAATCTGTTTCAATTGTTGTTTTAATTGAAATATATGAAGAAAAAATCTTCATGCTTATTAATAGTTTGAAAAATAAGTGTTTTTAAAAGCCTTTTAAGATTGTTGTGGATATTTTTCATTAATACTACAGTCAAGCTTAATTTATATTTCCTAAACAGTGCAATATAGAATCTGAAATTATAATACTGATTTTTTGTCCACTATTACATAAAATCCAGTGGTCCACTAAAATAGATTTTTTTTACCCAGGCATTTTTTTGGTAATATTATGCATTGGTCATCTTCCAAATTTTGCCACATTTCCATATAAAACATTTTTTTTAAAACAAAACCCTTATTTGTTAATATCATCTGAAATCTCATCAGAAATGTCTTTTAAACAATATGAAGCTGACACAATAGCGAATATGAGCTTTCCAATATAATGACCTTTGAAACTTGAATTTTATCATCGGTAACAAATGTTGGCAGATCTTTTCTTTGAATTGATAGGCTCACATTATTCAAGAAATACCTACTCTGAGTATTCTATTGTACTTTCAAGTAAAAAAGTTGTTCCGCAAAAAGTTATTCAGTTCTCCACTCAGCAATTACACCAGCCCTCTTCCTCACAAAAAATATTATACTCTGGTATACAACAGAAGTGCTTTATGCATACTTCTTTAATTATCAAACTGAATATTGAAAATATAATAACAGTGAAGATATAATCCTATCTAATAAAAGAGTAATATGCAAATTGACCATCACACCAAGACACAAGATGGCCACCCCCATGTGGACACAAGATGGCCGCCACTAGATGGCCTGAGGGGAGGGCAGTTATGGGAAGTTAGGGGTGACCAGGCCAGCAGAGAAGGGCAGTTGTGGGGGGACCCAGGCCTGCAAGGGAGGGCAGTTGGGAGGGACCCAGGCCTGAAGGGGAGGGCAGTTGGGGGGACCAGGCCTGCAGGTGAGGGCAGTTGTGGACGATCAGGCAAGCAGGGAGGGCAGTTAGGGGTGACCAGGCCGGCAGAGGAGGGCAGTTGGGGGGGCAGGCCTGCAGGGGAGAATAGTAGTTGGGGGACCAGGCCTAAAGGGGAGGGCAGTTGGGGGGACCTATCCTCCACTGCAGGGGGGGGCAGTTGAGGGGACCAGGCCTGCAAGGGAGGGCAGTTGTGGGGGGACCCAGGGCTGCAGGGGAGGGCATTTGGGGGGACCCAGGCCTGCAGGGGAGGGTTGTTGGGAGGGACCAGGCCTGCAGGGGAGGGAAGTTTGGAGCCAGCAGTCCTGGATTGTGAGACAGATGTCCAACTGCCCGTTTAGGCCCGATCCCATTGGGGCCTAAATGGGCAGTCGGACATCCCTCAAGGGGTCCCAGATTGGAGAGGGTGCAGGCTGGGCTGAGGGACACCCCCCCAATGCACAAATTTTGTGCACTGGGCCTCTAGTAAAAATAATATATTTCTGCTCTGTCAACAGTCTTAAGTTTTTTCTTATATGTGCCAGTTAGAAATGGAGTGATTACTGTTATTGTTTGATGCCAGTGCTTTGGTTTATGCTAATGTGTTAACATTTTACCCACTGTATTAATCATGTTTTTTATTTTCTATATTTTATAACGTTTTGACATCTTTGGGGGGCCTTGATGGTTGGGAGAGACTGCCCCTTCCCAGAGCTAATTCCTAGAGACAGTAGGCAACTTATTGGTGAGCCCACCTTTTATATACAAACCAATGAATCTCAAGTCCATACCCTCAACTACCTTCTTTATCTAACTCTCACACACCAAGCCAATATATCCCCTGTCCTAAATTATCCAAGATCAGGTACTAGTCAACTAGAGACCAATCCTATGGTCCATAGCCTGCCAACAGTGTTCAAACTAGCCTATCTGAAGTTGCCTTTTTTGTAGAAGCAAGACCCAATAATGACTTTGGCCTAGACTTTCCCCTCACTGCTGTCTGTCTTCTGACCTCATGTGGCCCTGCAGGAAATGAAAATAATAACAATTTTCCTTTAATGACATTAGCCTCTCTTTGTCATCATTTATTCACCTCCATATGTTAAAATTCCATGAGTACAAATAAGACATTCACTATTGCTTTTGCTCCATTAGTGCAAATTAGATCACAGTTAAAAAGACAATTGTTATTGTTATTACAATTAATATAAAAAAGTATTGTTATTATTAGCAAAAATAGTTTTGACTTTGTGGATCTCCCATAAGGGTCTCAGGTAGTATAAAGTTCATGAATCACACTTTGGTGTTTTAGGCCTTTCTTATCATCTGTTTCTTTAACATTTCAGTATTATTTCTTCTTTTGTTATAATCTCCTGTTTATAGGCATTCTTAAATATATCCAAAAGATAAAGATAAAAGGAAATAATTATCTAATATTTATTTTCCTCTTAGTTTTCATTTTTCCTTCCTTTCCCTATACAATACCTTATTCTTGCTTCCTTTACTCAACCCCACATCTTGTTCTCACCATGACCTGCCATCAGATTTCATAGGCCACTTTTTTTCCATGTGTCATATCATAATGGTCAGATTCCTAATATCTACCCACCTTGTGTGAATAATACTAATTCATTATCATTCTGTTTTCTTAAATGCCCATTCACATCTTGGTTGCTTTTCTTCCCTTTATTTGCATTGCCAGGGAAAATGAATATTTGTTGAATAAATGGATTTTATTTCCATAGGCTCTCATTGGTGTGAAGTGTTTTTCTTCATCTTCATTTCTTGTTAGTATAAAGATCCCATAAGCTATAATAATTTTATCCATCTCAAGTTGTGATTCCCTTGTTTTATGTGAATGTCTTTCAGATAGACATTTTGTAGCCCATTTCTCCCACCTGAACTCTAGTGGTATATTTTAATCTGCCTACAACAATACAATAATCAGTTGTCTCATCCTTTTGTTTATTGATATATCAGAAATAATAGTCATTCTTTACCTTACTCTGATTTTTTTCTATATCCTTTTGTTCCTATAATCAGCCCCTTATAGTAGCAGGTTGATTCCATCATCTCTATTATATTTTTCTTAATGATCTCTCCACAATTTGTGTTATGTTATTTTACTCTATGAAATACCTTTACAGATTCATATTCTCATTTGCCACTGACATCTTCCAAAATGAAAGCTATTTTATTCCAGGTATGGACCGCTATAGTTAATATTTGGATTTGCCATCATTTCCTCCCAGTTCTTTCAGCATATACTAAAATGATATCACATAAAAAATTTTAAATCTCGCCCTGACCGGTTTGGCTCAGTGGATAGAGCGTCAGCCTGCGGACTGAAGGGTCCCAGGTTCGATTCTGGTCAAGGGCATGTACCTTGGTTGCGGGCACATCCCCAGTGGGGGGCGTGCAGGAGGCGGCTGATCGATGTTTCTCTCTCATCGATGTTTCTACCTCTCTCTCCCTCTCCCTTCCTCTCTGTAAAAAATCAATAAAATATATTAAAAAAAAATTTTAAATCTCTATTATTCAAGGGCTGACAGAATAATATCCCATCTGGTCATTCCAGGTGTATTTCTCTCTGTGACTGATATGCTCCATGCAATTGATTTTATTCTTTACAACTGGGTCTTTCATTATGTGACAGCTTTTCTGTGCCCATATGGATACTTGCAGTTAGCCAACTACAGAATTAGAGGATACTACAGTACACATAAGACCACCCTCATTTCTGACACCAATTGCAAGTTCACAAGTCCCCAGAACTACTTTAGTATCAGTAATTTGCTAGAAGGACTCACAGAACTTCCTGAAAGCTGTAACATTCAGTTATAGTTTGTTACAGAGGAAGCCTAAAGATTAAAATCAAGCCAAGCACCTGGGGCAGAATTTGAGAAAGTACCAACATGGACCATTTAGTAGCCCTCTCTCTGTGGACTTATGGACAGCATTACAGAATATCACCAACCAGGGAGGCTTCACCCAAGCCTCGAATCCAGTGTTTATATTGGGGCTCCATCGCATAGGCTTGACTGATTATTCATATGGCTGATCTCAGTTTTCAGCCCCTTGAGCGGTCAAGCTGATACTGTGTGACCCAAAACCCCCATCCTAAATCACACTGTTGGTGTGGCTCAAAGACCCCACCCTAAATCACAATGTTACTATCTGGCTAGCCAACAGGCTCCCAAGCAAACTAATACTTCTGTCAAGCATGACATTCCATAGGCTTAGAGATTACCTTCCAGAAGCCAAAGGCAAGTGTCAAGGCTCTCATTGGGCAAGGTTATATTTTTTACCACACAATGCTGCATATCCTTTAGTTAAAAGATCAGGTTTCACTTCCTGCATGAAATGTTCCTTGACTACTCCATACCATGCCAGTACCTTTTTTTCTGCACTCAACATTCATTCTACTGATTATATGTAACATACAAATAGACATATCCTCTGATATGGTCTAATGTGATACATTATTCAACACTAGAGGCCCGTTGCACAAAATTCGTGCACGGGGGTGGGGAGTGTCCCTCAGCCCAGCCTGCACCCTCTCCAATCTGGGACCCCTTGGGGGATGTCCGACTGCCTGTTTAGGCCCGATCTGGGCCTAAATGGGCAGTCGGACATCCCCCTCACAATCCAGGACTGCTGGCTCCCAACTGCTCGCCTGCCTGCCTTCCTGATTGCCCCTAACCACTTCTGCCTGACAGCCTGATCACCCCCTAACCACTCCCCAGCCAGCCTGATTGATGCCTAACTGCTCCCCTGCCAGCCTGTTTGCCCCTAACTTCCCTTCCCTGCAGGCCTGGTCACCCCTAACTGCCTACCCCTGGTGGCTTGGTCCCCTCCAACTGCTCTCCCCTGCAGACCTGGGTCCCCCCAAACTGCCCTTCCCTGCAGGCCTGGTTTCCCTCAACTTCCCTCCCTTGCAGGCCTGGTCCCTCCCAACTACTCTCCCCAGCTGGCCTGATTGCCCACAACTGCCCTCCCTTGCAGGCCTGGTCCCTCCCAACTGCCTTCTGCTGCTGACCTGATCGCCCCAACTGCCCTCCCTTGCTGGCCATCTTGTGGTGGCCATCTTGTGTCCACATGGGGGCAGGATCTTTGACCGCATGGGGGCAGCCATCTTGTGTGTTGGAGTGATGGTCAATCTGCATATTACTCTTTTATTAGGGTAGAGGCCTGGTGCATGGGTGGGGGGCAGCTGGTTTGCCAAGAAGGGTGTCCCGGATCAGGGTGGGGGTTCCCTTGGGGCGTGGGGCAGCCTGGGCGAGGGGCCTGTAGTGGTTTGCAGGCTGGCCACGCCCCTGGCAACCCAAGTGGAGGCCCTGGTATCTGGGATTTATTTATCTTCTATAATTGAAACTTTGTAGCCTGGAGTGGAGCCAAGCCTCCTGCTTGCTCTGTGGCCACAGCCATTTCTGTTGGGGTTTATTTACCTTCTATAATTGAAACTTTGTAGCCTTAAGCAGAGGCCTGGGCTGGCAAGGGCAGGTGGAAAGTTTGGCTTCCTCCATCACCGGGGAAACCCAAGCCTCCCTCCTGCTCTCCAGGGCCTCAGCCATCTTGGTTGGGTTTATTTGCATATTCGCTCCTGATTGTCTGGTGGGTGTGGCTTGTGGGTGTAGCAGAGGTGTGGTCAATTTGCATATTACTCTTTTATTAGTATGTTTTATCTGAGGCTTCTTTCTCCCATCTGATTAACAAGTCCCTCAAAATAAGGTCCTCCCTTTTGCTTTTCCTTACTGTAGCTTGTAACAAAGACTAGACATTCAGAGTTACCTGATTGATTATTTATGGTACCATGCAAGGAAAACATCTTTCTCATCCATTCAGATATCATTTAATGGTAAGTTCTTTTTAGACATTCATGCCAAGATATCATCCCTTTGCTTCACTTAACAAGTGTGTTAATGTATACTCAGAGGTTTCAAAGAGGATAATAAAATAATGACTTTTGAGAGCATAGGTTACAGTTGGGAAGACAATATTTTCAAGTTAAGCATTTTACATAGAATGTTCATGTTGAAATAGCAGATTGTTGAAATATTTCTTTTTTTTCAAATGAAAATATTTGCTTTATTAAATTATAGAATCATTAGTGAAATAATATAATTTTTGGAAAGAGATAACTATATAATAAGTGGAATTGAACCAATCAGGAGACCTGGAGCTCATGAATCCAATAAAATGAATCCAATCAACTCTAACCCTGATAATTCTAACTTGAAATATAGTCTTTTTTTTTTCAAGAAAAACTATTTTAAATAGGATAATGTTACATGCAATAAACTCGAATTATTCAAGAAAAATGATCTTACATATAATAATATTACATGCAATAAACATTAATATTTCAAGAATAAGAGGGTTTTAAGTATAATAATATTACCCAAACTGTACTAATGTAGTATGATATCACAAAAGTTGTAGGAAATATTAAAAATCTGCAAATAACAGGATTACTTCTATTATCTTCTAGTATATTTTCCCCCCTCTGGCTTTGCTTTTGTTCATCAATTTATGTTGTTCATTATATTCCACAAATGAGTGAGATCATATGATATTTATCTTTCTCCAACTGGGTTATTTCTTTTAGCATGATGCTTTTAAAGTCTATTTTGTCCAATGGACACAGACAACAGGGCAGGTGAGGGGATGAGTCAGGGAGATTAGGGGATAATGGTGCAATAAGGACACATGTAACACCTTAATCAATAAATTTTTTAAAAAGTCTATTTTGTTGGATATGAGTATTGCTACTCCAGCTTTATATTTCTTTTCCATTTGCATGGAAAATTTTTTTCCTTCCCTTCACTTTCATCCTGCGTGTGACTTTTGTTTTGTGGTGAGTCTCTTGTAGACAGCATATTGTTGGGTCATGTTTTTGTATCCATTCAGCTACGCTACACCTTTTGATTGGAGCATTTAATCCATATACATTTAGGGTTATTATTGAGAGGTACTTATTTATAGTCATCTTAATTCTGTATGGCTAGGTTTTTCTCTCTGTTTCTTCTCAGCAATCCCTTACAGCAATCCCTTTAGCACAGTGATGGGCAACCTTTTGAGCTTGGTGTGTCAAACTTCGCCAAAAAACTGAGCATAACTCGGGTAGTGTGTCACTTTGAGAAAAAAACATTATTTCGCAAATGTTTCATCCTCAGGAGCAGCAAATGTTTCATCCTCGGCATGTGGCCACCTCAGCAGCCACGTGTCATCAGAAATGGCTACGCGTGTCAGTGCTGACACGCGTGTCATAGGTTCGCCATCACTGCTTTAGCATTTCTTGTAATGCTCGCTTGGTGGTGATTAACTCCTTTAGCCTTTTTTTTGTCTGGGAAGCTCTTTATTTGACCATCTGTTTTGAATGATAGCCTTGATGGATATAGTAATGTTGGTCTCAGATTCTTGCTTTCCATTACCTTGAGTATTTCATGCCATTCCCTTCTGGCCTGTAGAGTTTCTGATGAGAAATCAGGTGTCAGCGTTATGGGAATTCCTTTGTAGGTAACAGGATGTTGTTTTTTCTCTTGCTGCCTTTAAGATTCTTTTTGTCCTTAATTTTTGGCATTTTAATTATGATGTGACTGGACATGGGTCTGTGTGGGTTCTTCTTGTTTGGGATTCTCTGTGCCTCCTGAACTTGTGTGACTTTTTCCTTTACCAGGTTAGGGAAGTTTTCTACCATTATTTCTTCAAACACCTTCTCTATTCCTTTCTCCCTTTCTGCCTCTTCTGGGACACCAACTATTCTAATATTGTTACATTTCACATTGTCCCCCAACTCCATTAAAACTGTCCTCCTGTTTTTTACTTTTTTCTTCTTTTTGGTTCTCTGATTGAGTGATATTTTCTTTTCTTTTTTTAAAAAAATATATTTTATTGACTTTTTACAGAGAGGAAGGGAGAGGGATAGAGAGTTAGAAACATTGATGAGAGAGAAACATCGATCAGCTGCCTCCTGCACACCCTCTACTCGGGATGTGCCCACAAGCAAGGTACATGCCCCTGACCGGAATCGAACCTGGGACCCTTCAGTCCACAGGCCGACGCTTTATCCACTGAGCCACACCGGTTAGGGCTGATTGAGTGATATTTTCAACTCTGTCTTCTAATTCACTGATTTGATCCTCAGCTTCCCCTTATCTGCTGTGTATTCCTTCCAATGTGTTTTTTTTTTTTAATTTGTGTTATGTCATTATCTCAGACTGTTCTTTTTTCATAGTTCCTATATCTTTTTTCATGCTGATGTGCATTTTTACCATCATTACTCTGAACTCTGTTTCAGATAGATTTCTTATCTCTGCTTCTGGAGATTTCGCTAGTTATTTCATTTGGGGGTTGTTCCTTTGTTCCCCTATTTTGGTTGTCTGTTTGAGTTTGTGACTATGTTTTAGGTAGATCCTCTATACCTCTCAATCACTAGTGCAGGACAGTGTTAAAGTCTGTTTCTTACAAATTGGATCCGGCAAAGACTCAAAGCCTCCAGAGACCACCTCTATCTACAAACCAATAGCATTCTGACTTGAATTGCCCCCAGGCAATCATCGTTGTCAGGTGTGGCAAGAGTTTTTCAACAGGGTGGGGCAGTTGCTTCTGCCTAGAGGCTAATTGTTACTTTTAATCTCTTAAGTGGATTCAGGGCAAGGTGTTTTCCAGTAGCTTGTGTTGACTGTCTTCCCCCAAGGCAAGGCAAATGTCTATCTGGGAAAGATATCCTCCACTGTGTGAGGGGATCACTCAGCCCAGGAAACTTGGGGTGTCTGCATGCTGAGCTTTATCCCCCCAAGTCCCCAGACCTGTGTTCTGCTCTCAAAGCCCCAGTCCACTTCATCCTCCCTCTGCTAGAGCACAGGGGATTTTTGTGCATTGTCCCTTTAAGAAGGTGCCATAATTTTCAGCTGCCATTCCCTGGAAGACAGCACCCCACTGCTTTTCACAGCTAAATGGTATGTTGGTACCCTCCTCAGTTTGGTGCTCTCTGCTGGGGATCCCAGCTTAGGGATTAGATCCAAGAGTTCTCAGTGGAATCCCCTACCCCCACAGCTGAGATATCTCTCTGGGACTTCAGTTGCCATCTGTGGGTGCCTGGCCAGCCCTTTCACACCTCTGTGCCTCCTACTAGTCTCTATGCAATCTCCACCTTCAGTCCTTGGGTATGATGGTTCTCTTCTGTGAGTTTTCCATTGATTTTTCAGGCAGCCTTTCCATATTTCAGCTGTAATTCCAGCTTGTTCCTGGGAGCATGTCCGTGCAGCATCCTCCTACTCTACTGCCATTTTTAATCCTCGAAATATACTAGTAGTCCTTTATATTTTACTTAAATTCTTTATTGTTCAAAGTGTTTAAGATGTCTCCTTTTTCCCTCATTGAGACAGTTGAAATGTTTCTTGAAATGGGTAGTCCAGACTCTAATTGTATTCTAATTTCAGACAAATTAGACATTGAAGGATAGAAAGAATATGTGAAGACTTGGATAAGTTGAGTAGTAGCATGTTCCTGAAGGGGATTAAGGTTATTAGGAAGGCAATGTAACTCCTGTTACCAATACATATTAGTTTTGCATGTTCTAGGATTACACATAAGTGGAATTGTGCAATATTTATTCTTTTGCATAAAGCTTTCACTCTGAAAAATGTTTTAGCTTCATCCCTTTTGTCATCAGTAGGTTTTCTCCCCACCCCCCTTTTTTTTATTGCTGAGTAGCATTAACTTATATAATTATAGGACACAATATTGCCTATTTACCTTTTCGTAGATAATTGGGCTGTTTTCAGTTTAAGGCTATTGCAAATAAGGTAGAAAATTATGGGTAAGATAAACCCATCTTTAAAATTGCTCCACCAGATGTGGGTTGTAGTAAGATAACAGTAGTAAAATTTGCCAAGAATTTATAAAAAAAACTAGAGGTCTGATATACAAAATTTGTGCAAGAGTAGGCCCTCGCAGCCCTGCTGCCTCACAGCCCTGCAGCCTGCCCCATCCACTGGTCGTTCTGGAAGGTCGTTCCACTGTCTGGTCTAATTAGCATATTAGCTCTTCATTATCTACATTAATAAAAGAGAAACATGCAAATTGACTGTCACTCCGCTACACCCACCAGCCAATCAAGAGTGAGTATGCAAAGTAACCCAACAAAGATGGCAGTGGCCATGGAGCTGGAGCGAGCAGGAGGCTTGGGTTGCCCCCGGCGATGGAGGAAGACAAGCTTCCCGCCCACCCTGGCCACTGCTAAAGGAGTGGCTAGGAGCCTGGGTCACCAGGGAGCGTGGCCAGCCTGAAAACAGCCCTCAGCCTCTTACCCAGGCTGGCCACACCCCCATGGGGTGAGGGCCCACACTGGGGGGTCTTGGCCAGCCTGCAAACAGCCATCAGCCCCTCACCCAGGCTGGCCAGGCACCCCAGCAGGACCCCCCATCCTGAAGGGGGTGTTGCCAGCCTGAAAATGGCCCTCAGCCCCTTACCCAGGCTGGCCATGCCCCCATGGAGTAAGAGTCTCTGCTGGGAGGCGTGGCCAGCCTGCAAACAGCCATCAGCCCCTCACTCAAGCTGGCCAGGCACCCCAGTAGGAACCCCAACCCTGAAGGGGGTGTGGCCAGTTGAAAACAGTCCTCATCTCTCACCCAGGCTGGCCACCCCCCCCCCCAAGCAGGGACCCTCACCCTATGGGGGCATGGCTGGCCTGCAAACCACCACAGGCCCCTCGCCCAGGCTGCCCCATATCCCAAGGGAACCCCCACCCTGATCTGGAACACCCTTCAGGGCAAACCAGCCGGCCTCCACCCATGAACCAGGCCTCTATCTATACTAATAAAAGAGTAATATGCTAATTCAACTGGAAGACCTTCCAGGAGACCTTCCAGACATTCTTCTGGACAAAGCCATGGTGGCAGGGCTAAGGTAAGAGGTGGTTAGAGGCCAAGAGGGGAGGGCACTTGTGGGTGATCAGGCCAGGATGGGACGGCAGTTGTGGGTGATCAGGCCAGTGGGGGGCGAGCAGGCTGACAGTGGGGGTCAGATGGTGTGATCAGGACAGCAGTGGGGCATTTTGGAGTGAGCAGGCCAGCAGGGGTGCAGTTAGGGGCAAGCAGGCCAGCAGGGGGGCAGTTGGGGGTAATCAGGCTGGCGGGAAGGGGGCGGAATTTGGGGGCGAGCAAGCCAATGGTGGGGGGAAGTTGGGGGTGAGCAGGCAGGCAGAGTGGTTAGGCACAATCAGGCAGGCAGCAGGTGAGCGGTTAGGAGCCAGCAGTCCTGGATTGCGAGAGGGATGTCCGACTGCCGGTTTAGGCCTGATCCCTGTAATCCGGCAGTAGGACATCCTTCAAGGGTCCCAGATAGGAGAGAGTGCAGGCCATGCTGAGGGACATCCCCCAGTGCACGAATTTCATGCACCAGGCCACTAGTCTATAATTTAAAAGCCAGTGTCTGTGACGACCATGACAACCAAACGACCGGTCACTATGAGGTGCATCCCATCATTGGATGTCCAACGGGGAACCACAGGAACTGGGCTGAGTGACAGCAGAGCGGGACTGGGGACTGTTGAGTGGTGGCAGGCTATGGATGGCAAGTGGTGGTGAGTGTCCAGCAGTGAGCAGTGATAAGCATCGCGGGGCCGCAGCGGCAAGCATTGCGGGGTGTCATGGAGCATCGAGGACCGTTGCGGGGCGGGGAGCTTCATGGAGCGTCCTGGGGCAGTAGAGGCGAGCAAAGCGAGCATCGCAGGGCGGCAGCGGCGAGCATTGTGGGGTGCCATGGGGTGTTGCAGGGCATCGGACATGGCCCTGATTGCAGACTAGGACTAGGAACCTGACTCACACACGATTTCGTGCACTGGACCTCTAGTATAGGATAATAGGTAAGGTCAATGAGTGCTATACACATATACTGAAGAATCCAGTCTTTCACAGTCCAAATAGGGAATAGCAGAGTTTAAGGCATGTTACTGCATTGGGAGGAAAACTTGAACCCATCTTTTTCTAACACTGAAAAAGTAATTCAGCAAATTAAAAGGAGGGACAATTAGAATTGATGGTCAGGAGAATTTAGTTATTGACCATCCCCCCACTGATATAGCAGCAATCAGTGATTATGTTCATTTGAAAGTATGCTTTGTCCTCTGTTTTATTTTATAATTCCTAATTAAAATGTTTTTCTAATTCTTCCCTTTCAAGAGAAAATAAATCAGTTGTATGGAGAGCTAGGGCCTAGATATAGATTAGTGTTTCTTTCAAAATAATGAAATGAGTGCTTGATAAAGTTTATTTGCTATAGATAGCAAATGACACCTTTATAACACCTTTTTATGCATGAGGAAATAAGTATATACACTTTCATCTCCACCTGAACAGTGTTCCTTGTTTACTGGTTAGTACTCTTGAAATGCTCACTCCATCATCTCTAAACCTGCACATTCCAAGAATAATGCCACTTTTCACCATCTTTTGCTTACTTGTCCTTATATTAATTAGACCTACTTGATGTAACTTATATTTACCATATGTCAAAGATATGAGTGTTCTTTGCTTATGCCAATTATTCCTCATTTTAACAGTATAGTAGGATTTGTGTTTAAGTTTCATGCATTTTGTCTACCAAGAGGTAATTTATTTGGGCCTTTCTGTAGATCACAATAGTGAGAAAGATAGTGCCACAATAGATTGTTTGTATATACATCTGATTCGTAACATTTATATCAAGATTTATGGTGTTGTTTATTTTATTCTTTTCTAGAAGAAGATGGGAAAGCTGAAGATGTTTTAATGAAGTTTAAACAATACCAAGATAGGCATTTTAGATCAGTTGTATTCAGCAACCATGAAAGACCAATTAAGGAAAGAAATAATATTTTGGGGAAGACACTTGCTGTAGGCAAGAACTATATTATTTCAAAAACAACACTACATGAATATAAACCTGATGGAAAGGTTTTGAAAAATATTTCAGAATCAGTCATTAGAAATATAAGCCCTGTAAGAGAGAAGTTTGGTGAGAGTAATGGATGGGAGAAATCACTTCTCAGTACAAAGCATGAGAAAACTCATACTGCAGAAAATCTCTATAAACGAACAGAAAGGAGTCTGAATAATAAACAAGAGCTTATTAAACATCAGAAGGTTCAAACTCCAGAGCAATCATTTGAACATAATGAATGTGAAAATTCCTTCCTTATGAAAGAAATGTTATTTACATATACTGGAACTCATAGAAAAGAAAGACTCTTTAAATACAATAAAGATGGAATGCCTTTCATTGAAAAGTCAAATCCCAGTGTCCATCCACAAAATCTTATGGAGAAGAAGGCCCATGCATATAGCAAATATGGGAATTTCCTCTGCAGGAAGTCCATTTTTATTATACATCAGAGATCTGAAACAGAAGAGAAACCCTTTCATTGTTCTTATTGTGGGAATAGCTTTAGAAGGAAGTCATATCTCATTGAGCATCAGCGAATTCACACAGGTGAGAAACCTTATGTTTGCAGTCAATGCGGAAAAGCCTTCCGTCAAAAGACAGCTCTCACTCTTCATGAGAAAACACATGTAGAGGGGAAACCCTACATTTGTATGGATTGTGGGAAATCCTTCCGCCAGAAGGCAACCCTCACCAGGCATCACAAAATACATACAGGGGAGAAAGCCTATGATTGTACTCAGTGTGGAAGTGCTTTTAGAAAGAAGTCATACCTCATTGATCATCAGAGAACTCACACAGGAGAGAAACCATATCAATGTAATGAATGTGGGAAGGCATTTATCCAGAAGACAACCCTCACTGTACACCAAAGAACTCACACAGGAGAGAAACCCTATATTTGTAATGAATGTGGAAAGTCCTTCTGCCAAAAGACAACCCTCACTCTCCATCAAAGAATTCATACAGGGGAGAAACCCTATAGTTGTAGTGAATGTGGGAAGTCCTTTCGCCAGAAGGCAATCCTCACTGTTCATCAGAGAATACATACAGGAGAGAAATCCAATCAATGTCCTCAGTGTGGGAAAGCCTTTAGTAGGAAATCAAACCTCATTCGCCATCAGAAAACTCACATAGGAGAGAAACTGTATGAATGTAAAGAATGTGGTAAGTTCTTCAGTTGTAAGTCAAACCTCATTGTCCATCAGAAAACTCACAAGGTAGAAACCATTGAAATATAGTAAAGGATGTGACTCTTTTGTTAGTAAAAAACTTTTAAAGTCATAGTAAACCCAGTATATGATGTTGCTTGCAAGTGTAATAATAGTCAACAGTTTAAGGTACTATATCACATATTTACTTACTGCTTGCTAGCCTATAAAACATACACACAAAATAATTACTAGACAATTAAATGACAAAAGTCATTGAAAATACAATCCCCAGTTTTCTATTGTTAGATTCATCAGATATAAAATTTCTCTGTCAAGTTGCTACACATATTTAAAGTTGCTTATTTTTTATTTTAATACCTACCTTGTGAACCAGTAATATACAGTTCGTATGTGAACCACACTATGAACAAACAACTTTTAAAAAGAAAGGAGGTGTGAATTGTATTTCCCATTGCAAATATTGAATAAACATTGTTACCTCCTCAGAGTTAACCAACGTTCTAATTTCTAACATTATAATTTTTACTTATTGTTAACTTTTATATAAATTGGATTATATATCATGTATTTTTTCATATTTGACTTCGTGTAGCCACCCTGGTCATTCATTATTATGTCTCTAAAATTCATCATTAGTGCATGTGGCAGAAATTCATGTATTTTTATTCTGTATAGAATTTCATTATTCATTATATAAGTATATCACAACACATCCAATCTGTTGGTGGACTTTTTCTTTGTTTACAGCTTAGGATCATAATAAGTAATGCTTTTGTGAATATATTCGTCTTTAGATGTACATATATATATTTCCCTCGTGTATATACATAGGAGTGAAATTTCTGGGTCCTGAGGCATTTCTATATTTGGTGGCTTTGGTAGATACTACCAAACAACTCATCACTTTCACAGTATGAGATAATTTGTTCTGAAGAGAAAAAACTGAATATTATCAGTATGGTAATGGTTCAAATTAGAGAATTCATAGTAGAGGGACACTCTATGAATGTTGTGAAAACTGAATTTGAATATAATGCATGTACAAAGTCTTTAACCACAGCTTAGGCTTAATATAACACCAGGAAAATATAATAAATGTGAGATTACCTTTAGCCAAAATAATGCCTTATATGAAATCGGAAAGTTATATTAGAAAAAGGGAGGCACCTAGCATCTTCTTTGCTCAACATTAGAGAATTCTAACTGGATAAAAAAATGATGAATAAAATGAAGGGTGTAGGGCATAACCTTTACCTATGGCCTATCTTACTGGTCATATAAAAATGATGAATGTGGAAGTTAGCCATAGTTCAAATCTTACACAACACCAGAAAGTTCACATTAGATGAGAACTTTTCAAATGAAATTATTGTAAGAATAACTTTAGCTATATCTTATTCCTTATACAACATTAAACAATTCATACTAAAGAGGAAATTTAAAAGGGGACCAGATGAGTATTTTAACTCTAACTCTGGGAAATGGAGTTTCCATCCAAGAAGGCCACCCATACTGAGAGCATAATGCTAGAGTCTTTGTGTAGTCACCCTGGTCATTAGCCCCAGCTAAGTTCCAAATGACCACCCAACTCTTCAGATGACTAGAGCCCACTGGCACCCAACTGGAACCACATGAC